>NW_026000229.1:43300294-43401367 GCF_001458135.2 Marmota marmota marmota | reverse complement strand
GGGGGGGGGCTTGTCCTACTCTCAGAGGCTTCACCCTGGCTTCCAAGAGTGTAAGGACTCTCAATTTTTTTCTTCCTATTAAGGATATGTTCCTTACACTGGATTTTCCAAATACCAAATATTTTGTTTAAACATAGTGAAAAAGAAATTTAAACTTATTTTGTATCATTACACACTATTTTAACACTTGTAGCCATCTATAACATTTCTCTACTAAGCTATGAAAACAGGCAACTAGAGGCCAAAGGGATGGATTGTTTAATTATATTTGATATTTTAATAATCTTTCATAATTAAACATTTATCTCCTACAAAATCTAAGAAATAGTCAGAAATTTATTTTGAAATTCTCATGAGTTTCTAGAAAATTCTTTTTTGTTTTATTTGAATAGGTTCTATACCCACTTGAACAAAGGCCAAGTTTTCAATAATTATTTTCGATAATTATGAATTTAAATATGAATTAATTATAAAAGTACTGATTTAAAATTTGACTTCTTCCTTGACATATTAAAAGAAAAAGCAAGAAACTTCATTATATATTCAGTATGACTTCATCTATATGAGAAACCACAAATGAGTGGTGATTATAAATAGATACCTACATTTATGAGAATGAATTAACATGTTAATCAAGGCCAGTACTTGGAGAAAAGCTTGTGCACTATTTTTATCTTCTTATTTCTTTCTCAAATAACCAGATGTTATACAATGAGGATTTTTTTAACTTGTAAAATCTAAAGAAAATACAAAGGTTTGCTAAAAAGCCGGGTAGGAAAGTAACCCACTTTAACTTTTATTCTTACTGATTCCATTTTTTAATTGTTACCATAGCAAAGTGTTTATTCAATGTTTGTACAATTTTCTCCAGCAAAAGCTTTTCTACAAGAGGATGGAAATTATCATAGAAAGGTGATGTTGGAAGAATCCGCCTGGAATTATGTTAAGCTCACTATAAGTATTCTCTCCCCTGCAGACTAAATGGATAGTGTGGTCACTTTTAAAACCAACCCTCATTCCTTTGTTTCCTTGTACTGACTCTGATGATGATCACTTGTGCTGATGGACTTTCTGCCTGTCTTCTAGTGGCTGAACAAATCAAGTACACTTTAATGTGGAAAATGTCTTCCATGGCACTTTCTTTGGGAAACTCAGTTTTCCCAGTATTTTTTTTTATTGGAAATACTACCCAAAAAACAGACTATTCACTATACTTAGGTATTTAGTAGCATCACAACTGTTGAAGTTATGTACTTCTTGGGTACCAGTGCTAGTGGACCCATTTAAACGCCCTACTATAACAAATCCTTGATCAAATGAAACAAAAGTAGTAGTTCACAAAGTGTTTTGATGTTCAGAACAATGGCCAGTATCAGGGAAGTTAGAATTGTTTTAGTTTCTGTGGCCCTGTAAATTCAGTCCTAAGTACACTTAGGCCATGGTTCCATAAGAAGACTGGATTAAGGGTAGCACTGGTGCTCTGTGACTTCTTACCAGGCATTCTCATGCACTCACTTTTATGTCTAAACATCTGAGCAGTTGTTTTTCTAAAGAGCCTCAATTATCTAACAAATTGTCTTAAGCTAAAAGGTGTCAGAGGTTTCGTGTAAATAAATCTAGAAAAAGAAGGATTCAGATCTGAAAAGGTATAGGGTATGTTATGTTTTATCTCATGGATGAATGTGGCACTTTTCGTCTCTTAGCTTTTGATTAGTTAAGATCAGTCTTAAGGTATTAAGATCTCTGCCCATGCATAAATTCTTTTTTCTCAAGTTTACTCTTTACAGTATTGATTAAAATCATTGTATATTGGGCAATTTCTGGACAATTAAAAAATTTATATGAAATAGTTGCTTTATAGAGATTATAGACTTTCACATTTGTGTCTGTATATGATATAAATAAAGGATTTCAATGTGAGTGATTCACATTGTGCAAATGCTTGTTTTTCAGTTCTGACTTATTTTTATTGTTCCATCTTATACTGATATGGCAGTTTTTTAAATTAATTAATTAATTTATTTTGCATTACAATTCTTAATACACCATTATACAATAATTTATCATATCTCTGATTATATATAAGGTATGTTGACACCAAATTCACATCTTCATACATGTATTTTGTTTAATGATGTGGGTGTCCTTTCACCATCCATGCTATTCCCCTTCTCCCTCCCTTTCCCTCCCACCCCTAGGTTTATGGCCCATGAGCAGGAATCCATACAGAGTAACAGTGTGGTATAGTGAAAACTTGACTGGAGTCAATGAACAAGTTCTTTTTTGCCCAAAACTATATGTTTGAACTTAGGCTAGTCGCACACTTTCAATGTGCTCTGCTCATTTTTTTTCCTGACTATATTGGATGAATATAATTCATCAAAAAGCAGTTAAAACATGAAAAACAAAATTATCTCAACTGAAGAGACAGAAATAACAGCCATAATATTTTGGCATATTACCTTCTAATATTATATATCTTAAGGCTATATACCATTTCTGTGACATACTAACATAATTTTAGTCTTACTTCTTTTTTTCACTTATAATTGTATCAGCATTTTTCCATGGTATTTTTCACATGCATGATTGGGAGTGTCAAGCCTGTAAATGCACTTCAAGCCTTGGCCATTTTATTGTAGGGGTACACATTACTAAAAGGAAAACAGGATGCTTAGTTACTCAGACAAGCCTCATAGAACCCAAAAAAAAAGGTGGACAAGCTAAAATTATGGCATGACAAAGAATTGCGGTCATAGTGATGATAGCAGTTGACAGTCATCGAATGAATGTGCCAAGCACCTTACAAACATCTCTTTGAATTATTACAACTGTCTAAATTACAGCCTATTACTACTCCCATTTATAAGTTCAAAAATTGAATCTTGGCCAAGTTCAACATCTTACGCAAAGCCAGTAGTTAGAAAGTAATGGTGACACTTGAAATTTCAGCTCTACTGTGAAGAGTTGAAAAGTTTAAATGATCCATGTAAATCCTTTAGCAGCATCGTGCCTGGCACATACTGAGTACTCAATGAGCATCACCATCATCACTGTGGCCACCAACAGCCTGATTATCCTGGTCAGGTGCATTAACCTCCTTCATCAGCAACTGATCAATCAGTGGGTTGACTGTCCTTGGATCTCATTAGCTGTGGCTATTGGCACATGGTATGGTGCATCCTCTGTTATTGGAAAAATCCAATATTTATTCGATTTCCTATTGTTTTTTTAACTCACTTTTAAACTATACCTTGAGGGGCTTACACTAGGTAATCTCTCATAGCTCCAAAGTTCTCAAAAGTAAAGTTGTATTTTATCTAGTGCACAGATGAAAGTGTTAATATACAAAAACATCAAATGTTATTTCTAAATAATATGGATAGCAATTAGAGACAGTTATGGGAAACCCAAAGCCAGTTGGAGAATACTTTTCCAATTTATTAATGAGGTGTTTTCTTTAGATTTGTTGAACATCAAATACTAATGCTATGAGATAAAAAGACAAATAAATAAGATCTTTACTTTTGAAGAGCACTACACTAAATCATAGGGGAAAATAAACATGTATCCTGTGACCACAAATTCAAACTAGAAGCTCCTTTGTAATCATTCTTACAAATTAATGGAGTAACAAATAACTGATTTATAAAAGTAGGTTTATAACCCCAAGTGCTAAGCATTTGAATACAAAGTTTAAAGCAAATAACAACAACAAAATAGTCCATGCCTTCCTTTAAGTTAATGTCAAGATAAGAGAGTTATTTGGGAAAGGAGATCTTCCTCCAATAATGGAATATTTACAATTTTTCACTTAATGATTATTTAGAGCCTCATAACTCTAAATCCCATTGTTTTTTAAATTTCACAAGTGTTCCTGATGAAATAAAATAAGAATAACTCTCTTTCAAAAACCTAGCTCTTTTTCACAATTTCCTAAATCATAACCACTCCCTAAACAACAAAACAATAGAATCCTCTAACCCACGTGACACCTAAAAAAAAAAAATTCTAAAGTACCATAGAAAGTATGACCCTTCCCATTGGGGTAGAGAGGTGGCAAGGGAGGCATTGCCAGGAAACAGGGCTTATGCATAATTATTTTCTAAGTGAAAAATCATATTTTGGAAATATGTTTATTTAGAAGTGTCTGTGAAAAAAATAGCTGAGTGAAAAGCATTATAAAAGACATACGTCATTTGTGTTAACACTGATAGTTCAAGGCATATGTGGTCTAGAAGATGGCATAACACAGTGAATTTCAGGCCCCGTTAGAGAATGTGACCACCTGCCTCCCATTAATGTTAATGAGACTCTCACAAGATCATTCTAAAATTTTAACCCCATGGTCTGCTTTAAAGCATCAAAAGTCAGGAAATTTAGAGTGAAAGCTGAAATTCTACCTTGGAACTTTCTCTCTGATGTATACACTCCTATGGAAAATGTAGAGTAAAGTGAAACTACAAAACACCACCTTCACATTTGAGGATTTTGGAGAAAAACAACACCCTGGGGAAGTGACAGGGGCTTTGGAAAGTGTATTAGATTATGAGTCAAAAGTCTGAATTCTCCCACTGTTATAGTGTAACCCAGAAAAGTCACTTCATCAACTTGGGTTTCCATTTTCTCTGCAATACAGTTGAACGGGACCTCTAGATTATAGCTAGGTTAAGGTTATGCTGCCTCACCAACTTTCTCAAGTGATTGCCTGTGTATCAACCTGAAGACAAGCAATTGCTGCATACATAGAGTTCACTGGACTGTACAGAAGCAAAGGGAAAGGGTAGTGGAAGATTAGCAGATAATTAAAAGGTTTCCTTCAAGAAGAAAAAGCAGTTTTCCTCATGAAATCTAAAGGTTTCGTGTAATGTCAATGTTGTGAACAGTTGAAAAACTTATCAGGTATAGAGGGTGGGGTGGGTCTTGTCTGAGTTAACTGTGTATAGTGGAAAAAAGTCAAAGCCTTTAGAGTGAGTTGGACTTGTGCAGTGGGGATAAATTACTTCATTTAGATTCCAATTATAGTCATGTCAAGTTACCTCCCAGAATTGTTATTCGATGAAGCATTCACTTCTGCAATAGTAACTAGTAGCACACAGACAGGATGGGTAATATGATGAACACTTAAAATTATATTGTGATCCCTTAAATTGTACTCATCACCTACACTAATAATTATTACAATCATCAAAAAAGAATAACATGGTCCTTTTTACTTACACATATATATACACAAGGAGACTGGTTTTTTTAGTACTAATTCAAGTTTTGCCAATATGGTGTTTAGTGAGATATTTGAATATTATTGTGTATGGCTTTAGAAGTATGAAAATATAAATGACTGAAGATCATGAGTCATTCGTTAAGCTGGATTGCATCAGGATCTACCATTATGTTCTACCATTTGTGAGGGAATTAAACTCAGTGCCCTAAGTCTACCAATGAGTTGATTGTCTCTAAACATCTGAAGTGGTACTAGTGATCTGCAGAAGGTGAGAAGAGGGACTTAGAGAATACTGTTGAAATCATTCCCTGTGTTCTGTAGGTAAGATGAAGAAACCTGGTTGAGAACAGCCCCTGTTACCAAAGTTTAGGGAAAACAATATTTTGCTTTTCCTTGATGCCTATAAAAGTAATCAACTTCAGTTATGAAGGGCAACTGAAAATAACAGATAAAAATGATGAAAAGATGAAACCTGAAAAGTCTGACTGAACACAAGAGGATCCAGGCTAAAAAAAACACTGGCCTGGAGGGTTAGAATAGATGACTTTTTAAAGACTCCTTTTATCTGGGCTTCTTTGATTTTATACCTGTAAAGACCTCTTCAAAGTCTTCTGATACATTGTCTTCTACTTGTGACTTGCCCGTGCACTTTAGCTTTAGGCAGGTGATGTGGAAGTCCGACTCCACCCAGGCATTGGGAACCCTGACATGGTGCCAAGGCACAGCCTCCCACCACTTTACACAGAAAATGCCCAAGGGGCCCTTTATGTGCCTCCCCTTTACCATCCAGCTAAACACTTGCCAAAGTAAACTGTGACAGATCAGAAATGATGATTCTAACTTAGCCACAACTGGGAAAGCTAATAAGATAGGAAGACTAGTTAGGATATCACACTCCATAGGCAGGCATGCTAAGAGGAAAAAACTAAGGTTAGGAGTCCTCCATAACTCAGTTCCAATATCTGTATTTCTTCCCTCTCAAATAAATGCTAAAAAGCTATTCCTCTTTCCATTGTTAGCATGCGATTCCCTCTGTTGGCAAAAAGCATTCCCTTCTCCTGGAAAATACGTAACAGGGTGATTTTCTAAGAAATGAAAAATGACAGCCATATTCACATCAAATGGATACCAAATGAAGCAGAGCATGGTCCTTTGTTTCCTCATTAATATCACCTGGCTCCTCTCTCTGTAGAGCTATAATAAAAACTACTTCTTTACTGTGCATCCTGTTGGTTTATACCAACCATGTCAGGTCCATAAACCATGGTATATTAAAATGTAATAGAGTGTGTAAAGAATACTAGGAAGATATTCCAGCCCCTATTGCTTCCCCTCTTTTCACAATTTACTGCCTCCCAGATGGTTATCCACAAATATGACTTAATTATGTTTAAGGTAAAACCTCTTCAGCCACTCTCACTGTGTAGGTGCCACCCTCTTGAGAATAAAACATTGAATATTTGGGCACATTTCTATTATAGGTGTTCACAGCCCACATATTTTCTGGACATGTAATTTTATTTATAAAAGCTTTCCCTTTTCAAAGTTAGCCATAGAAAATAATTAATCTATTTTAAAAACTCAGTTACAGATAAACTCAAGGGTTAATATCATTTGTGCCCATGAAAAGATTTCAGTCAGAATCAGGACAAATCATAATAGAAATAATATTCTCTCACCCTTCAGTACTACTTTATTCTTGTTACTTTATTGCAAACAGAGAAAATGGTAGGTTAGAAATTATACTGTCAAGAAGTAGACCCTGATCCCCACATGAGATGATGAGCAGGGATGATGGTCTGTAAATGTGAGTGTCAGATAAGTAGAGTGTCTCCTGGGTGTTGGTTGAAAGAAATGCTATGAAATCACCCTTGGTTATGGGCCTCAGGAAACAGAGTTTAGTCGGCAAGGGACGCTACTAGCGGTGACCTCAGGAGCTCTGTTGTGCTGGATTGCAAGCTCTGAACACACTGTGCTCTGGAGCTCCACAGAAAGAGCAGCTCCATTGCTCAGGGAAGAGGCCTGGAGGGCTTTGTAGAAGAGGCAACTTTTAATCTTGATTTTTGAAGACTGAGAAGATACAGTAGGGCTGGTGGGAGGAGGGAAAAGGGGAGAAGAGGGCTTTCTAAGTAGAAGCAACTACATGCCAAAAAAATGACAAGAGAGAGCAGGTTGAACCCAGAGGTAAGGTTGAACCCAGAGTCCTCTGTGACAGGAGCAACTGTGCAAGCATTGTGCAGGAGCCAGGTCACAAAGGACTTGCTTTGTGCAGTGTGAAGGTGTTTCATCCTACACTGTGGGTGAGGCAGAAAAATTTAAGCAGAGGTGTGGTGTAATTCAGCTTGCCTTTTTAAAATTTTTTTATTTCTTCTTTTCAGAAACACATGACAGTAGAGTATATTTTGATATATTATACCTATGTGGAGTATAACTTCCCATTATTGTGGTTGTATATGATGTGGAGTTACACTGGTCACATATTCATATATGAACACAGGAAAGTTACGTCTGATTTATTCTACAGTCTTTCCTATTCCTATCCCCCTCCTTTCTCTTCATTCCCCTTGTCTACTCCAATGAACTTCTATTCTTCCCTCCCTTCTCCCTTATTGTGTTTCAGCTTGCTTTTTAAAAAAAATATATTTATTTTACTTGTTGATGGACCTTTATTTATTTATATGCAGTGCTGAGAATCAAATCCAGTGCCTCACACAATCAAGGCAAGTGCTCTACCACTGAGCCACAACCCCAGCCCTCAGCTTGCTTTTTAAGATACCTATTCCAATGAAATGCAGGGAACTTGTCTAATATCATTCAGTAGAGCCAAAAGGTTAAAGAAATCTTTGCATCATTATTTTTTATGTGGTGTAGGGAAAATGATCTAGTTAATCAGGGTAAAGATTACAGAACTCAATACTCATTACTTGGAAAGAATTAGGTGAGAATAATTATAAATACTTCTGTCTTCCTCACTCCTAACTCTGTGACTGCCAGGTACTTATGAAATTATAAATCAGTTTCTTGCTTTTTATTCTGAGGTTTAAGTAAGACAAAATGAGTTCAAAGAGGAGATGACATGACTTTGGGTTGGACCTGGAACACATACTTCTGTATTAAAGTCTTACAGACCTGGGGAAGGACATGAGTTCTGTAGGTAAAATGGGAAAAACTGACCTTTTCAGCAGAGGACACCCAATCTTCCTTGAAAACAATTACAAGGAAAATCTCATCTACTGAAATAGATTATGGATATTCTTCAGAAAAAAAAAATCCATTGTTTTTTCCTGAAAATTTTTAATACCTATCCTAGAGTCAGAGAACTATAGAATATAATCTTATTATTTCATTTTGCCTCACCATGCTTCTCAGATTTGCATTTTTAATATGTTGAAGGTCTGTACAACCCTACATTGAGGAAGTCTATAAGCGCCATTTTTCCAAATTTATGTACTCACTTTGCGTTCTGTCACATCTTGGTACCTCTCGGTATTTCACACTTTTTCATTATTGTTGTATCTATTATGATGATCTGTGATGTTTTATATTACTCTTGGCATTGGGTGCTTCAAGTTCCATATGACAGAACTTCACACCAATGAATGTTGTATGTGTACTGACTGTTCCACCAACTGGCTATTTCCCCATCCTTGTCCTCTTCCCCAGGCCTCCCTATTCCCTTAGCCACAAAATATTAATATTAGGCCAGTTAATAATCACATACTAGCCTCTCAGTATTCAAGTGAAAGGAAGAGTCTCTCACTTTAAATCAAAAGCTATAAATGATTAAGTTTAGTAAGGAAAGGCACATCAAAAGCTAAGCCTCTTGCAGAAAAAAACAAACAAACAAAAAAAAAACTTAGCCAAATTGTGAATGCAAAGGAAAAGTTCCTGAAGGAAATTGAAAGTGCTACTCCAATAAACACATGAATGATAAGAAAGTGATACAACCTTATTGCTGATCTGGAGAAAGTTTTAATGTTCTGGATAGAGGATCAAAGCAACTACACATTCCCCCAAGCCAAAGCCTAATGCAGAGCAAGACTCCCGCTCTGTTTAATTCTCTGAAGACTGAGAACAGTGATGAGGCTACAGAAGGAAAGTTTGAAACTATAAGAGGTTGGTTGGTGAGGTTCGAGGAAAGAAGACGTCTGTGTAACATCAAAGTATAAGGTAAAGAAGTGCTGATCTAGAAGCTGTGGCAAGTGATTGAGCAGAACTGGTGAGGTTACAATGATGGGACCACACTCAATGACAGATCCTGTGTGGATGAAACGGTCTTCTAGCCTTCTTTTGGAAGAAGATACTTCCAGGACTTTCATAGCTATAGAGCAGAAGTCAGTACCTGGCTCCCAGGCTTAGGAGAGCAGGCTGACTTTCTTGTTAGGTTTTGTGTTGGGCTAACACAGCTAGTGAGTTTAAGCTAAAACCAATGCCTATTTACTATTATGAAAAACTAAGGCCCTAAAGACTGATACTAAATGGACTCCGCCTGTGCTCTATAAATGGAACAACAAAGTCTGGATGACAGCACATCTGTTTACAACATGGTTTACTAAATATTTTAAGCCCACTGTTGAGACCTACTGCTCAGAAAAAAAAAATAGATTCCTCTCAAAATATTACTTCTCAGTGACAATGCACCTAGTCACCCAGCAGCTCTAGTGGAGATGAACAATGAAATGAATTTTGTTCTCATGCCTACTGACACAACATCCATTCTGCAGCCCATTGATCAAGGAGTAATTTTGACTTTCAAGACTTATTATTTGAGAAACACATTTCAAGGCTATAGCTGCTGATGATAGTGATGGATCTGGGCAAAGTAAACTAAAGACTTTCTGGAAAGGACTCGCCATTCCAGATGTCATTAAGAACATTCATGATTCACAGGAGGAGGGCAAAATATCCTTGTTAACAGGAGTTTGGAAGAAGTTGACTCCAACTCTCATGAATGACTTTGACGGTTTCAAGATTTCAGAGTAGGAAGAAAGAGCAGATGTAGAAATAGCAACGGAATGCACAGCATTTAAGTGATAGAGGAGGGCTTATAAACTTGGCACATAACTGTCTTGCATTCTGATTTGCTTTCCTTTATTCCACAATCATTGACTAGAAAGGGCCATTTCTGCTTCTCTTGGTGTAGGTTATTGTATACACGAGTTTCAGAATTATTGTTTTGGAGCAATTTCATGACAACTAATGAGACAAAAACCATGCAATGCTTGAGAAAATAAAATCCTGAGGCATAAAAGATTTGTGCTGAAGAAAGTGGTCTTTATTCAGTAAAGACTACACCAAATAAAATCTACATAAATATCTCCTAAACAAAAACATATTTTCTTGAGATGCTCTGTTGCTTCTATGTCAGTGACATAGAATTATGAAAAATACATACTGCTGTTTCATGGAGAAAAATTAAAATTTAAGAAAGCAATACCAGTTCTACCAATGACAGAAAAAATTATTGTACCACAGGTAAGTCATGGAGCGAACTTACTTCCCTCTCTCAAATTGCTTCCAGAAATTCATCATGATCACTGTGAACATATAGCCTTGATGAAGAAGTTTGAAAGATCAATGTTAAGTGAAAACTTCTCATTGTTAGTATTCTGACTTATTTCTTATTACTTTTATTGTCTTGAAGGTATTGTCATTCTAAGCAGCTCCTTTACTCCCCTGATTTGGAAAAAAGTTAAATATAACTTGCTGCAGGCAAGGAGACAGCTTCTTGTGAAGGAGAGAGAGAGAAGAGCCAAGGGATGCTTATTTCTCTTTCTCCTGATGCTACTACCTCTCCAAACTTACTCTTCTAAGAAGACACCTACTCACCTTACCCCCACAGGTGGTACCGAAGTTTAAATTGAAAAAAAAAAAATAGCATCTAAAGACTACTGTCCACAGGGCTTGGTGGAATAGAAGATTAAATAAATCTCATACATAGATTCAGAGCCACTATTTGACAAAGTTGTAGGATAAGAAGAATTTTCATCTAAGACTTACTCTCTTCAATTTAAATATTGTCTCTCCTGTTTTCGGCCTAGTACTGATGTGTTGTACACTAGCTGTCTAGACATGTCTCATTCATAACCCACAGAGGTTCCTTTTGTAGGCATCCATTTATGCTCTGGAATATTCCTGCTAACCCTGGTCAGAAATTACTTACACTGGATCTTTTTCTCTCAGGATTGATTGTCTGTCTTTCCTTACTGGAATGAAAGTTCTATAGGGACCTTTGTCTGCTTTCTTCACTGTTGGGACCCAAGCATCTAGAATAGTGTATGTGTGTGGATGCATGAACAAACCCGCCTATTTCATGATGTGTCGATAGTCAATAAGGGCTGAAGTCAGAGGTTGCAGAGATAAATGTGGCTGGCAGGAAGGATTGCTTTGTTCTACAAAGTATGGGAAAACATTTTTAAAAGTTGAGATATTCATTTAAAAATCCCTTTTCAGATTCTCCCAAAAAAGTAGAAGTTTTGCTGACAAGTTTCTGATCTCTCCTAAATGGAACATGGCTTTCCCACTTCCCTGTTCACTTACCCACAATAAGACTCCCCAGTTCCCGCATGGAGAAACAAGGAATAGAATTTTAGGACATTAAGATGCTTACACTTGGCCCTTAATGACCTTATTTGTTGATGATATTAGAAATTGAGCTTGTGACCCTAGTCTTTTAAACATTTTCTTTCCATCTAATATATTTGAATTTGACTTAGAGACTTAAAATGTATGATGATATAGTTGGAACTTTCACATGTTGTGGTAAGAGAAGTATTTTAGGCTGGAAAAGCTTCTAAGTCACACATGGGGAGGAGGCCTTTTCTATCTGTGCATAGTCCCTGGGTGTGGGAAGAATTCAGACCTCTTAATTCTTCTCATTCTCAAGACTCTTTTCCCCAAAACTCAGAGTTACTATAATGTTCTTTGCTTCTTAATAACACTTTTCTTGAGCTAGGTTTGTAGCTCAGTGGTAAAGTACTTGCCTAGCACATGTGAGGCAGTAGGTTCAATTCTCAACACCATATATAAATAAATAAAATAAGGTCCATTGACAACTAAAAAAATAAAAATAACACTTTTCTTTAGCTGGACATGGTGGTGCATGCCTGTAATCCCAGCAACTTGGGAGGCTGAGGCTGTAAGATTACATGTTTGAGCCCAGTCTGGACAACTTAGCAAGACTGTCTCAAAATAAAAATTTTAAAGGTCTTGGGATGCAGCTCAGTGGTAGAGTGTCTGGCATGCCTGAGGCCCTAGGTTCAATCCCCAATACTGCAAATACATATTTTAAAAAACATAGTACCTTCTTTTACATTTGGACACTGTTATTTCCCATAGAATTATTAAAAAGTCTTACTGTTTAAGTCACTTTGAATGGAGTATTTTTTGTCATTAAGTTCATATGCAGTGATACTTGGACACAATCTACTTAGCACAGCGTGGAAGTACCCAGTTAGAAACCATCTAGTGATGGAGAAAAGCTAAGGTCCTTCAGGAAGGCACTCAGGCCTGAGAGAGGTGTTGTCCTCTCTCTTTTCACTGGATGAGAATAGAACAAATAGCTAGTTTGATTCACCTTTGGGGAAACCTGCTCACTACTGAAAGTCATTTCTCAATGTCTGATTGGGCTGAGTACCAGACTATTTCACAGAGATTTCTGCTAGGTATATGACCATGGAGAGGAACATACAGCAGCAGATGACTAGAACTGTGACTAAGCCCTGCCCAAAATGATTTACTGACCAAAACCAAATTAGTTTAATATTAAGCAAGATAATTTTAGTAATTGAAATGTATTATGCTTGGAGATACTAGTATAAAACTTTAGCCTCAGAATCTATAGCTCATGTTCATATTCTGAACAAAGTGTTAATGCTTAGGAAAGCTAGTATCTCTCCTTCTAAGTAAGTGGTATCCAATAAATGCATTTTTGTTAAATAATTTACATGGGTCCTTTCCCACATTTACATCTGTAACAGAAAGCAAGGTGAATGAAGTTTCTGCTTTATTGAAGCTTACATTCAATTGTTGTATGGTAGACAAAGGAGTAAAGAAATAATCTGTCAGAAATACAGAGGCTGTAGGAGGAAAAGGGTAATCACCAGGTTGTGAAGGGGAAGTGGGTGACATGTCAGATGATGAGGTATGTTCTTTTCTTTATCAGGCCAGAGAAGATGGTGTTTGAAAAAGTGAAACCTCCTTATTAGACAGTCCCCACAGAGCATGGGTTCTTAATTTGTAGGTTCAGACTACATATCTCATATCATTGATTTCCTGAGCAGTCTTGTATGTTTTTTCCAAGGCATTTAGCAGACTGCCAAAGGAGTTGTGAGTGTGAGTGTGCATACGTGGGTACTTATGAGTTTATTTGAGTCCCAGAAGAGCTGCTGCAAATACTAGTGGATTTATTTTGTTTTGGGGTGAGGGAAACGTGGTAGGAACATGCCAAAGCTTGTCTGGCTGTGGCCCAAGTGACCACATCTACCAATCTGCCCTGTACTGTTCCAATTTATATTTTTGTCCAGGTGTAATTATTAATATCATTCCCTCTCACTCTCAAAAGTGTCCCAGAAGAAACACAAGATTATTTGGTCACTGTTAGCTCTGTTTTCAAGAAAGCAGTGTGGCAGATGTAGCAAAGTGAGGGGTCTCAAGTGCTTGTAAATCCCTGCACTCAGATTTACTGTAAAAATCAATGGGTGCACTCAAAGCTATCCCATTATACAAAGAGTGTGATGAAAAATATCATTTTAATCATAATTATTTTCTCTTTCACAGCCAAAAAGGAACATAAAATGGAAGAAAGCCATTTGGAGAATGCACAGAAAAGGTAAGAAATTCTGACTTACTTGCAATTCTTTCTTTGAGAAGATATTCTTTATCATCATCATCATCATCCATAATTGAGTGTATTCCCATTGCTGTGTGACCATCCGTCTCCAGAACCTTCTTCATCTTCCCCACCTAGAACTCTGTACCCAGTAAGGACTGACTCCTTATTTCCCTCCCCTAGTCCATGGCAGCCATCCTTCTACTTCCTGTCTCTGTGACGCTCTACTCTAGGGACCTCATGTAAGCAATGGATCATGCAGTATCTGTCTTTTTGGGACTGGATTATTTCATTCCCATAATGTTTAAGTAGCCATTCTTTAGACTCCATTTGTTAAAATCATGCATCCAGGAATGGTAGGGTTCAATTGGGAGCTGGGGTGAAAGCTCTTTTACAAGACTTGGGGATATTTTTCCCAAGAAATGGAGAATCATTCAGAAGTGACTTGCCTCATACATGTGCTGTGACACTATCCCATCCATTTGCGTCTCCTCCACTGCTCTGCTCCTCGGCCACTTTATGGAAGTTAGGAACAATTTGATCCTTTACCACTGGTTTAATCCAATTATTACAAACACCTAGGAGACTTTATCTTTCCTCAAATATAGTCTACAAGATTTTTGTAGACAATGGGACAGATGGAAAGAAGGGACAGCTTCAGCATCTGGAAAATCCCCCCAGAATTGGGAGACACCTCACGGGTCTTCTGTTCAGCCTCACACCCACTCTAGGCCTCTTCCCTGCTCCTCCCTCTCTCTCTCTCTCTGTCTCTCAGTAGACACCAGAGTGAGACCCTCCATCCCAGATAGCCTAATAATCATGCATGATGAGCCCTTGCAGGTCTTTCTTTTTTGCTAGTTGACAGGTTAGTCGGCTTGGTTGTCCCTCCCTTTTTGAAGTGACTAGAAATAGACACAGCCATTCTCAAATTCAGGGCAGAGGACTGAAATATGTTTTATTAGGACTGATTTGAAAAGTGCTAGAAAATTAGGTGAGAACGTAGGGGTAGGGAGCAGCATATAAGGAAACCATGAGCCTCATAAATAGGTGAGGAGAAGAATTTAAATCCAAATGAACAAACTAGAAATGAGCCATTTTCCTCTGCTCTAGCCACATTTTTTGAGTGTACTGAAAACCCCCAGACAGTGCCGTCTGCCCTGCTTTGACAGGTGCCAACATCTTGCCCCGCTTCTTACTGTAATTGCCAAGAAAATTAAAATTCTGATGAAAGCAAGATTAAGGCACATCTTGTAGTTTTCTGAGTGCAGACCTGTTCTTGAATCATGAGTATCAATCTGTCATGATAATCATTGAAAACTAAGATGATTACCTGGTTATGTTTTTAGATTTTTGTGCCCCCTACTGTTCTTATCCAACACTAAAATTTCCTTCCTCGATATATAAAATGAGTATGTGCCTGTGTTATAGAAATAGCTCATAGAGAAGAGACTGGCAACAAGGGCACACTGGTATTGGACCAAATAGAAATTTAGCTGCAGGGTAGATGTCAAATTTCTAATCCTTTTTCAAGACTGTCAGTAAAGGAAAAAGGGGCCCACCTTAGAGAGGCCGAAGCTGCTGCTGTGCATTAGCTATGCTGAGGGGAATCATAAATTTTGGTTGTCAGCGTTTTCCGTGGCTTTGTGACGAAGGTAGTCTAGCTTTCATGTCATTCATGAAATATGTCAGATGCCATCTTTAATGGAGAAACCACAGTTGTTTGGTTATACTCTTTAAGGAGGTTGTGGTCACTGTTGCAATATTCGTGTGAGATTTAGTAAATTCTTATGTTTTATTCTCAAGAGAAACAGTTTACTCTGAGGCTAAGGAATATTTGCTTTTCCTAAGCAGATTCTGAAGGCATGCATGTAAACCAGTAAGTGGATGTGTTCCGCTTTGGCATCCCAACGCTGTAAAAGTAGAACAGTTCATTTTGCTATGGGCTCTTTGATAAAATCGTTGTCTGTACTCTAAAGATGTTTGGCTGAATTTAAATGATACGGATCAGACAAGGAATTATAGCATGAGGGAAAAGGAGTCAGGGACTAGCTCAGGGAGAAATAAAAACATTGTATAAAACAAAACATATGATTAGAAATCAATCTTTTAAAAGCCGAATGCTTTTTTAGAGTTATCTGCTGACAATTACAAATATCAAAACTTATCATTGATTCTTTGTTTCCTGTCTATTGGAGAAAATTATCCTGGTGGCTAAATATCAGCAGTTTTCTTGCCTAGATTTCAGAAGGTTTTCAACAATCAGTCTTCTGTGAATCAAAACTGAATTTGGAATGAAGAGCGATTTGTCTGGGGAGGACAATAGTCTAGATCTTATCAGACAGTTGTGGGTTCATAGTCTGGCTTTGAGCTTTTCCTTAAAGGGGTTACACTGAAATCGAATAAGGGACATCCTCTGAGCAACTTCATCTTTGTCAGAGTTGCAGAGCCCAGAACCACACCATGCTCTGGGACTCTGTTTGCCCTGATTCTTCCAAAGGGGGGTAACTTGCTTTCTGCATTCCCAAAGCAGTTACAAAAACATCTGGAATTGGGTGTTTCTTTTTAGTTTTTATCCCCATGCAGAGGAGCAAGCAAGGACTCACAGGGAAAGGCCAAGGGGACAGTGGTTGACTTTAGTTTAGAAGTGGGAAAAGGGAGGTCCTGGGATGTTGGCATGCTTCTCTCACGCTCCATGATAACCACCATCCAACAATCATGCCATTTTCTGAAGCAGCACCTGTATTTGCAATGTCTCCGTCTCACAATCTAAACTCCAGGGAATGCTGTGGGTGATCCATGAATCTCAGTGATGAGACTCACTGTGCTCATCACTATGTCCTGCTGTAAAATAACCTCTTCATCTAAATTCAGAGAACGGGAGATTTTCTCTTCTCTGTTAATGCACAAGTCCATCTGTGTCTGTATTGAAGGTGAACATAAAAGAAGAACTGATGGTGAGCCCTCCTGGGGTGATGAATATTCTGGCTCTGTATGATAGAGAGGGCAACTGTGTCTAAGGTAGAAACAAGGAAAATGACTATTTTATCTAAGTGCCTTTGTCAGTGAGCATGAACCACAGAAGGGAAGAACAGAAAGAGCATTTCCCCCAGGGAGTCAGAGGACCTGAGTTCTAGACCCAACTCTGTCAATGAATGAAGTCATTCAATCTTTCCATGCCTCTGTTTTCTTATCTGTAAAATGAGAATATTAAAGTCACTCCCTTTCAATTCTAAAGTCCTATGACCTTATAGGAAACTTATGTTCTGCTGCTTTAGGAACTCTTCCCTTATGTGTTCCCATACTGCAGTCAGTATAATTTCCATTTTGAATATGCTGTAGAGTGCGCATTTGGTTTTATAAGTATTTTGACTGCCACAGCATTAGAAATCATGTCTGGGCAGAGAGTGGACTTTGCTACTTTCTTTGATTACTGGTTGGAATTATCAGAGAACCCCTTAAGAGATTACTACAGCCCTTGCCTTTCTCCACGTATGCACTTCAGTCTTTTAATAACCAGGGTCCAAAACTCCCTGACCAGTAGTTTTCATTTGCATTAAAAACAGATTTGTTATTTACAGAAGCACAAAGAATTTATGGGACTCAGAGCTGTAGCTCCAGCTTGGATCTCACCTAATCGTAGCCATGGAATCAATTAACAGTTCATCTGTGAAATGTGATAAAATCTTATGAGATACATATTGCCCAATAACTGAGAATGAGATGAAAGTATGCTCCATAATAGTAATGGGACTTCAGGGTTTTATATATGCCATTGAATAGAGTTCCATTAGGAACTCAGTATTCAGGACGGTCACAAAAAAAAAAAAAAGAAGAAGAAAAGAAAGAAAGAAAAAGAAAAAAGACACTGTGTCTGAACAGATGATAGGGTATTGAGTAATAAACCTGGCCAGCCACTCCTGCTTTGATTAGTTTCCAACACCCCAGAAAAGGGGGCTATTTAAGTGTTCTTGCTTGTGGCAAATGAGCTTGTGTGGCTTGGGGTGGGTGAGGGTAAGAGGGAAAGATTGAGTTCAGAGCTAAAAATTGCTGCAAAGCTAGTGCCTCCAAGGAGGGCTGCTTGGGAGGCCTGGGAAGTCGGCTACACAGTGAGGTTCCATGGGGTAGGTCTTAATGATATCTAGAAATCTACTCTGGAAAATCTGAGTTCTTTTCTGATCAGATTGGAGATCGTTTCTCAAGATCAGAGGTGATTTTTCATCCAAACATTGCTAGTTTCACAATTATATCTATTTTTGTTTGTTGGTAGATTATGTCTTTATATGGTATCAAGCGTCTAAATGTAACTCTCTTAAAGATCATATAGTCTGAGTCTCCTATTGTACCCTTGAGAATTTTTGAGTCATAGATACTGAGGGTTCAATGCAAGATAACAAAGCCAGAGTATGCCAGAAAACAGATAGAACTGATTTTCCTTGAAACATTCAGCAGTTTAGTTGTTCCCAATGGACATCTACCTGACTACTACTAATGCTATTGAGTCAGTATATCATCAGTCTTGTAGTCATTAAACACAAAATGAAGAGCAGGTAAGCGACATGGATTTGAGATGAAGAACAAACTCAAGAAGTTTAACGTACATACTTCTTTAGGTTATATGTGCTGTTTTTAATAGATATAAGAAGTTTCCCCAATCAGGTTGTACTTATTGGCAAATCAGTTTGGACAAATTAGTTTTCTGAGGCTTAGGGTATACTATAGTAGCCACGAGCCAGAACTCATCTTTAGAGAATAGGTGTGTGGCAAGCTACCTGCTTTTCCACACCCCGGTGGGTTTGGGTATTGACAGTTTCTCATCGTCTACCTCTCTCCATTTTTTCCCCTTACCTGTTGCAGTTTTGAGACAACAGTAGGATATTTTGGAATGAAGCCAAAGGCCGGTGAGAAGGAGATCACACCGAGCTACGTGTTTATGGTGTGGTATGAGTTCTGCAGTGACTTCAAGGCTATTTGGAAACGGGAGAATAAAAACATCTCTAAAGAAAGGTAAGGTACTAAAAAGCATTAATGCTCCTCAGGCATTAATTTCCAACCCAACAAAGTGTGTATATTCCACACACGCCCATGTTTTCTTTTGGATCAAGTGGACATCCAGGAAGGATTATTGCCTCAGGGTTCCTAGGGCAATTGGGAGAAAGCTTGCTGTCCACACAAGCAGATATGCTTATACAATCTGATAAGTCACACTTTCTTAACCCCTCCTAATTACTAGCTAGCAAATGAAAGGAGAGTTGTGCTAATTTGCAACAGATTGCTTCTCTGTGTATTTTCATGTCCGCCCAACCTAAATGAGGCAGCCTCGCCGTCGCAGACAGTGCAGACAAATAAAAGTGAATGCTTTTCCCATTAATATACTGAACTTGCATCAAAGGGAAATCTCCGAGGCTCAGGCCACACTTCACACAGTGTTGAAGCCCCGTGCTGGATTTACAGCGTCACTTCTGACTCCCCGTATCCTGCTGAGGACATCAAACTGCACGCCGCTCAGCCTCCTCATTTTATTAGTTGGGGGTAGAAAAAAAAATTGGCCCTGAATATAGGCTGTGTGTGTGTGTGTGTATATGTGTGTGTGTGTGTGTGTGTGTGTGTGTGTTCATTCTCTCTAGAGAGACTGACATTGGCCCTGTTTATCAAAAAAGAAATTATTCTTGTGGTTAGACTGCTGCTATCCTGTAAAGGGTGACATGGATTTAGACTTCCACTAGCTCTAGAAGAACAGATGTATGAGAGCATCATTCAGAATGGCCTGGAAGGAGAAAAAGTTCCACAAAACAAAGGAGACAATTCATTTAATTATAGAAGCTATATCTCACATAACAGTGAGAGACCTAAAATGCCATAATTTCTGTTCTTCACTTTGTAATCAAAGAAAAGTATACATCCCATGTTCTTAAACATGCACAAAACTTCTACTAATGTTTGACCTTTAAGCACTATTTTAAGAACTTGTTTTTAAGATTTCTAAAATTTAGAGATTTTTTACCCAGTATTAATGAGTCTCTAAATATTTTCTCAAGGAATCTTTTTTTAAAAAGCCATTCTTTCCAAGGAAGTCAAAGAGCTTTAAGAATGTTTATTAATACTGGGGCTGTAGCTTATAGCTCAGAGGTAGAGCACTTGTTTAGCATGCATGAGGCCCTGGAATCAATTCCCAGCTCCACCAAACAGAAAAAGAAAGAAAAAGGAAAAAAAAAACAACAAAAAACAGTTTATTGACATGTCTTTCCATAGTTACCTCTTTGGGAATATGGGAATTAAACTGGGTATATTTATCATATAGATAAATCAAAGAGAGAAAATTTAAATCTATAGCATGGCAGGATAAGTATGGTTGACAATAATTTCACTTTTCAAAATAGCTAGGAGAGAGAATTTAGGATGTTCTCAACAAAGAAATGAAGAATGTTTAAGGTGACGGATGTTGCAGTTACCCTGACCAGGTATTACACATTGTGATACATGTATTGAAATATCACACCACCCCCCTAAAAAATGTAATTATGGGCCTCATAAAATCTAGAAAAGTCAAGGGGTATGTTAAAAAATGGGTTGTTGACCACATTATGAAAAACATTCTAAAATTCTTGGCACCCAACAATGCTTATCTGCTTATCTAGCCCTTAAAAGTAAGCTAAAATTAACTTCCACAAAATTGATTCTTAATGAGAGTGGTAGAGTGAGCTCCTCTTCCTGTTTCAACAGGATGGCAGTGGGCCCACTGGCTCTCCAGATCCACACAGAAGGCTTGGAACCCAGCAATGGGTTCTGAATGTGCAGCTTTTGATAAGGAATTTGCATGTCCCATTTTGAGCATAGTCCTTAGTGAATTTGTCCTTCGAGTTTTAAAAATGGTCCAAAAAAAATAATAATAATAAACAACAACAAAAAAAACAGCAGAGAGGGTAATGGATTGCGTTTCATGTTAATAATCTTCTGTTGAAATACTGAATTGTATTCCAAATTAAGAAATTTCCCCTGTCAAAGAAGTTAGACCAAACTAATTGTGGGTCTGCCGTGGTGGTGGTATCTAGCCATCTTCAGAATGACTTTTTCTCTGATTCCCCACCATAGCATTTTCAGAGTAGCTTCCTGGGTACAGCTGGTAAATTGCCTGTTTCACACTCTGTAAACCAACACCTTTAAAGGGTCACGACTTCACAAGACACTTTTCAGTTTTCATTTAGCAGTTTCAGGGTCTCTTCTTTCTAGCCATGCTTTGTGAGATGGATCACCAAGGTTTCCCACCTAAAGCAACATCTCTGAAAGCTAATGACAGCTTACAAAATATTTTTGGAAGCAACTTGTTTGGAAAAATCTATTAGTAAGGAAACAATAGCACATTATGTATATTCCTGTTCGACCAGTTAAAGTGATTATCCAGTTAAAGTGATCATCCAGGTTTTCTTGTGAGGTAAGAATTTTTTTCTTTTTTTGTCCTTCTATCTGCTAAGGATTTTAGCTTTCAGACTCTTACAATCATATATTCATTAGGATAAAATAAGCAAAATAATTTAAATTTTTCTATTATAATTAAACAGGAAACAATATAATTACTTTGTTTTGACATTTATTTAATGATATTTGATATTATTATTTTGATTAATCATTCCCCAGAAATTCATGAAGTCCCAACAATACTGAATGTCAAGAGGTAACATAACATCATCAACAAGAGTAGTACAAAGACATTCTGAAAAACTAAATTCTTAACCAAATGAACCTGACATCATGTAGCTATTAGGGGGGAAAAAATGTAGTTTGAATCCCATCAGAAGAAATTGAACCCACTTATTTTTAAACATGTTTGAAAACCACTCTGGGAAGCAGTATAGAGATTCCTCAAAAAACTAGGAATAGAACCACCATTTGACCCAGCTATCCCACTCCTTGGTATATAGCCAAAGGATTTAAAATCAGCATAATACAGTGACACAGCCCCATCAATGTTTATAGCAGCTCCATTCACAATAGCCAAGCTTTGGAATGAACTTAGTGCCCACCAACAGATGAATGCATAAAGAAAATGTGATATGTATGTACAAAACAGTATTACTCAGACATAAAGAAGAAAGACTTTATGATATTTGCTAGTAAATGAATGGATCTGGAGACTATCATGCTAAGTGAAATAAGCCAGTCCTCAAAGCCAAAGGTTGAATATTTCACTGATATGTGAAAGCTAACACAATATGGAGGGAGAGAGGAAGAATAGATATTCAGTAGATTAGACAACAGGGAAAGAAGGGAAGGGAGAGGAGAGGAGATAGGAAAAGGAAAGACAGTGCAGTGAATCCAAAATAATTTTCCTGTGTCCATATATGAATACACCATAGAGAATCCTACTATTGTTTATATCCAAAAGAATGGGGAGAAAATATATATATATATATATATATATATATATTCATTCATTCCATGCTTGTATAATTATATCAGAATGAATTCTACTGTCTGTATAACTAAAAAGAACCAAAAAAAGTAAAAAATATAAATAAAAGGAAGTCATCTAAAAGCTAAGAAATCTTTTGGGAAAATGAAATCAGTAATAGTATTTTGTAAAAGAAAATGATGTTTTGTTTAAACTCTATTTCCAAATGAAATTAAAGTATTGAAAACTATGTTAGGCCATGTGAGGTTAACTTTAGGTTAAATAGAGAATGTTTACTACTTTGTCTGCTTAGCGTGACTGCCATGCATATGCATTAGCTTGGTGCAAAGTTGAGATAAATGTATCTCCATAACAAGGCAACAGCTGCCCCTAATAAAACCAGGAGGAATCTATAGACACACAAATGACTTATGAAAACTTCCAATATTCCTGTCCCTTTTGAGTGAGCAATAAACTATATCATTAAACTGGTGTCAGGCATCACTCTGGTTGAGTAGAAGAGATAAGATATTCACTGGGACATGGTTTTTCTGTCAATTAACTCTCACTAGAAGAGCAATCTACTGTCTGTTGTATATTCATGGCATCAAATTCTCCTTTTAATTTAAGATAGTCTTAGGCAAAAGAGCAAACTCCTGTATCCAGACACAAATCCAGAAGCCCCTAAACCCCAGACTTTCAGTCTGTGCCCACCCAGTCATTGTACTACCCCATTAGCAAGACTCATCCTCCAGGGAAGCATACCAGTCCTTTCTCTTATTCCTTCTGAGTATAGGTAGTGCCCATCAGTGAAAAAGAAACCTCTACCTCTAGTGGACAGAGTCAAAAATCAACATTTTAACCTTTCACTCTGCCATTAATTTGCTTCATGATCGTGGGCCATTTACTATGTAGGACCCAGTTGTCCCTATGATGAAATGTATGCATTAGGATGAGACAGGAACTAAATGTTAGCTCTGATCTCTTCTAGCTCAAAGCCCCTATGAATCTATCAATCTAGAAAGGACTTTTTCTAATAGATTGAAGACCTCCATCTTTAATTTTTAAGATAATCCCTCTCTTTGCTCTTGAACTCATTAGGAACTATATTGGAAGACATTCAAGCCAAGGTCTGACAGATGAATGGGGGAGAGTTTGGAAGCTGTCACTGCCCTCTTGAAATTGGTCAGTGTCTACAATTACCTTGCCTCTCTCCCCTAGTTCTTCATGTAAAATATTTATGTTGATATTGAGGATCACATATTTTTAATTAAACTAACACACACAAAAAATATTTTCCTGTGCTTATTCACATCCAACAATGCATTTGGTGGTATATTATAGTTCCTCAAGATTGTATTTTAAGCTTGAAAGCAGCTTTTCCTGTTTACCTTCTTATATACTGTTACATTTGTGTCTCTCTTAATATTTAAACATTCATTGGATTTTTAGCACATTCTTTTCTTCCACTATGTATCAACAAATTTTATCCAAGTATATGCATGATGGCAAAGAGATAACCTAATTCTTGCTGCTACCTTTATGGTATATTCCTTATCCCTTTTCTGCCTATTATGATTGTTTTAGCTATTTAATTCCTCTGGGTTATAGATATATTTATATCTTATAAGATATTTCATCATTTAGGAAATATTAAGACTGCTTCCACATATGCCCATGCATACACACAAACCACTCCCACCCCCACAAAATGAGCTATGAATTTGCAAAAGGTGAAGAAGGCCCAGGGGAGTCATGACTCCAGGAATAAAGTCTGGGCAAATAATTCACCCTGAGCCAAAGCAAACTTTTTAAAAGTGCTATTTAAAAAACCCATAATGGATAAGTAATGAGTGGATAAAGAGTTTGGTGAATTTTATGTGAAATGCAAATAAGAAATTTCATTATGTACATAACCATAATATCTATAATTTACACATGGGGGAATGGGTAGTTACTTTGTTATTTTAGTGCAGCTAAATACCAACAGGAATGTTGTTTTAAGTATATTTTGTGCAGCTATTATGGTTAATTATGTGACTGCCACTGCCTGGACAGCAGATAGTTCCAGGCTGTTTGGGGTTATCCCAAGGGTGGTTCTGAGAGCTCCCTACTGCTTGGGTTGCTGTAGGATCAAGAGTTTAGAACTTAGTATGGTCACCCCTCAACCCACAAAAGGGCCATTGAGTGCAGGACAGACATTGCAGGTATTTCATGTCTTTGTTATTCCTGAAAAAAACTCCCTAAACTAAAATATTTATGTATTGAATTCTGCTTTCCTACTGACCTCTATACATGACCATTTCACTAACAAGTGACTTTCTTTTCTCTAGCCTTCCATTATGTAATTAAATGGTTTATGTATACCTAAATGCTAAGAAGTTTCTTATTTTAAAGGGATTTCTTAATAATATAAATGATCACCCTCTAGTTAATTGGCAAAACTTTGAATTTTCCTAAGTCCCATTTGAAAATAGTTCTGTGCAAGTACACAAACAGTAAATGCCCCCAAAGACCTTACTTATGAATACAACTATCATAATGACAAAAATAAAACCCACTTGTTAGTTTCCCAAGCAAAAATTTTAAATTGCCTCCTTACAACTAAAAATATTCCATGAACAAGGAGAGTATATATACTAAAAAATGTCAATAATTGTAAAATCCTGGATTTTTAAAACAAAACACTCCTATTGACCATCCTTCCTCTTGAAGCTATCTTTTCCTTTCCCTTCTCACTTTTAGGAGAATGGTTTATATTCATTTCCTCACCACACCCTCTCTCTTATATCTATAAAGATAAAGTCCTGGCTTCCAAAACAAGGACCAAAATAATTGTCATTTAAGAGACAAACTAATTTTTCTTTGTGTAACAATCTGGTGTAAGGAGTTTAGATGTCAGGGGCCCAGTTTCCCTTTCTCTTGTGGCATTATCCCTAGTCACAAGGCTGAATGAAAATGGCACATGTTGTGTCCACCACACTCCTGAGTTCCAGGCAGGGCAGGGGAGAGCACACCCTGTGCTTTCAGCAGGATGAGCTAGAAGGTGCTTATGTCTCTCCCGATTTAGCCATTGGGGAGAACTTTGTCTTATGAACATACACAACAGAGACTAAGAAGTGCAGGCTTAGCCAGGAGCCATGTGCCCAGCTAAAGTCTTGTGGGTTCTGTTACTGAAGGAAGCAAGAGAATGGCATGTTGATATCACTGGCAGCCTTTACCACATTTTCTAATTGCAAAATCAAATGGCTAACCCAGCTGATGCTTATTTTTGATGATGCTGGTAGTTTTTTCTATCTTGAAAGGCCTCATTTCTGATAGTATACTTAGGCCTTCTTTCTGTGAAGGTGACTGCCCCTCTGCCTCCTCCATTAACTTCTCTTTTTCATTAATTCCTTAAGGGTGGACCTTTTGCAAGGTTCGGGTCTCAGTCTTCCTCCTTTCTTCTCTCCACCCTCACCCTCTCTCAACGATATTCACAGCTTTGCCAAGACCTTTCCAGTATTCCTATCCAGAACTGACCTCCTTTCTAAGTTTTAGGTAAATCTCCTGTTGCACACTGGGACATTGCTAAAGATGCCCAGCCCTCATCTGTACTTCATCATGTCCCCGCTAGAAGTCATTCTGTGTCAACTGAGGCCCAACCCTCCTAGGTTTCCTAACTTCCAGTTGCAACACTGTCCTCCTCATAGTAGCAAAAGACAGGCAAGAAACACAAATCATCTTCAGTGCTGCGAGATTCATTTTCCACCTCTTGCTGACACTTCTCAGTTTTGCTCCTCTGAGGTCATTCTTCTTTGCCTTAGACTCACAGTGGCTCTGTCTTAACTCAAGACCTCGTCATCTCACACCTGGGATATTGAAACATCCCTGTAACTGTTCTCTCTGCCTAGAGGTTTTCTATTTCCTCTTTGTCCCTTAACATTGCATCTAGCTAGCTTTCAAATCAGAAGTTAGACCGGATCAATCTCTGTAAGCATATTCTGTTGTTTCCCATTGCTCGTGAAATAATGAGATGAGAAATAGCTATGTTTGATACTTTCATTCATTAATATTTTGAGTCCTCACAGCAACCCTAAAAGATAAGGATGAGAGAGTAATACAGTTTCACTAATAACCAATTCGAATGAGGATAAAATCCTAGGGGGATTTTGTTTTTTGTTTTTGACACTAAAGCTTGAGCTCTTTCAAGTAGTCCATATTCTTTCCCAAGTTACAGCTGACCCTCCAAGAATCTGCCCTCAACCCATTTGCAGCCTCATTTCCTATCCACATCCTAATATAATGACTACTTTCTGGTTCTCCCACCTTTGCCTTCTTTCTTTGTGTTCTTATTAGATAATCTCTTCACTCTGCATCATCCCTGGCTATTTTATGATCAGGAAATAGTCATCCTTTAAGGACAGCCTCCCCCACATCCTTGGGATTCACTGCTGTGCCATTTCCTCTAGAAATTGTCTGAAATCCTCCTACGAAGAATTACCTTTTCCCTGGTCTTTGGACAGAATGTTTTTCTTACCACCCTTTAGCATTTAACTCATTCCAACCTGTTATTTTAGCCATTTGGTGTGTCTCCTTCCACCTCCAGGATGTAAGATTGTTCTCCATTGTGTCTTCTATGGTGTGTTCTCCAGCATAGGGCTAGAAACATGTTTATTGACATAGAGAGGGCTTCACAGCATGGTCAATTGGTAGCAAGTGTGCACTGGAAATCCCGGGTGGTATGAGAGTTTGGAGGAGAAAATGATGCAGAGGAAATGTAGAAGCTAGAGAGGGCTTTGGAAGGATATTTAGCTATAAAAAGGATACCCTCAGCAGGGCGTTGAAGGGAAACACAGAAGCCAGTAGGGGAATGTTGGAGATCAACAGCTCACAAAACTGCCAGATCTTCAGAACCACTATAAATAGATCCACTGAATCAGAACCCCAGAGGTTGGAATCTAGGAATCTGTGGTTTTAGAAGTTCCCCACAAGGATGGCAGAGCAAGAACATTTGTGCTTGGTTGCCTCAATAAATGCCTTGACTCCACTGCCTCTCTGTTTAAATGTACAAAATTAACTTCAGAAGTGGGAGAAAGGAGGACAACTTACCTTACCTTACCTTACCCTCAGCCAAGTTTAGGGACTAGACTTTGGTGATCTGGTATCTCTTAATTTCCTGCAGTTTTAGGTAGGAAATGAGCTACAGATTGATAAAGCAGATAAATTCAACTACTTAGAAAAGGAAGAAACGAGAATATTCTAGAAGGTCACATTGCTTGGAGGAATCACATAGTATGATTTTTGGAATCAGCCTAACTAAGTGCTCTCTTTTTGGTGGGTCCTTCTCTGAGTGCTTTGTCTACCATGGTTTCTGGTTTTTGCATATTTCTGGAATATAAAGCCTACAAGATAAGTACAATGCCTTCTACTAATTTGTTTTCTCACCACTAAATTTAAACACAATCTTCAAAAATATCTGTTAACACATTCTTTTAAAATATCTAGTATGTCTTAATTGATATATAAGCTATGAAACTATTTCTGTAAGACTTTAATGTACTGTTCACAGACTGCTTCATTTATTTTTCTCCAATCTCTGGGAGCTCTCTCTCTCTCCTCCAAAACTATGGGTGTTTATGGAGCCTCCAATTTTGGCACTTACTAATTTGTTTTCATTCTTTAGGTAATAAACATTTTATTTCTTAAGTAAATTGTAGGATCCTAGAAGATAAGTACAATGTCTTCTACTAATTTGTTTTCTCTCTAGGACCTCTGTTTCCTTATGCATAGTAGGCGCTCAATTAATATTTTTGAACAAATAAATGACCATTATATTTTCTTTTGCCATGTTGAAACTGATTATGAGATTTGCTGTCTGCTGTAGAGAGATGAGACATTTTATTTATTTGGATTGTGGTGGTGGAATTTCTCAAATATATCCCACATGGGTCACTTTTGCCCAAGAATCGAAAAATCTTAATAGCTTTGTTAAAGAGAATAGACATGTTCAGAACAAGAAAGATTAGTTGATGGGGTAAAACAATCACCTTCTCTGTTCTTGATTGCATTACTTTCAATTTGTTTGAAAAAAAAAAAAAAAAAACAAGGAGGTGAAGATCCCTGGGATTTATTGCTGTGCCAAGCCTCAAACCTCTTTGGAGCTCAAATCAGGACCTTAGAGAGCATCTGTCCACACTCTATTTCTCTAGCTTGGCAGAGAGCAATGGAAACCCAAAGTAAGTCTCCTTCATTCAGCCAGAATATTTCTAAATTACTTATCTGTGAGATTCTTGACAGCTCCTGCCTTGGGCAGAGATGCACAGAGGGGGCTGCCTGGGTAGTATGATTTGAGGGGCGCCAGGAAGGCTCCCTATTCCAGACAATCTCCCCTGCTTCCTCCCCTTTTTGTTCTAGTCACTGTGCAAACAGGCTCTGATCAGTGTGAGTTTTTGGTAAGACTCCTTAGGTGGTACAGGGTTCAAAAGGAAAAGGGGAATCAACATCAGCAAGCACAGGCATGTCTTCATTAACAGCATTGGAAATGTCTTCCAAAGACGAGCTGTGCACTTCCATTTCATTGCAGGTTTATAACACAGAGCCACCCTCACTTTTCCAAGCTGTCTCCCAGGCCCTCTTCCCAAGTGAGGAGAGGCAGTGCTGTTACCTTTCACTCTGCACCTAGATCTCCGGGTCGGCTCAGAGTGTTATGTCTACCAAGTGCAGAATGATTGGCTTTAACTGATCAGGCATTCCAGGGCAAGTCTAGCCCCCCTCCACTTCCACTCCCCTGTGGCCTGGAGGAGAAGCTCTGCAAACGGAAGCAGCCTTTGTTCTGCAATTAATCACTTCAAGTCAAAGTGTGTTTGGGTACTACAAGTGATAACCCACAAAAACTACCAAGTGGCTGATTTGTGTAACTGCTGAAATTCAGTCTCCAAAAGGACTTCCTTAGTTGAAAACAGAAAAATATCTTACTGAGGAATGGGGTGTAGAAAATTGTCAGATTTAGGAAGTAGAAACGATGGGCTAATTTATCATGGAATAACCTTTAGACGATAGATCCTGATGTGTGAGCAGCTCAGTCTTCTAAGCCTACGGCTTGTATTTCATTCCTGCTGGTCTGTCTTACCATGACAGCCCGCGAGGCTGACCTGGGGGGCATGAGAGTAGAGGGGAAAGAGGTAGCCAGGGTCAAGGGTCAGGCTCTGAGGAGAGAATGGGCCTAGAAGAGTGTGTGTCCATCTAAGTATGTGGCCCTGTTTGCCTGCCTGAGATAAGTGGATTGAGAGTTACAGTGTTTCATATTTGTCTATGGCCTTTCTCTGAGTTTTATTTTCTTGCCCTTTGGAAATGTTCCAGATAGACTAGTCGGTGATGTTTTTGTCAGCTCCTACAGTGAGAGAGAAATTTCCCTTTACATTGAGGAGCTAATGAAATGGTTTTTGTTTTTTAAGTTGTTGATGAACCTTTATTTCATTTATTTATTTATATGTGGTGCTGAGAATTGAGCCCAGTGCTTCCACATGCTAGGCAAGCGCTCTACCACTGAGCCACAACCCCAGCCTGAGTTTGGTCTTCTTGTTGTTTGCTTTTTCACTGACAGTAGAGAGTGACTTTACTTATTCTTTTGACTTTCATAACTATAACCGTGGCCTATGGTGGAAATAATCAGAATTCAGAAATGCCTAGTTGAGTGAATTCTGTCAGGAAGGGTAGAAATAACAGCGGTCCCCACAGCCCCTGCAGGTCTCCATGATTGCACTTATTTAGAACTGAACCTGGACATTAGTCCCTTCTCCTGTGGCTACAGAGGAATAAATTGACTCAACAAACTGGTGGCCGTACTTTTTTGTTAACTTATAGGGTATTGAAAGACCAGATGTAGCCATGTCTTCCTCAAAGCACATTACAGCCTCTGTAATGTTAATATCATCTATGTTTTAAGTAATCCTTATAAGGAAAGTATCAACTTGTTGCCCAATCTCCTCTGTCTGAGAACCATAATTCATATTACAGTGAATTTTCTGAGGCAACAAAGTCCCTCTACTCCTCCCTAAAGTCTGTAAGGTGTTCCTTGTGCCATGGCCTATTGTTACTTAGTCCTGGGTTGCAAGAAAATCGTTGTGAAAAGAAGTGAATAGGAATTTGGTGTGTCATCTCTGCAGTTGCTTACACCCCTTCTCTGACTTTTTATTCTGAAGGAGACCACAAGAGTATCATCATTTGCTTGTAGAAGATGCTGGCCCTAATAGGGATTGCACAACCAACCCACATAGATCAGGCAGACTGGCAAGTCATTTATTTTACAGGTGCTAGGAGATACCTTTCCACTTCATAAAGACCTGTTCACCCTTCAAAGGGCCCTAGGTCACAATCAACTGGGCCAGTGATGAAGACGTGTTTTTTCCACGTGTGGCTCATAGTGTTCCTGCGTGTATTTCAAAATAGTCATGAGAACATAGAGTTCTTGAATTAGTTAGAGAGGTTCTAGGTTCAGCTCTCTTTACCTTTGAGGATGAATCTTGTGGTATAGTGGCTTGGACGTTCAGCTTTGGCCATTGTGCTTTTTAGGGAGCTTAGGTGCTCTCTGTGACATGCTAAGAGGTCCATTTCTATGAGGGTTGGCAACAGAGCACACTCTGCCCATTCTCTAGTCCATTTTGGCCTGCTTCTTTAGTGAAGAATGATACTAAGTTCCTAAAAGAGACGTACATCACGGCTGATCTGATGTCTTGCTTTTCCTGGCACACGCTTCATGAACCATGATCCCCCAGTGCCTCCCATTTCTTTACCTTCACCCACCGGTGTTTCCAAAGTCATTGACACTGAGAGCCATGGAGGAAGCGCGTGGTCTGTGTCATGCTGTGAGTGATGTCTTCAGGTCACACTACTGGAGGGCTGGTCAGGTTTCCTCTTTGAAGTTTAGTAGCACAGTGATAGTGTTGTACTTACTCTATTTGTGCTCATCCCCATCTGTCCTCACATACCTGAATATGACTGTTTGCCAGAGATCTGTGATCTCCCAACCTCAGAACACATCTGGAAGGTTATAGGTAGGGGACAGTAGTACTGCTGGCCATGTTTTGACTTTTGTAGATTTAATAGTTATTAGATCCCCAAATCTGGAATCTGATAGCTGTGGCTGTCAGAAGAATCATCCTTTGTGAAGCCTCATCATCTCAAATCCAGTGTCCACCTCCAAGATATCCCTGGACAAATCTTTATGAAGAGGCCTCTGTTGACTGTGGTTCTCCGCAAGAGGGAGATTGTTTTCTATTCCCCTCTAGGAGCCTCAGTAGGTCCTTTTAAGTTCCATACACAGGAGTTATCCAGCTGAAATTAAAATTTTTAAAAAAAGTTCTTGTACAAATGAATACATGTTTGAAATTTCAATAGACAAAACAAAACTTTTCTTACTGAAGCAGGACTTAAAAGATGTTATGATCTAAAGGGATCCCTAACTCTTCCCCTTCTCCCCGAAGCACCTTTGCTTAATAACACCCTTTGCAAGACACTTTGCAACTAATGCTCTAAGGTCTGAGTTTTGCAGTTGTGACAGGTGCGAGCAGCCCGGACACAGCATTATCCCACTCCCTCAATATCTCATCTCTTTATTGGTTGTTTTTGCTCAATCTTGTTGTCAAAAATGAAGATGCTTCTCTTATTATGCACTTGATGATGACCCCAGGGTCTGCTGATACTGATGATGACTTTAGTTAATCTGATAATTTTAGTATCATAAACCAATGAAATACTGAATATCAAAAGAAAAAAAATGGTACTATGTTCCCTCCATCCATGAATGGTTGGATTCCAAATTAGTTTGGTTTAGCTACAGCCACATAAATCTAGCCTGTAGAGAGCCCAGAGTATGTTCACCTTTACGCTCTCCCAGAAAACAAGGCTACAATAGTTGGGGGCCTAAACTTCTATGGGAAAGCATGTGACTGAAAGCAGCGTTCCAAGTGCCTGTGACCTCTGCTCTCTGATGGGTTGAAGAAAAATGATGATTTTGTCTATTATCCTGCTCTTTTCAATGCTGGATGGGATCAGTGTTCTCTTGCAGCTTTCTAAATTCTAGGTAAAGGCGGAACTCCCACTCCAGGTGATTCTAATATGAAACCAGGCTGCCACCCTTTCACGGCCAGGAGCCTTGGAGGGCACACTGCACTGTCTTGCCTCACACTTGTGCCTTTCCTCAGCAAACACTGGCAGCAACTATACTTTGCCAGGGCCCCCAACAACTCCTTGGGGGGAGTATAGGCATCCTCATAAGAAAGAAGAGAGGATTTTCAAAACTTTCACTAAGCCATTTATGAATTGAGGATAGGTATATTCTTTCTTTAGCATGTTCATATGGGTTTCCCCCCTATATTTCAGATTTTTTTTTTTTTTTTGGAGGAGAGAGCTTGCCATATGACCTTTTTCTTAGGTCGGGGGTACCAGGGATTGAACTCAGGGACATTTGACTAGCCATATCCCCAACACTATTTTGCATTTTGTTTAGAGGCAAAGTCTCACTGAGTTGCTTAGCGCATCACCATTTCTGAGGCTGGCTTTGAACTCACCATCCTCCTGCCTCCCAAGCCACTGGGATCAAAGACATGCACAACCGTGCCCGGCCTCCCCAATTGGCCTTTAACATCAAGTCTAAGTACTTGCCTATTAGTATCCATGAGCAACTATGTGTGATATTCTAGAATAAATATTTAAATCAGAAATAAAAATAGGAACAACAGCTGAGCCAGAAACAAAAACAAGTCCATAAACCATTGAGCTAAAGAGGAGGTTGAGCATACATGTACCCGGAAATTGTCTAACCAGCAGATTTTCTTTGATTAGATGCAAAAGATGTTCTTACCTCTTAAGTGAGAAGCTAATTCCAGATGTGGAACAAAGTTATATAACTTCTGTAAATCTCAGTCTCCTGTGGGCAAAGTCATGTGGATACCTTTAGAAATTCTGGAATGTATATATAGGTTGACATGTATAAATTTTTAGTTCATTTTGGGTGGCCTTTAGCACCCTTTCTCTTGCCTCATTTAGTACTCAATCAGCTCATCGATAACTGGAACTAGGTTCTTAAGTGTTTTTATGGGTTTTTCCCAAAAGATAAATGCAAAAAGGAATCATTTTACAAGTGAGTATTTACTAAACACTTAAACTGTTGACCATGAGGAAAAAGTTATTGATGCAGGTCATTCATTAGTCAGGTATTTGCTAAGAACTGACTTCTACAGGGCACAGTGATAGATGTAGAAACAGGGAGGGTCCCAGATATGCCTAAAGCCTGGTCCTTGTCTTCAAGTGTTTCCAATGGTTTAAGGGAAATCAGATACCCAGTTCTAAGATGAAAAGCTCTAAGTGCCTTTAGAGAGTCACAAAGTGCTTTTTCACTCGAGAAAAGAGCAATTACTTCTGACTAAGAGAGATGAAGGAAGCTTTCATGACTTTGGCCCTTAAGCTGGGGATAGAAGAATGGGAAGAATTTGAACACATGGAAATGAGTAAGGCAATCATGGAGGGAACAGTGAAAACAAGATGTAGGGGTGAGAAAAGCCATGTACAAAGATAATGGTTTGGCTGGACTATAAAGCACATGGAGTGAAGTGAAGCAATGGATACATGATAAGTAATCACATGTAATATTTTCTTCAATATTTACATCAGCTATGTTATTTAGGTGTGGTATTATTCCTACTTTTAACAGATGAAGAAATAGAGGCCAAAGGAATTAAGTGATTTATCCAAGGACACTCTGCTAACTAAACTGGCATAGTATTCATGTGGAAACAGATCTGGGTCTGAAAAGTTAAGATAGGCAAACACAGAACAGGGGCAAGTTTGATTGCCAGGCTAAAGAATTTGCATCTTATACTCTAATCCAGGGATTGGCAACCTACAGCCTATGGACCCAATCTAACCACTATCAGTAATGTCAATAAAGTTTTTTGGAACACAGTGTTGCCTGGTCATCATGTATTTTTCTGTGGCTGTTTTCACACTACAATAACAGAATCGAGGAGTTGCAGCAGAGACTGTATGGCCCACAAAGCGCTTTATAGAAAATATTTGCTAACCCCAGCTATAGTAGTTTGGAAGTCTTTGAAACTGTGGGAGGAGGGAAGCATTACTAATGGAGACCATCTTCACCTGTAAAATGGATTAGAGGGAACTAGACCTTTCAGAACACTTTCAGTGGTCTGGCCTCTCATTCTTTCATTCCTGGGTCATCAGAGTAGCCTTTCTCCAAGTCACCTGACACTTCAAGACTTACAGAGGTCAGGCAGGTAACAAAAATGAGTTAAGAGTGCCAGGTTTAAGAAAGCCAACCCTGTAGGCAAGTTGGTAGAGGCCTCTGCTGATCTGGCTGCCCCAGGGCGGCCCATGGTGCTCCTACCTCATTTGACTGTTGCTGCACATTGATGTCGCCTGCCTTCCAGTTTTAGAAGTCAGAAATTGAATTCTTATGTGAAATCTCCTGCATTTACAAATGATAGCAACTGAATTCAGATTTATTTAAACCTCCTAAGACTGGTGAAAACTGAATTTAAATTTACTTAAGCCCTTCAAGGTTGATCAAACTGCAACCCTCCAGCTTGCAGTCTTTTCCATCGTAATTGCCAGAACTTAATGAGGGAAACTTAATGCAATTCACAATAACAACCCCAGAGTAGCTCCTTCAGCAGGCATGTGACACTTTGCCCACAGTTTTTGAAGTACATTTTGAAAATATAGATAGGTTGAACAGACAGCTTGGCCAGCAATCTCTGGGGGGATCAAAACAGTTTTTAAGACTCACCTATATGCTCTGTCTTGTCAACCAATTTACATGTGACAGAGCTAGATTGTCATAATATTTGTTTCTTATTACATAAGTGTGATTAAAAGTAGATGAAAAAAGCAGCCTGACCCTCTAAACATGATGTAGATGCTAACATTAAGGACATACAGAGAATATAAGTGAGAATTTGTTGGTTTGTATTTTGTAGGATTAGCCTTGAACATTGGTGATGACATATTCACTTGAGATTTAAGGGATTTCATTTTTCCCCATGACCCTTAACACACCTGAATTTTATAGAGACTAATCATTTGTAATGATTTTTTTATTCAATATTTATTGGTCACTTACTACATGTCAAATTCTGTGTCAAACAGTAAGGACTCATCTCCTGCTTTTGAGAAGCTCCAGTCTAGCATGAAAGGCAGGTACCTAAAAATTATCACAGCAAAGTAAGATTCATGAACCTTGTAAGACAATGCAAAGAAAAGAGCCAAGTGTCAAATCTGTCCAACTAATTTACCTTTCTTTATGTAACAAATGTGCCTCAGGGGGGAAGAATGTGGAAAAATGTTCAACTTTCTTTAAAAAAATGACCATAAATATCTGGGTGACTCTCAGGTAGAAGTAACCACATAATTGTGAGGTCACATGTTCAAAAACAGCAAATTTTAAGGCAGTGACAGCAAAGCATCAAACCAAGGGACCCCATGTAACTGCACAGGTTGCATGCCTGTGAAGCTCTGTGAGTTTAGTGTCTTCAAGACACAGGCAGTTCTTAAGAAAAGTAAAGAATTTTTCAATAATTTTATTCTATGGGTCTTCTTTTATTTAGCAGTTATGCTATACATGTGTATGTCATCTCTACCAAGGGCTACTGACATGGCAGTAAAATGATAGCCACCTCCTCCAACCTTATGGATCCTATGGTTTCACTGAGAGCTTTCCATGTGATAATTTTTATTACTGCTTCAGTTATGTCTTGACTACCATTTTAGTTAGCATTTTGTTGCCATCACCAACAGACCTCATAAGAACAAGGAGCAGAAGTTTATTTTGGCTCACATTTTCAGAGGTTCAGTCCATGGTCAGCTGACCTCATATCACTGGGCCGAAAGTGAGGCAGAACATCATGGTGGAGGAAAGCAGCTCAAGACATGGCAGCAAAGAAGCAGAGCACCACTCACTGGAGACAAAATACAAACCCCAAAGGCACACCCCCAGTGACCTACCTACTCCAATCACACCCTACCCTTCCTACGTACGGTTATTGCCCAGTGAATCCATATGAATGGACAAATCCACCAGTTAGGTTACACATCTTAAATCATTTCACCTCTGAAAACTCTTGCATTGTCTCACACATGAGCTCTTAGGGAACACCGCATATCTAAACCATAACAAATACATTCTAAGAAAAATATTAACAATCCAGTAAGTCTGTTTACTTTTTTTTGTTGTTTTTAAACATACATTATAAAATCAAAATTTTCAATTTCTACACAAATAAATTTTCTATAAGGAACAAGTGTTATTTTGATTATCAGAAAAACAAAATTCTACTCAGAAGTTCTATAATTCTTGAAACATTTTATTTGTAATATTTACCTTCAGGAAATTTAGAAAAAATATGAGGAAGAAGCTATAACCTTTGTTTTGAATTTTAAACAGGTCCTCTTATTAAACTGAGAAATTTTTGTCACTTGCACAATGGTTTAGCTTCTAGATATATATCTATATGTAGATCAGAAAAATTAAGATGAGTTCTTGGGCTTTCTAAATCTTAAGAGCATTAGGTGATTTGGTTTGCTTTCAGGGCACAGCTAAATAATATTACTACAAGACAGGACTTAGCAAACAGCGCTATGAGACAATGCTATGTGTTTAGTTTGTAGTCAGGATCATACATTCTTTATTCTTTTTTTTTTTTTTTTTCGTACTGGGGATTGAATCCAAGGTGCTTAACCGTTAACCACTGAGCCATATCTCCAGATCTTCAGCCCTTCTTATTTTTAATTTTGAGACAGGTTCTTGCTAAATTGCTTAGGGCCCCACTATATTGCTGAGGTTATTCTCAAACTTGTGATCCTCCCGCCTCAGCGTCTTGAGCCACGGGGATTACAGGTGAGAGCCACCCTACCTGGCTTGTCAAGCATTCTTAAAGAACTCTTTTATCTGTTGGTGAAAGGCTATACTTTATTGATCACTCAATATATATTATCAGGATGCTAGATGTTACACATTATTTAATACTTTCAATGATATTGTGAGATAGATATTAACTTTCATTTTATAGTGCAGGAATTGAAACCAAAAAAAATTTATTAACCTGCCCCAAGTCTTCTAATAACTGGCAGGATTAGAATTAGAATTGAGCATAGATGGTGCTAAAGCTCCTTGGTACTTAGCTGTGTTTTCTCGCTTTCCTTTTTAAAGAGTACCCTGTGAAAGGGAGACATCATAATTGAATGAAAACATTGGAGGAGAATAGGAAAGAATCACTGAGATCAGAATTGTCCTAGGAAGCCTGAAGAACATATGACTTCTTGTAGTCTGCAGAAGAACCATGAGCAACAGAAAGAGGTTTGCAGTAGGGACAGGACAGTGGGTTGTCTCCCCTCCCCGTGCCTCTAGGTCCCCAGCCACCATCATCACACGGGTCAGAAAGAGTGGTCACAGGGCCATTAACACACTGGAACTGGGAACATGATGCTTAACAGAAGCCCAACAGAAGACCATCTCTAGGAAGAAGAGACTGGGATTCAAAGATGAAAAGGAACTGCAAAAGGCAACTCAAAAAAGTTTCCTTTTAGTTAAAGGCCCGAGACAGACAGACAGACAGGGACATAGTAACTCCCAATCATTCCACTGGAACTGGGATTAAAGAGTCACTAGGAGGTGCTGTCTTTGAAAAGCAATCTGACTGGAGAGAAGCCAGAAAGAGCTCAGCTGTGGCTCCATGTACAGCACAACTGTCTTGGTTGGCAAGTCTCTTCATGGTCAGAGCCTCCAATGTCATCTGACCTGGATTTGATCCATTTAGTGCTTTCTTTTCTTGTTTGGGCATAGTCCCAGTTGTTGCTGCAAATGGAAAAGCTTAGTGGGCAGTGTGGTGTAGACTCAAACCTAAGTCAATATTGAGAAATGCCGTTCTCAGGGCAGCTTTACAAGCATGAGTATTCTCAGATTATAGAAAACATTACTCATCTTCATTCCGTTTTTGTTTATTTTCTGATGCACAAGTCAGCATGTTGAATTCATTGTAACTAACTTCTGCTTATATGCAGGGAAATTGGTTTGCCAAGTGTGTGTGTTTAAAAGCAAATTGTGTAAAACCAGCCAAGAGCCAAGCCACTTGGCCACATGTAGATGCTGAGAAGTATATACTTAATATGGAGTGAAAGCTTTGTATTTGAGACCTTGAAGAAAAAGTATGCAATTTTAAAAAATGTTTGTGAGATGGTGGGTCATTAAAACATCAAATATTTTTGAAGAAATTTTAAAAAAATAAAAATACAAAGGATGATATAACATATCCATATCCTTACCTAGAATTGTAACTATTAACATCTTGTTGCATATTTTTTAAGAGTTTAAATTACTATCATGCTAAGTAAATTAAGCCAATCCCCAAAAAACAAAGGTCAAATGTTTTCTCTGATATATAGATGCTAACACAAAGCAAGGTGTTTGGGGTGGAGGGGAGAATAGAAGTTCAGTGGATTGGACAAAGAGAGGGAATGAAAGGAAGGGGACAGGAATAGGAAAGATAATAGAATGAATCAAGCATAACTTTCCTGTGTTCATATATAAATACACCAATGAAACTCCACATTATATATAACCCAAGAATAGGATTCTAATTAGAATAAGATGTACTCCGTGTATGTATAATATGTCAAAATATAATTTGTTATGTACATCTAAAAAGAACAAAAAATTAAAATATAGATTAAAAATAAAATTCTATTTGACCTATTACTTCCAGTCCCATTCTCTTCCCCAGTCTTTCTAGCAATAACTTCTATCATGAAATAAGCATCTTTCCAGTCTGTTCTGAGTACCTTTATATATGTGTATATATTCTTGCCTGTGTATAAAAAGGTAGAAGTTTTATTTCTATATGCACAGGTATGCATCTGTGAGCAATATTGTTTTGTGGAGTGCTATTTTAAAATGTATCAATGTGGTATACTATATGCACAGTAACAGTAGCAGCTAACATTTATGGATTGGTTGCCCTCTGCCTGGAGTTGCATTATCTCAGTCCTTTTAATGGTATTATATGATAAGCACTATGTTTTTTTTTTAATTTATCAATCTATTTCTTTTTTAAAATATTTTTTTAGTTGTAGTTGGGCACAATATCTTTATTTTGTTTATTTATTTTTATGTGCTGCTGAGGATCAAACTCAGGGCCTCGCATGTGCCAGGCAAGCGCTCTATTCCTGAGCCACAACCCCAGCCCAGCACTATGGTTTTGATCCCCCTTTTATTGGGAAAGCAAGGTACATAGACTAGTCATCTGCATAGGGTTACATAGCTCGTAAGTGGTGGGGCTGAGAACTAATTCCTTTGACCATCATGCTAGATGCCCTCTTCCCTATATCACTGCAAGAGTCCTCATCCTCAACATTGCATTTCTGATAGCTGTGGTCGTCAGTTTGTAGGAATAGTTTATTCCTTCTTACAATTATGCTGTATGTTCCATAGAATGAATATAACATGCAAACACATTGAATGGTGGTTAAGACTATAAAATTGACATAATGACGTTTCTGTCTCACAGGATTGTCATAAAAATTAAACGGCTTAATTCAAATAAAGCAGGTAGGACAGTACCTGGCACAGATTGAGTACTCCATAAATGTTAGATACTCTTTGCTGTTATCACCTATCCATCAGCCTATTGAACTAATCACTAAGTTGTTTTCAGTTTCTTCCTGTTACCTATCCTGTCACAGTGACAGCCCTGTGTCTGTCATTTTCGGTTGGACATTTCTGTAGGAGAGGAGTTGGTGGCTCGGAGTGTGCATGCTTTCAGTTTTCCTTGACCAAAGACACTGTGTCAGTTTACACTCCCTAGTGCACTGTAGCAGTTCCAATTTCCCACAGCCTCCCTGATGGTGGATATTGTCTGACTACTAGAATTGCTGATCTGATGGGTAAGAAATAATATCACTGTCAAATTGGTGAATTTTTTTATTTGTTTTAATTAGTTACACATGACAGTACAATGATCTTGACATATCATACATTTGAATCAGATGGGGTATAATTTCTCATTTTTCTGAGTGTACAGGTTGTGTTTTTATCACAATTTATTGAGCTATACTTCCCACACCATAAAATTCACCCTCTTAAACTGTACAATTCCATGGTTTTTTTTTTTTTTTAGTATATTTACAAGAATGCACAACCATCACCACTATCTAATTTAAGAGGAAATTCTTAACCCATTAGTGGTTACTCACCATTTTCCCCTACCCCTAGCCCGTGTCACTGCTAATCTACTTTCCATCTGTATGGATTTACCTATCCTGGACATTTCACATAAATGGAATCATGTAACATTTTTTCATGACTGGCTTCTTTCACTTAGCATAATGTTTTTGAGGTCCACCTGTGTTGTAGCAGGTGTCAGTGGCAGCACTTCATTCCTGTTTGTGGCCCAGTAATATTCCGCTGTATGGATATATCACATTTGGTTTATCCATTCAGCAGTGGATGGAAACTCAAATTGTTTCTACACTTGACTATGGGTGACTAATGCTACTAAATGAACATCTTTGTGCAAATTTCATATGGCATGTTTTTAATCTTCTTAGTTATGATTATGTACTTGGCAGTGGAATCGCTGGGTCAGATGGTTACTCTGTTTAATATCTTGAGAAACTGCGGTCCCATCAGCAGTGTCTGAGGGTTCCAATTTCTGCAGATCCTTGTGTCCAACACCATGCTGTTGTTTTAATTTTTAACTCTGGCCATCTTAGTGGGTGTGAATTGGTGTCTCGTTGTGGTTTTGATTTGTGTTTGCTTGATGATTACCAATGTTGAGCTTCTTTTCATGTGCTTGTTGACTATTTGCATATCATCTTTGAAGAAATGTCTGTTCAAATTATTTTTGCCCATTGGGAGGAGAGGGTAATTTGTCTTTGTGTTTAGTTGTAAGAGTTCTCTTAAGTGAAATAAGCCAGACACAGAAACACAATACTAGGCAATAGTAAATGTTCTATTTACTATTAGTCTAGATACAAGTCCCTACCAGATGTATGATTTACAATGTTTTCCATTCTGTAGGTTGTCTTTTCACAAAATTGATGTGAACTGGTGAATTCTGATGTTTGTAGTTCTCAGTGTTTCCTCAAAATTTCAGTCTTCAAAATTGCCTCCGTATTCTCTGCTGAGCATGTAACAAACCTGAGGCAATTAAGCAAACACTGCCACGTACCAGAAATGACGACATTGTTCACAAACACAGATGCCCCCTGTTTGCTGTGATGAGCCTCTCAGCCCAGGAAGATTTAGTTGTGACAAAGCAGAGAAGAAGCCTTTTCACCTAATTACAGCTTGAATTTAATAATGAAAAGCTTTGAAAATCCATTTCTATACAGTCTAACAATATTTTGGTCAATAATAGACCACATATCCCATAAAATTATAATGGAGCTGAAGATTTACTATTGCCTAGTATTTTTGCTGGGCCTTATCTCTTTTATTATAATTATTAATGTGTTAATTGTACAAATTGATGGGTTTTACCGTGACATTTGCATACATGCATATATCATGCCCACATTTATTCTACCCTGTCTTTTTCTTCCTCCCCTCCCTCATCCCTAATATTCCCTTTTCTACTTTCAGGTCTTTCTTTCTTCCCTCCAATTTCTACATATGAGAGAAAATTACAATACCTGTCTTCCTGTGTCTGGCTTATTTTACTTAGCATGATGTCCTCCAGCTCCATCCTTTTTTTCTGCAAATGACATGATTTTATTCTTCTGTATGTCTGAATAATACTCCTCTATGTATGTATACCATACTTTCTTTGTCAATCTGTCAATGGGCACTGACACTGATTCCATATCTTGGCTCTTGTGAATAGTCTTGCAGTGAACATGGGCATGCAGGTATCTGTTTTATATGCCGACGTCATCTTTTTCAGATAAATACCCAGGAGTGATATAGTTGACTCATATGGTAGTTCTATTTTAGTTTTTGGAGGAACCTCCATACTGTTTCCCATGATGTCTGTACTAAGTCACATCCTCTTGTTGCCTCTCAGCCTGGGCATGAAATGGGTTTCATTGTCTAGATGCTGGGAAGACACTCTGTGAGGAGGGTTGTAGTAGAAAAATCACCTCACGGTGCATCTCTCAGCACATGTCCCCATTGTCAAGTGACACATGACTGTTTTTTCAAAACACTGGTTGTTTCATTCAGATTCCTTTAAAATTCTATTTAACCTGACCTCTTCCTTTTTCTTTTTTCTTTTTTTTTTCCTCATCTCCCTTCCCTGCTCCCCATTTCTGTTTCAGATTGAAAATGGCTCAAGCATCAGTCAGCAAGTTGACATCAGAGAAGAAAGTGGAGACAAAGAAAATCAATCCCACTGCCAGTCTGGTGAGACTCTGTTTTCAACATAACCTCCCGATTTTTTGCTATAACTAAGGAGCACCCAGGAGTGTGTCTGAATTTAAAGGCTAAAACTCAAGGATGAAGCATAGTATCTGGATCCTCAGTTCCCATCCCAGAATAGCACATGGTAAAAATGAATATGTGTGGGTGAGGGAACAAAATGTGGCTTCCTTTTCCCCCTGCAAACTCAACAAGGTCATTTCTGATAAACCAGATTTCATCACTTGCCATTTCACAGCCTTCCACACTCTACCCACACAATCCCCATTATCTCAAAGTACTTTTCTCCTGAAATGTTCAAGCATAGTCACCCTCATCAATTGCTTTCCCCCATTAAAGAAAGGGGCAGGATATTCCATGTTGGTGGTTGAGGAAGCTGAGATGTGGGAAGGTACAGCCTCCCTGCTGTCACTGGCAAATGGATAGCAAAACCCAGCACCCCAGATGAGTGCCCTGATATCTCCATGTTGGAAATCAGTGGTCTACTTGGACTTTCTACATTTGATAGAAAGTTGTCCCCAAAGTCCAATTTTTAGTAGGGATCACACTGAATTGCTACCCAAACATTTCAAACAATACTCAGAACAAAGGTTAGGAACCCAGGATATTGGCAGGGAGACTGCCTGCACTCACATCCCAGCTCTACAGCTTAACAGTTGTAAAACCTTAGTAAAATGATTTTGCTTCTTTCTTCAGTGAAAAGAGAGAAACAATAACTTCAGTTTAGGATTATTTTGCATAAACTGGGAAAAGACAGGTTGTCCATAATAGGAACTTGATAAATGTTAGCTATTTCTCTTGTTTACTGTGAATTCCAGCACCTTTGGTGGATCCTGCAGTAGGGAACAGGAGTGGTAAGTGAGAGTGTCATTCTCCTCACTTTGAATTTTAAGCCCTGCATTTTCTGAGGCCTGATATCTCACTTATTTTGTCCTTTCATATAGCAAGTGCTATTTGCCAGCTTCTTTAAATCCTTTGAAAGATCCCTGTGGGGTCAGAGTTTTAAAATGGGATAATTTGTTTATTGACCATGGTACCTCTTGTAACAACCCCATCAGCAGCTAAATGAATGTTTCATGAAATGGATGAGAAATGGAGAAGTCAGGTAGAGCAGGGTTTAGTGCCATAGCCGCTTTCTGAATAGACACACCACACCCCACAGGGTACAGACCCATTTCACGAGGCATTTATTGTATTTATCTGTGTGATTTTCAGAGGCAGTGAGCTCAACTTTGATTTTTTGTCTTTCTCTTTCATCAGCCTCTGGCCCTTTTGGGGGGCCTCAATTCTGACTTTTATAGCCAAATTTGTTCCCCAGGGTTGGAGAGAATGGAGTCAGCCCTGTAGACAAAGGGGAAGTTGAGTTTACAGTGGCACCTTTTGTAAGTGGACCTTCTTTATGAGCAAGCTCCCAACTGTGATCCTCAGCTTGTTAGAGTTGTTATGTTGTTCTCCTGTTTGTTTGTGAGGGTGGTTGGAAATTAGGGAAGAGCTTATAAACTGATCCCTGAATCAGTTTCACAAGCAAGGGTTGAGGTCCAGACTCAGGATGCAACGTGTAAAACTGCATCAACTTCAGTTTGTATCCAGCCCAGTGTAGTCATGCACTGTAACATCCCAGATCACAGGCACCTGAGGGTCACTTCCAAAGGGCTCCTCTTGACCTTTTGAAAGGAATGCTCTTTCCCCTTTTCCTTCCCAGCTTATTTCCACTCCCTTAGGAGCAGATAGATCCATCCCCACCATGTTTAATTTATTTACTTCCATAGAATTATAGAAGCAGCAAGGGTCCGCATTTCTGTTGTGTTCCTTCCTGTATGTTGTGCATTTTCCCATAGGTCTTTCATGCCCTCCCCCCCCCCGCTTTTTTATTTATTTTTGTTTCTATTAGTTCAATTTATTTTATTGGTACATTATAATTATATATAATACTGCAATTCATTGTGACATATTCATGTATGCACACAACATAATTTGATTGATTTTATTCTCCAGTTCATTTTAATCATCCTCCCCTGTCCCCTCCTGCCTCTCCTGATCCCTTCCTCTACTCTACTGTCCCCCTTCTATCTTCATGGGTTCCATCCCTGCCCCTCTTTTCCTCTTTCCCCATTTTTTCCCTCTCTAGCTTCCATATATGAGAGATAATACAATCTTTGACTTTCTGAGTTTGCCTTATTTCACTTAACATAAAGCTCTTAAGTTCCATCCATTTTATATCAAATGACACTATTTCATTCTTCTTTATGACCTAGTAGAATTCTACTATGCATGTTTACCACATTTTCTCTATCCAGTCATCCGTTGACAAACACCTAGGCCCGTTCCATTCTTGGCTATTGTGAATTGTAAACATGGCTGTGCATATATCACTATAGTACAATGATGCTAAATCTTCTGGATAAATACAAGATGTGGTACAGCTAGGTCACATGGTGATTCCATGCCTAGTATCTCCATACTGATTTCCACAGTAGTCATATTAATTTACAATCTCATCAATAGTGCCTGCCCATCCCTTTTAGAAGACCATTCTGGGGAAGAAGTGCAGGGAAAACAGAGCAGAACATCCACAGCAAACTGGGACCTTCTGCCATTCTGCTAAACAGAGCCTGGTGGTCCTCTGTTTGGATGGCATCTGTTCAGTTCTACCAAGTTGCTCAGTTGTGTTAGAGTCTATAAACAAGTCAAAATAACACCTGGCATTTTGCCAGGGGAATGTTAGGGTTTGTAAACAAGTCTGGATGGTGCCTGGCAAAATGCCAGAGGGAGTGGTTTGAGAAGTAACAAAAGCAAGCCATTAAGTGTGGAGATTCCTGATTGGTTGACTGATGTATCTAGTTTATGCTAATTAGATAAGCTGTGTGGAATGTATAAATACTGCTCCTGTCCTGCAATAAACGGCTCCCACTCCTGCTGTATCAATCTACACAAGTTCTTTGTCACACACACACACACACACACACACACACACCCGGTTATTTTGCTGCAGCCGGACTGCGACACAGTTGCAGATACTTCCAACTTGGAAACAGTTGTTGTTGTTGTTGTTGTTGTTGTTATTATTATATCTCAAGCCCCCACAAATTATTTCTTGGGCATTCCCTAATGCCAACATTGGGCCCAGGACGAGGTGGGAGTACTTGAGTAACACCACAGAGTTAAGGTGTTTGTCACAAAAGAGAATAGAACAGCCCAGACTAGCCTGGCCTGGTAAAGACAGTGTTCTGGTGGATGGAGTTGGTTGATGGGCTGGTTGTACACCTTTTTTTTTTTTTTTTGATATGTTTTGAAGGTAGTAATGGTGATAGATTGTTAGGAGCAGGTAACTGAGGGATTTGATAGAGACCTCTCTTTCCCAGGGCATCTGGTACAATTTCTCTCAGCATTCTAGACCAGAATTTGAGAAATTTATAAAAATTTGATAAAAATTATAATAAATCTGTTTTTCTCCTTAAACAACAGAAAGAAAGACTGCGTCAGAAGGAAGCCAGTGTGACCACCAATTAAGATGGAGACATAAGAAAATGAGGATGGCGAGCTGTGGATCCCTGCAGCGCTGCAAGAAGCTCTTGAAAGATTTGTTACTAAATGTCTGTCTTACTCAGTCCTTTCTGAGGTGTCTGCAGGGAGCTCCCTGTGCCTTCTTAAAAGTCCCTTATTAGGCCACAGGAGCAATGAAAGCTATTTAAGGAAACACTGCAAGAGTACTGGATAATTGTTTCTTATAGAAGTTCAAAGTCCACTCCATTATAAGACCAGAAGAAATAACAAGATTTTCCAAATTTTTTTAAAAGCTGAGATTTCACACTTTCTGTCCCAAACTTGATCTTTACAATCTGGTCACAGAAGAAGAGGATCTTTCGTGACAGTTGCCTTAAGGACAGTTTAAGCCTTGGTTTTTACATGTTGCTGTTTTGATATTTAGTTTATTGGTCTTAATTTTGATCATGTTGCAGCAAGATCCTATGGTATCTTTCTTGCCAACAATGTGGAAGCTAACCAAAATTGTTCATGAAAACAATTCCCCACACTAGGGAAATGATGATGCTGTCATTGTTCATGCAATGGAAGGGAGACAAAATGGAATCGTGTGTGGGCAGAGAAGGGGCATAAGTAGCCATAAAGTTCATTCAGAGAATGTTATGATACTGGGAGTTGATCTCAGCCATTAAGCAAGGCCCATTGTTTTATTTTTATATCAGTTCATTGTGGGTTCCTGAACCAGCAGAGATTCTGCACCCCCACCTCCAGTAGAAACAGTAACACCTGAGCAGGGACAGCCTTGGGAAAGTCAGTGCATCTGTTTGAACAAGCAACGCAGGGGCATAGCACCGTGCATGTTTCAGATCCATTGTGAATGGGTGATGGATGCCATCATGTACCCAAGTTCCACATCATGTCCTGGGACTTGTGGCTGGACCTCTCCCACCACCCCCAGGAGATGGTTTTCAGACAAGAGGGTAAGTGCCCCTGGTGCCTTTTTTATCATGGCCTTGGCTGACAGGCATGTGAAATAGGGTTAGCCGGGGGGTATTGGCTGGCACAACACTTAAGTTCTTTACAGAAAAATGAAAAGAAGGTAAAATATATCAATATTAAACTTTGAGTAGAATATCAGGCCTAGGTAGCTCTTTCTGACCCTGGCTCTTGATTCACAGAGGAAAACTGCTTTGGAAATCTACCTGATATTTTCCCTTTCAAGCCATTACTCTTTGAATCTGTCCTATGAGGGGATAAGAAGAGAGACTGGAGTCAGCTTTCTCCTCCAGTGGTGGGGACAGTCTAGAGGTGAACAGGAATCTTATGTCCCATCCAGATCCACTGCCATCTATGTCATGCTCCTTGCCCTAGCATCCTTCTAGAACCTCTGAACTGGCCAGGTGCCCAAGGGTCTTCCCAGGATATGCCTGCCAATCATCAGCCCCTGAACTCAGGGACAATCCTGTAATAGATTGAGCTAATGAAAGCAGCACCATACCTGTATACAGTGCAAACCTCAGAATCAAGACTACACAAGTGAGATCAATGAAGTCACAGGCACTAACCAGATTTTCTGATGGTCACATGCTTGGATTTTTTTAAATTCAAAATGAAGGAATGAAACCGAATGGATAAACAGATAAGGAAATTACTGGACTAGAAAGACCTGAAGTTGCTTGTGAGCAAGAAGTTTTCCCTACTGCTTTCCTATTGTTTCTCCTGGTTTTCACATAACTGTGAAGAAAATGAAGGAAATTCATCAACTTAAGGCAAATTTCACTTACAGCCATCCTGTACTCCATGACATTCTTTCTATTATGATGGTGCAGAAAAAAAATGCCAGTTTTGTCCATGCCACACAAATTATCTCTGCATTCAGCAAGGTCAGCATAAGTCTAGATCCTTATGGATGTGATGGAAGGGAGCACAGGAGGCTTTTGGCAAAGCCACTGCTATGCACCTCAGATCTCTAAGTAGAATGCCCATGAGAACATGGCACTGTCACCGTGTCCTTCAAGGACTCCCTCTCAGGGAAACCATGATGAAGAATTAGGAGCGGAAACATGAGTTTGAGAGTTAGACAAATGCAGCCCAACTTGGTGATTGAGCTAATGAAAGCAGCACCATACCTGTATACAGTGCAAACTACTGCAAAGTTCCTGTTTCTAAAGGTCTGCCTGCCTCTGTAGGGGAAGCTTAATGGGTTTGTAACACTAAAATGTATTTCATGAGCATTTTAAAGCACATGGCAGAATATCCACTATTCTCTTCCAGTTTGAGTCCTCTGTTATCTAATCTGAAATGCCACCTCCTAAATCTACCACTGCAGACATTGTCTTCATTTCTACCTTAAGTTCATGCTCAATGAAGGTAACAGTTTGCTTCAGGCAGTGCACCTGTAACAATCTGAAGGCCTTTAAAAGGTCCCTCTAAAATGCAGTTGAGTTTGTGTTAAATGCAGCAGGTATGTTTAAACTTTTCACAGAGAGGACATGTTTGCAATACTAGTTGGCAGCTGGAGCACTTTAGAAAAGCAGGGTTTAATGGGCTTCTCTAGGCACAGCTCTCCATGAACTAGACAGGAGAAAGACCAGCATTGCCACCCTGCATTTAACCACACTCACACCTGATTCACTAGCAAAATGCTAAGAAACCTTCCCTGATAAACAGCTTTGTCTCTTCCCAGTCAAGATTCATTAGCTCAGAGGACACAGTTTGGCAACAGTTCAAATTCTTGCATGTGCCACTGGCAATAATTATAGAGCACACAGGTAGACAAGCTATTGTGCTAAAATATAAACACATTAGGAAAAAGACAGCATCAGGCCTCTGCAGTGTCCAATTTTAGGTTAGGAAGTGTGCCATATGATTTTTAATCTGAGAAGAGGCAGCTTACAAGAAAAAAAGAGGGAAAGTGTGGCCTAGCAGAAGGATAGACATATGATGATGCAGAGGCCCTGGGGGTCACAGGTGATGGTTCTGCTGCTGCATCCTCGGATTGAGGTCAATGAGATCTTTTCACAAGCTTGTGGCATCTACCTAGGAATTATGGAAAAAGAACTTCTAAAATCTGAGAAGTAAATAAGGAAACCCAGTGGTGCTACTATACCTTTAAATGTTCCAGCTGAAACAAATTGCCAACACAGTTGAAAAATTGAATATTAGATTGAATACTGGGCAGGGGAGAGGTTAAAACCCCCTCCCAGGAAGGAGAATTGAAGCTGCAAACCTACTGAGCTTCCTTTTTTCATGAGTACCCTAAGGAAAGGTGTCTCCTAAATGAGAAGCTCATGTTACTGGTGAAGAAACTGGAAAAAAAAAAAAAGAGAGAGAGAGAGAGAGAAATAACCCTTCAGCAAAATAAAGAAGTAATTGGTATGGTTTTTCTAAAGTCTACAGTTAGATCTAGTAGAAGAGATAGAAATGTATTTTCAGTAATGATTTGCCTATTGTCCTTCTTGTAGGCTGTGCTGCCTACAACAGGGACGTTTTTGTTTTAATGATATTTTTGATTCCTTTACAGTTTTGTATTCTCAGTGCTAGCTCTACTTCTCCCCTTCAGGCACCACTGATGCAGATCATTGCAGGCAGCAGCACAGCAGATTACACCAGTCAGTGTGAATTAGCACTGCAAACCTGCAGATTCTCCTTTCCAGCAAGCAGATTGGAGCCTTGGTGGGGGAATTTCTTCGTTTTCTGGCATCCTAAGTCAGAATATTTTGTAGTACTCATTCCCCACCCCCCCAAAAAAAACCAAATAAAACCAATCTGGGGCATTATATGGTGAGGAAAAATGAAATCCACAAAATAGAGCCTACCCTAAATATCTGATCTAAATATCAACTATGTCATTTTGTCAATTAATTTAAATTGGGTTGAAAAGTTGCTAGCAAAAAGAATGTTTAACTTGAACTTCATTTTCTTTGATCCTGTATATTGTAATTAGAAAACAAAAAATGGATAAAATTTGTGGATAGGAAAGAGAAGCTACAGTGGCTACTGCATGAACTGCCTGCTGCCCACATGAGACAATTTTAAGAAATTAGACAGTTTTAAGAAATATGGATTTGAAATAACCAAAGATTGTCCTGGAAATTTAAAAAAAAACATAAAAGAAGACATGATGTAATAGTTGGGATGTGGGCATATTAGACCATTAAAATGTCCTCCCTCTGGTTCTCTTAGGAGCCATTTAGGAACGTGTGGAACACCCAAAAGACCATGAATACCACATTTCACAGATCAGCCATTTTATCTTTGGGGATCCTACAACTGAATAGAGTGGATTAGATAAAAATACAGATTTTTCATTCATGTCAGCTACTTTTTCTTTTCTTACAGCACAGGGGAGCCAAGTCTATGTGGCCAAGCTGATAGGATTTGAAAAGAATGGATAATTTTTAGCCTTTCCAAGACGCAAATAACTTTTGTTATATGAATTTCCATTTTCCAGCTATAGAGAGAGCAACTTAGCTACTTAGCAGCTATTACTGGTACAGAATTGGCTTAAAGAAAAGCATCTTTTCTTTAAGAAAAAGATCTTCTTTAAGAAAAAGGCTCAGCAGATCTTCTCTTTACACTTACAGAACAGTATTCCTAATGCCAGTAGCAATTGAATCCAGACATAAATGGACTTGATTACACAGCTGTGTGTGACTGAGAGGCCCACTCTCTGTCATTTCTACATACTCATCATGTTGACACCTTGTAAGAGGCACTGAATTTTAGTTTCACAATTCTTCATTTCTCTTCCCAAGGAGTGGGCAACCTACCAAATACTCCCAAATCAACGCTTTGCTGGGAAGTAGTGAATTTCAGAGAGTTTTAACATGTTAAAGTTGAAGCCAATTTAGTAGCCCTATTTGTTCCAAGACTCTTAACCAATAATGTGATATAAACACATTATATTGCATTTGGGAAATCTGTGTAGTTAACAACTTGCTTGGAAACGTGAAGTTATTAAAATGGCAGGTAGCTAACTGTGTCTCTTAAGTCATCATGACATTCCTCCCAACAAAGAGATTAAGGAAGCAAATCAAGCCTCATGAATGAGGTTGGCTGTCCTCAAGTAGTAATTGCTGGACTGATTTTCCCCTTGATCCAGCCCTTCTTCTAACTATCCTGGGGATAACCAATAGCCTTCCCTTCTCTGATATCATGGTTCCTTTAAGTCCATAGCTCACATGAACTTCAGATGTTATTGCATATTATATCAAGTACTTGATCAAGAGAAACCTAACAATCTCAATTTTTATATGAAAGTGGTAAATAAAACCATTAGGTTATTCTGCATTCCATTTGTGCTCGTATAGCTCTCTATTTTTTTAATCTTAGGTATACATATCTCCTAAAGACTGACACATCTACTTCTGTAGGCCTTTCTTTTTTTAATGCTTTGTGTGAAACTTGATGGTATTCAGCTAATAAAATGCAAATGTACTCATAGATTCAGGCACAAATTAATATCTAAAGTGTTTGGAACAAACAACTTTCTACCACATTTGAGCTATCTCATAGGCTGAGTGTTCCCCTAAATTCTACGTGAGGAGCTCTCTACCTTTGAAACAGTAAGCATATCTTAAAAGAGAATGACTGTTTCCCGCAAGTATAGTATGAGTTTCCTGTGCATTATCTTAGCATATTGCATAAGATATCAGAAGTTCTCAGGCACATTAGCAGTGGTTTGTCAACGTCTTTGTTAAAGTTGTACCTGCTTTCCTTCATTGTTCTCTAAAGAGCTTTCTTCCACTTTCATCTTCAGAAGCAAATGCATTTTTGATAGTTTGGCTGGGTTATCTCTCCAAGTTAATCTTTCCAAAGTGAAAGGCTACTCCCACAGACCACTGCATGTACAGGAAAATTATTCTCTACCTCCCATGGCATGAATGATAGATGTTCAGAAACAAACATCTCTCTGGGGATTGTTGGCATGGATTCTGAATTCTACTTTCTTTCTGTGAGGTATATAAAAAGGAACATTTAGCATGCAAAGTTGTATTGCTCTTTCTAATAAGAGACTAGAAGGACATTTAAAATGTTTAAATTTTAGATATGCTTGCATGAACTATAAATAGCTCTTTTTTCCCCTTCTTGCCAATTTGTCTCTGAATATAATCTTATTCATATTCTTACCATCAAGGTATAAAGAAGGTAGTCTCAGCACCTCTGAGACTGTGTCCTACATAAGTCTTGAAAGATGTCTATTTCCATTGGAAATAAACCAACCAGAAAGGGGGAAAGTCTAGTCTAATAATTATTCAGTTTGCCTACAGTGATGGGGTCTACCAAAGGCATGGGTCTAGTCTAAAATCATTAATTTTATGATTCTTTAATTCCGCAGTTTCTCAAGACAAAAATAATGTGACCCTACCATCAGCTGGATTTAAAACTTTTGAGGAGTTTTTATGCATTAGGAAATAAGGATGTTTCTTTAATAGCATCAAAGATTCTCCTAAGAAGATAGAAACTTAAAATTAGAAATTGGATAATTTTTAAGAATCTTTAGAGGACGCATGTCATTGATTCATCGTTGCCTTTTCCTTTCATTGAACTGTAATTAGAATAGTGTGGGAAGCACAATGCCCTTGGACTTTGATTTAGAGGATCGTGCTTTGGCCTGGAAAATGAGCATTGGCCTGCCTGCCTTGAACCTAAGTGAAATCAGTTAGCATCCTAATACGAATCAGATGTAACAGAAATGTAAATTATTTCAAGATCCTTTAGGTTTTAATTTTCTTAGTGACACCCTGGACCTTGTATGCTGCCTCCTAAAATGCATTTGATCCATACAGTGGTCTTCAGTTCAGATTTGTGAGATTTCAAGCAATGGAAGGAGGGAAAAAAGTAGGAGGCAGGGGACTAGAAATTTTTAACAAAGCCAGTTCAATATTTTGCTGATCCCATTCATTTTGTTTGAGAACTGGTGATTTTTGCCATAGTTGTAATCAAAGGAAGCTTTTTAATGGAAACTGAGCGATCTCTATTAGGCAAGTAGGCATGCCCAGTATATTGTATTGGTCGGTGGCAGATGTGCTGGGAAAGCAGGTACCCCAGTGAAACTGGTGCATGCTGTTTCAGTAACTCGATCAACTTCAGATCTGCTTCCATGGGGTTGCTTGTTCATGGACCTGCCTGTTTTCTCTGGCCTTCTTTCGTTTTTCCCTTTTCTGGACGTAGGCCTCAGCCTCTCCCCTTCCTTCACATCCCACAGCTAGTCTTTCCTAACTGAGCCTTTACGGTTTCTCCCCAACCCAACTCTTTTTCACATCCCTGCATCATAGACACTGAATATCTCCCTGGGCCCCTTCTCCACCCTCTCACACCCTGTGCTCCACCACTGGATGGGGAGCTCCACTGTCACCAAGGAGCCAGAGTGAGACACACTGCTGGGACTGCCTCTTGTTAATGTCAGCGTCACCTCATCATTTAGGCCAAAGGAAAATCCATAAAAGAGATGGAAAGTGCATTTATTTTTCATTTTATTTTACTTTATTTTAAGAGGGTTGGATTCAGGTTTGCAGGGAGTGTTCTAGTCCTCAATTTTTCATAGATTTTACTTTAAAACTATCTAATTAGGGAATACTCTTTTGATAAACTTATAAGTCAGACCAGGTCACAGCTGTGATAAAGAAGACTCAGTTTGACTTTCAAGTAACTTTCTGTGCTGCCAGACAAATTTGACTTCTGTGAAAACATTTTGAATCAGACTTATTATTGCCACTCCATTCTTACCACTCACTACTCATGATTCAAACATTATCCCTAAGCTGAATCAGGATGTTGACATTTTGTGGTCAATTTCACATTAACAGTAACTATTGCACTCTTAAAAGCACTTAAAGAAAGTGTAAGCATGTCTTAAATAGTCTACTATTTGACCTGGTAAAATCTTGGCTTTTCTGTTTAATTAAGTATTAGACTAATCTGAAGATGTAACTTTTAAGGGACTTTGAGCAATAACAAAGACAGTTGGGGAAAAGGAGAAGGCACTTTAAAGACATGAAACCTTACATTACACGCTCTTGGATATTTTTAAATATAAGCTAATTCGATTCAGGTATTTTTCCCTTTACATTTTTAAGAATATGTATTTCTAATTTGTTTGCATATTTAATTTTGTCAAAGCTGAGAACTGCTCATAAGTTAAATTTTTACATGTAATTTGCAACCAAATGAAGTATTTATTTTTAAAAAGAAAAGGTGAAGGAAACAATATTGATTTGTACATAATGAAAATGTGTGTATGTGTGTGTGTGTATATATATATATACATATATATATTTTCCTCCTTGACACTACTTGGTCAATTTATTAAGTGTATTTTTGTACATAGAATATATTGGTTAGAAAAATGTAGATTGTCTATTCTAAGAATTCTCTGTGATAGATTATATTTATCCTAATCTATTGATACCTCTATTAATTTGTTTCAAGAGATACAACTATATTTTTTGGAATTTGCAGAGAATTGCATTCATGGCTTCCAATTGTAAATATGCTAAGGGTATTTTAATAAATCCTGGTTTCATGTCCATCTGGTGTGCAATGCAGATTTGTTTACAGGAAGCACTTAAAGTGGTATCTAAACAGTACTCTAATGTAGAAAATACCAGTATTTCTAACTTGCATTGCCACTCATGCAGTATTGCTGCTGAGCTGCAAGATCTAAGTCCCAATAAGTCAATTGTATTTCCTTCTTTCTCCCCTATTTATGGTAGACTTAGGCTTTGGTAACCCCAACTAGGCTGTGTCATCACTTGGCAGAAGGCAGAAGGCAGAAAGGCAAAGAGGCAAAAGGAGGCCCAGCTAGCTCTTTTATATGGTATCAATACCACCCATGAAAACAGAGCCCTCTCCCCTAATCACTTCTAGCTTATCTCTAAATACTGTTACAAGCAATTAAATTTCAACCTGAGTTTTAGAGGAGACGTTCAAACCTTGGCACAGGCCATAAACTTCTAATACAAAACATTCCAGCTCAGTCTTCATCTTCCCAAGTGATTATATTCATGGAATTAAAAAGCTTAAAGTTGACTGCATGGACCCTACCTGCATTACTTTGTTTTGAATACCTTCTGAGTCTAAATAACACTTGCCTCATGGACATCTTTATGTGATGAAGAATGATAAGAGAGGGTAACCGTGTTAGTGGACAAAACAACCCAAAACTTAGTGCATTAAAGCAACAATTAGCTTCTATTGGTCAAGGATTTGGGAAGAGAAAACTTAACTTGGTAGCTCTCTCTCTCTCTCTCTCTCTCTCTCTCTCTCTCTCTCTCTCGGAGCCTCTCATAAGTTTATAGTAAAATGACAGTAGGATCTTTCATCAGCTAAAAACTGGAAGGCTTGAATGAGGCTAAGAAGTGCACTTCCAAGGTAGCTGACTCAGCGAGCACATTGGTGCTGTGTCCAGGCTGGAAGCCTCAGCTGCCCTCCACTGAAGCTTACTCGAATGGTCCAAGGGAAATGTAATGCTTTCTTTGACCAAAGCTAAGAAGTCACACCTGGTCACTCATCGCCCTCTATTGCTTGAGGCATTTATGAAGGTCTTCCCAGATTAAGAGAGTAGAGAATTAGAACCCATCTTTTGATGGAATAATGTCAACCACATTGCAAAGGTTTGTGGGATGGGATATGGATTGGAGCAAACATCTTCGAAAAATACACTCTATCGCAATGCCCCACCATATTCTATCTAGTTTTAGTCTTCCTTCTCTTGTTATTTTTGTCTTGAAATGAAATTTCAGATTTGTTTTTCAAATTTTTCCTTACAACTTTTCTGCAAATTTTCCTTCCTATTGCCAGCATATCAGAATACAGACATTTTGTCTTGCTTCTCTGAATAAAAGAGACATTGTTCACCTGAAAGAAATGAGACATATTCTAAAAATTAATAAACAGAGGAGAAAGGAGAGACTCAAAAGTGATCCTAGGATTTTACTCCAAAATCATATGCCTGTGTTTCCAATCACATGAGGGGGAATGTGAAGCCGAATTACAAACAGCAAGTAAAATCACAACTTCTCAGTGGCTTAGAATAGAGTTCACACAATAGCTATGATATTAAAAAGAAAGGAAATTCTGACACCTGCCACAGTATAGGTTGACCTTGAAGACATAATGCTAAGTGAAATGTCAGGCACAAAGAAACTAATATTGCTGAGTGTGGTGGCACATGCCTGTAATCCCAGCAACTCCAGAGGCTGAGGTAGGAGGATCACAAGTTCAAAGCCAGCCTCAGAAATTTAGCAAGGACCTAAGCATCTTGGTGAGACCCTGACTTGAAATTTTAAGAAAAGAAATTTTTAAAAGTGGGGATATGTAGCTCAGTGGTATAGCATCTCTGGGTTCAATTCCTGGTACCAAAAATTTTAAAAAGGACAAATATCATGTGATTCCACTTATGTGAGGTACCTACAGTAGTCAAATTTATAGAGGCAGAAAGTAGAATTATGGTTACCAGGGGATAAGGAAAAAGGGAAAGGCATACTGGGTACACTTAAAAATGGTCAAAATGGTTTTATGTATATCCTATCACAATGAAAAAAGTAACAGTATATATGTTATGTCAAGGACATCCTAAATACCAAGTGCTATATGAAGCATTTTACATGCATTACTTTGTTTAATCTTTATAACACTGTAGGTAAAATTTGCTACTATCCCCATTTGACAATAACAAAACTGAAGCCTGAAGAAGTTGCTAACTTTCTCATGCAATTAATAAGTGGAGAAAATAGAATCCAAATTCTGTAAATAACTTTCAGCCACTATCCTGTCTCTATGATCATAAAAAAATAAATTAGGGAATAAAAAGGATGTATAAATAATGATTATAAAATCTTGACACATGGGTGTCAAGATGATAAAAATGTATACCTTCTAACAAGATGCAAACTCTTTTTTATACATTACTATTCTTTCATATCTTAATGTACTTTTTGTCAAGTAATCAGCCCAAGAATATTAGCACTTTTATAAAAGTCAAGCACATCTGTAAAAGTCAAAGAAACTGACACAATACAGTCCTGTGCATGTGCACATACTTCATGGACAGCTCCTGTACATCTTTCAGAAAGTTCTTCCTTCTATAGGAGAGAGAAAGTAGAATGTAACCTAAGGCAATAAGTGAGCAAGAGTTATCAAGAACCACATAAAAGGAACAACTATCTTATCTACTTTTGAGTTGTTGTCTGAGGTAACCTTACAACGAATCAATCTGGAAATACATCTGACAAGGTAGAAAAATCTCCTATGTTCAAACAAGAATGTTTAAACCAAACTGAATCCTGTGGTACTCAAAATTTCCCAGAGGCAGCTGCCAACACTATGCTCTGTCCATTGCTTGATCTGAAGTCAGAACAAAACCCAGTTCAACCTTGTTCAGGGTCAATTTTCAGATATTTCCTGCTGAAATTAAATCCTCTATTGAGAGAACATTTTATTTTTAGTGAAAGAACCACAACAGATAGTTTTACTCAGTTTTTGTCTACTGGCTTGAACCAGAAGGAACGAGAAAAACATTTAAAAAGAAAATACCCTCCTTCATACTTCAAGTTCTAGACAACATCAAGATTTACCAAATTATCTAATTACTTTGCCTGATCTTCCAAGACTTCCAGCATAATTCTAAAGAGCAGAATGGTTTGGCTACATTTGAGAAAACATTGCATTAAAGGGTATTTGTTCCCCAAAAGGATTCTTGCCTAAGTACTGGGGGGAGACCACTAATCCAGAAAGTCAAAATACTTCTGCTCTTCCGCTTCTACTTCTGGTTTTGTGTGACAGTAAGAGAACACAAAAGACCTTACCAGGGCTCTCTCGTTGCTGTTGCAGCCTCTCCAAAGAAGCTCTTTCTGACATACAGACCACTGCTTCTCACAGAATTCCCACCTAAGACTCAGTGGTAACTTAAGTGTTCTCCTAAAATACAAGTTTTTTTTTTTTAATTTTTTATTGTTGGTTGTTCAAAACATTACATAGTTCTTGATATATCATATTTCACACTTTNAAAAAAAAAAAAAAAAAAAAATTCATCAGTGAACATATTCACAAAGCTGTTGGAACCCCTAGCAATGTAAATAAAAAGAATACACATCCTAATTAGACTTCAGAAATATAGACACAAAAATAAAATCTTAAAAGCATCTGGAAGGGAGAAAAGCACTAAAATCAAAGGGTGATTGTAGCAAGATGGTAGATTAAAACTCACATTCATAAATGCATTTAAAGTAAAGGACCATATATATTGAGATATATATCTCAAGTAAAAGATAAATTCTGTTAAACTGGATTTCTTGAGAAGACTGAAAAACCTCACAGCTATTAAGATATTAACAAGGATTCAAAAGGATAAAAGCAAAAGGATGAAAAAATATACCCTTTAAAGTTATAAAAATTAGATTGTCAGCTAATTTCTCAAGTGAAATAATGAAATTCAGCAGATAATGTCATGAGTTTTCAGTGTTCAAACAACACATACAAAAATGAGATTTTTCATTAGAAGAAACCCTGCCCTAAAATTGACACAGCTACAGTAATATCAAAGGATACTTGAGATTTTTTTAAAAAATCGCTGTAAGCTAAGAAGGACACTTCACACTGAGTAAAGGTTTATCTTACCCAGAAGATAAAGCAATTTAAAGTTTTGATTTTCTGATGACATAGAATATTTAAAGGAAAAATAGAGCTGTAAGAAGAAGAAAAATTGGTAAACACTGTAAATAACTGATAGAACACACAAAAAAATTAGGATAGAGATTAGGAAAACATAATTAATAAATTGACCTTGTCGATATATATAGGATAAAGCACCAACAACAAATACAGAACATTGACAAAAACATTGGTCTCATCAAATTTAACAGAATTAACTTTAGAATGTGGTCAGAAAGCAATGAAATTTAGTTGGAAAAAAGGACTTTTTTAAACTAGAAAATTTCTTCAAATAACCAGTGGACAAAAAGAAACTAAAATTGGAATTACAACATATTTTGAGCTAAATGGTAATATTATTTCAAGGAAAAACTTGTGGAAATGGAGCAAAATCAATGTTTAAAGGGAAATTTATAATATTAAATACATAATTACAAAAGACTACTAAATATTAATGAGCTAATATTCATGCAATAAATTAGAAAAATAATAATAAATATAAATATAAAGAAAGTAGAATGAAGAAATAATTCGAATAGAAAATGTGATTAACAATGCTAAAAGTCATTTCATTATAAGTCTAATAAAGTTTTTAAACCTGTGGCAAGACTAAATCAAATGAGTGAGGTATATATAGGGAAAAAAATCGGGAATCAGAAATGAAAAAAGGGATGTGGAACATCACTACAGAGCTTGTAGACAATAAAAATATGATTTTTAAAAAACTTTATGATGATTTTTATATTTTAAAACTTTGCATGAAATGAAAAAAAAATTAGAAATATCTAATTAACCAAAGCAAAGAAGAAACAGAATATTTATAAAAGAAATTCAACATGATCAAAATTCTAAGCCCAAAGACTTCACTGGCAAAACCCATCAATTATTTAAGGAGGAGATTATACCAATCTTACAAAACATCTTCCAGAGAATAAAAAGGGGAAAATGGCCAAATGATCTGATCTTAAATCTGTAAAGCCATATAACAAAAGAAAATCACAGGTGACCCTTAGCTTAGATCTAAAAATCCTAGACAAAACATAAGACACTTGGGTCCAACTGGTAGGTATAAAGATGGCCTATCATGACTAAGTTGGGTATGTTATTCCAGGAAAGCCATGACTGTTTAATATTGGGAAATAGAACAATTACAGCAACCAGAATAAGGGAGAAAAGTGATCATCCCAGTTGATATCTCCCAAAAAGCATTTGAAGAAATATATTATGAATTAATAATAAAAAGTACCCTTAGCGAACTAGAATGAATATGATAAAGACATACTTATTAAAAACAACCCACATGAGAATTGTAAGTAATAATGAAAGGTTGAAAGCATTTACTGGAGATTGAGAACAAGATAAAGAAGCCAATATTATCATCTCCAATCACCTTTTTACTGGACAGCGTTCTTAATCAGTGCAGTAATAAAAAATAAAACATTGTAAAAATTAGAAACAAAACTTATCCACAGGGGCTGGGGTTGTAGCTAAGTGGTAGAATGCTTGCCTAGCACTGGGCTTGATTCTTAGCCCCACATATAAAAAAATAAAAAAAAATAAAGGTCCACCCACAACTAAAAAATATATTTTAAAAAAACTTATCCACAGATAATTCTGTGTACACATAAAATCCAAAATTATGAGCAAATTATTAGAATTAAGCACATAAAAGAGATTTTCAGTATAATACAAGGTAGAAATATAAGTTTCAGAGCCAACATTTGTAAATGCCATTAGAATGGCAATACAGAATAACAACAAATTTAACAAAATATGTGTATAATATCTCTATTGAAAATTATAAATTACAACTATAATACACCAATAAAAAATGTGAATAAAAAGAAAATCACAAATTACTATTGTGAATAAAGATCTAAACAAATAGAGGGATGTTGTATATTTATGTTTCGAGTATTTAAGGGGGTTCTTAGTTCAGGCTGCTATAACATTATCCTAGACGGGTGGCTAAAATAACCAGCATTTATTTCTCATAGTTCTGGAGGCTGGAAGTCCAAGATCAGGGTGCCACATGGTCAGGTTGTGGAAAGGGCCTCTTCCCGGTTGCTGGCATTGACTTCTCCTTGTATCCCACATTGCAGAGGGATGGTGAGGAGATCTCTAAGGTCCCTATTAAAAAGGCACTAATCCTACCAATGAGGGCTTTACCCTTGTAAAATAATTCTTTACCAGACAGCCCTCCTCAGAAAAAGTTTTGGGGAAAAAAGTATTCTATCTGATAATAAGATTTTTTTTGAAACTATAGTCATTTTAACAATGCAGGACAAGTTCAAGGGAAGATAAGCAAATAGTATAGAAATAGAGGGCCTCCAACAGACTCATATATGGATTGATGATCTATGACACAGGTGGCTTCTAGATGAGAAAGGATGATGTTTGCGATAAACAGTTTTAGGATAATGGCTTATTTATATGGGAAAATGAAACTTTCCTCTAGCTAATATTAAACACAAGTATCAGTTCCAGGCACTTTGTAGTTCTAAATGTGACAAGCAAAGCAATCAAGCCTTTACAAGATCATATCCATGATTTGTAAAAGTGGAAGATTATAAAATGGGACATAAAAAGTTACCAAACATAAAAATTAATACATTTTACTACACTAAAAAGCTTCTCTTTATCAAAAGATATCTTTTGATATAGACTTGGAGAAAAGATTTGCTATGTAGTTCTCATAAAGAATGCCTATATATTAATATGAGAATACTCAAGTAATGTAATAAAAGAATTAGGAAGAAAGTACAAAAAAGAGGATATCCCAATGGCCAATGAATTTTTAAGAAGACAATCTCATCACTGATTAGGAGAGTCCATGTTAAAAATCGTGATATCACTGTGATTTAATATATCCACATAGTGTTGGTGAAGATACAAAGCAAGGAAAGCTCTGGTGCCTTGGGGAGAGTCAATTGAAACTCCATGAGAAGTAGTCTGGCACTGTCTACTACAGCTGAGCAAACACATCCCTACATCCCAGCAATTAGGTGGATGCTCAACAGGAGTACTCGTGCTTTTGTACAAAGAAGCACATAGAACAATAAGGACAATATTAATTGCAACCTTATTCCTAATAGACGGAACTGGAAACATCTCATATTTTCACCAAGAGTAGAATAAAGAAGAAATTATGATATTCATGGATTGTGATATTATACAGGGATGAGAAGTACAAATAATATCAAGGTTGAAGGAAGCCAGTCTTATACACAACGTCACATATCATAGGATTCCATTCAGATAAAATTCAAAAGCAGATAAATTATGTTTACCCAGGCATTCTGAGGTCATACAGGCATATTGAGAAGAGCAAAGAAGATATCATGAATGTGAGGATAATGATATTTTAGGGGGATAGGTGGGAATATGACTGTGTGGAAGCTTGACTATCTACACAATTTAACAGGCTCAGTGCAAAATTAAAACATAGGGTCCCTTCATCATAAATTTCTGAGAATTTCAAAACAGTGATGTAGAACATTAATGAAAGAGTGGGGCTCTTCTAGATGCAGGACCTTGTCTTATATCTCTGAAGCTAGCCTTGGGCAAGTGCACAATAGGGCCTTCAGGAGGCTGGCAATATTAGAAAGACAATTGTTTTATACATTATTCCATAAATTCCTACTTTTCTGTGCCTTTTATGTATGTAAATGACAAAGCATGATTTTGAGGGTGTAGGAGAGGGTGCTCTTAAAGACCAAAACAAAACACACACACACACACACACACGAAAAGACTAAATTGGGCATTAAGAGACTAAGATTTTTGTCACAATTCTGCTGGATGACCCTAGGAAAATTCCCACTTTACCAAGTTATAAGAATCAAATGATATCAGATAGCACTTTAGAAAGAAAGAGTTGCCATTCATTATATTCCAGGAGACCTGGAATATTCTTTACCCTTTGTATTTCATGGTTAAATAGCCCTATATTATGTATGGGCAAGTGATTTCAATTTATAATTAGTGTGCAAAGGATCACAGGTGTCTCCTCCTAACTTTTTAGTTTTGGTTTGGGCTTTGCCACGATGGCAGTGGGATTTGCAGTTGTTATCTCATGTGCATTTGACTCCCAGCACAGGAAAGGACATACCCATATACAATTCTCAGTTCCAGCAATCGCTGTTGTGTACAGAATCTAAAGTAGCACTTGCTGCTTGCCCACAGCATTGAGTCCATCAACTCCATCTGCCCAACTGGGAGGCAGGGGGAAAGAGAGTCTGCAGGTTGGAACTAAAAACTGATGCCCATTCTTAGGAATTGGGTCCTTTGGGATACAATCCTATAATCCCTATGTAGTTATTTCTTAGGCCCATTAAAGCAACCTGATGATGTAGTTAGAATTTCTTTGACATTTATTCCACACATTGGAAGGCTTCATTCAGATAGGATGAACCTTTTGAGAAAGCGTGAAATTGTAAAGAAGAGCAGGCAGGTCCTAGATCTGAAAGGACACCTTGAGATGACTCCCAGTGACTTTAAGAGACAGCTATTCAAACCTAGCCATATCAGCAATCCCTGACCATGAGTGCATCTTCCTGTGCACCTGATTGGATATATTTCCATAGCTGCTAACTTCACAGATTAAGTACTTTTGCTACCACTTTGTCTTTGATGCTTTGGGGCATACAAGTTGACTCCTATATTTTCCTCGTATTTCTTCAAAACATCTAATACAGCGCTTTGTGACCACTGAGAAAATATACGAAAGAGACTTGATTATTCAGTAGAGGGAAGCCCTGCCTTGCTTCCCAAGTTCACCCCCTCTTGACTGCCCATCAGGTTTCTGAAGAGCTTCTCTTGGGAGCCATCCCATGAGACTTAAAAGCTTCAGCTGTGGCCATAATTCATATTTCAAAACCATAAAGTAGAAAGAAATGGTTTATGGCCTAATACCTGATACCCAAGGAATTGATTGAAAACTGACTGGAAAATCTGATAGATGTGTGGACAGGGAGGGGCAGCCTCAACTCTGCTCCCAGGCTGCAAAGGTGGGCTGCACCCTTCACCTTGCTGAGTGGTTCTGAGGCCTTTCTTCTAGGACAAAATTATAGGGGCTTCCCAGGGAGAAGGATGAGAATTGTTCTGCAATTGCTGCACCTATTTGTAAAGGTTTTGTACAGATAGAATGTTCTCTTTTGCTCTCAATACACAGACAGAGACAGGGAGTCAGGCTGAGTATTAGCAAATGGCCTGAGCACCGGGGAAGAAGTGAGGAGACTTGCATTCAGCCTTGCCTTTGCCTCAGACTAGTAATGAGGCTTTGGTGGAACTCTGGACCCCTTTAGTTCAGCTTCATCCTAAAATATGAAGAACAGTGCTGCCCTGGCTACCTCACAGAGAGGTCATTGAGCTCAAATAAAATTCCGTCTGCAGACTTTTTAGTTTAATCAAATGCTAAGTCAATGTGAGTTTACCAACTATTCCAGATGAGAACACAGACCTGGAGAGAAGCCATGACTTACTCAAGGTCACAGAGCTACAATGAAAACATGCTGAGACTCTATCCCTTCTGCTGCCAGGAACTGGTGTTCTTCCCAGACCTAGCTGACTTCTTGGGGCAATTGCTCATGGTTAGATCCTCTTGGGAGCAGACACTGGGCCAACCATTTGTACCCATTGAATTGAGCACCTAGTTATCATTGTTCACTTCAAAGTAATTGAAGGAAGTTCCCAAATGCCATCTAACTCCTCCTACTAGGACAAGATTGAGTTCAAATATTTACAGCTCCACATTAGCAGAACTAATAAAAATGAAACTCGGCTTCAGCTGATTGCCTGACACAGACTACCTCATCAGAAAGGGATGAATAGAACTTCAGACTGAAGTTATGGATGGCTTAGAAAAGGAAGGCATTCAGATTTGGGTTCCTTCACTTAAATCAGTTTCTTCTTTAGTGCTTTGCTAATAGGGGTGTTGTGCAAGGAACAGTTTCATAAGTCTGGCTGGAACTAGAAGCAGGAACTTTCATTTTGGAGTAACATGACTAGAAAAGAAAAAGATCCTGCTCCCAAGTATGTCCGCTTTGTTTCCTTAGAATGTGCTTGAGGCTCTGCCCAGCACTTGCTCAAAAGCTACTGGCAGATTTTTTTTTTTTTTTTTTTTTTTTTGGCCTTCACTGAACCACCCTGTTGCCTATATATAGCCCTGTCTTGTGTAAAGAATTTAAAAAGCATTAGAATGCAGAAATCAAAGAGACAATAAATTTAAAACCAATCTTATTGTCTGCTGCCTAAAGTGTTATTCAGATCAAAGGGGAGGGGACATCTGGCTTCTGGCCTGCTCAAAAGACAGATCACATTACCTACCAATAGCTGGATTCATCCACTCTCTCATATTCAGAGTCTAGAGAACATGGCTGTTTTAGCTCCCAGTAAAGCATATTGGGTGAATCAGTCAAAACTCCTGATATTTTTTAAAAATAACCATATAAAAATGTACTGATGAGTTCAACCCAGTGCCTCTCTGGTCATCTGTGAGGCACTCAAGGACCCAAGCCATGGCCATGTTATTATCATATGGCCCAGTTCATGGCCCATTCCTCTCTAGTCCCATGCCCCACAGCTACAACTTTCTGGTTTGCATTGCTAACTTCACAGTTGAAGATATTCATTTTGTTACATTATTTGAATCCATTTTTGCCCAAATTACAGTTTGGTACTGAATCACTTGGTTCTTCTTTTCCTCTATTGTGGTTATAAAAACATTTCTCTCACCATAATTTTTTTTATAACAAGAGCTTAAAGAAATGTTGACTGTGTTCTTTGCCTAGAAATGGACTTAGTGACTTTACAAATTCCATACATGATTCTATTCTAAATCACATGTATGAGATTTTCCTGGTGTCATGGGCCGAAACAATTTAAAAGCCTTTCTTAATATCCCAAACTAGGGTCTCTTCAGTTCCCACCTGGCTCTAATTTTATCCTGAGCAAATACCCACGAACACAGGACATGATGTTTTTTTTTTCTTTCAATTATTTCAGAAGAGAACAATCAAATGAAGTATGCGCCACAATTAATACTTACCAATTACTCAGTGCCTCAATATAACCCCCTTTACCCTCACCATAGTCTGGAGAAAAATGCTGACAATGGCAATAAGGATTCTGTATTTGGGAAGTCACATGAAGCTCCCCACAGCATTCTTTGACTACCAACCTGGTTTACTCCTTCTCCATTTTGGCAGATCAGGTTCCTCCGTCTCACTCATACATTTCCACTCCTCGACAATTTCTACCTACCAATTTTGATTCTCTCCCTGCATATGGGTCTTCTAGATACTTTAAAAAAATTGTCTTCACTTATTACTTCAGTTTTCTCTTCTCCTCACCTATTCTTACTTACCCTAAGCTTTCAAGTGAAAGTTCTTTGCCAACCAAAAGTTGCAAAAAGAAATCACCAAGAGATTTGTCCTGATCCTAGCCTGATAATCTTCTGCAAGAGGCATGGTTCTCTTCCACAATATTTATTCATTTTTCACTAAGCATGCCATATATTTTTGGTAAAAGACTTTCATTCACAAATACAAAGAATATTGGGTAAGAGGTAAGGATGAGTTAGGGAGATTTTAATTTGCATGACAGGTCTCAGAGTATAAGAATATTTGAGGGTCTTAAGTTTTTTGGAGGCAGTTAGGATTCAGTTTTTTTTTTTAATCAAGTATCTCATCGACATTAATGACCCTTAGTTCTATTTTAACAGTAGTGCCAAGTTTCCCTTGAATCACGAGTGAGAGTTGTAACTGAGAATTAGGTACAAATCTGGCATTAAGTGTTTATAGTGTGTCTGGAGAGGATGCAAAGAATTAAAATGTTTAATTACATAGAGACCAGCAGGAAAGAAAATAAACCTTTTAGCCTTATTGACAACAACTGGAATGGTAGGTTTTCAGTGTTGAGTATCAGGGCAAAAAATTCAAATAGCATATCTTTAAAACCCACTTCCATTCTTTTCTTTTTTGACAAACTCAGCCTCTTTGGAGCTCAGTGCCACATCCCCAGAATTTTACTGGATGCCCTTGTGCTCTCAAAAAAGCCAGAGAGATAGGGTTGCAATTATCTTAACCACTAATTACTAAAAGAACAACTTAATACTTTTCTTAATTGGGGTGTTGAAAACATTAAAAAGTCATAAAAGAGCCTATGACTCTGAAAAGACCTGAACACCCCTAAACAGATTCTGTTATGATAGGTCTATGTATTTATGGCAGAAACAAAGGCAAAACAATCTTGTCTTCCTCCATTAGATAGCCTAGGTTTTATTTTAATAGGTGTATAATTGCTCTTGAATTTCTAAAAAGCAGACCTTTTCCTACCCCTGCCCTCCCCCATCCCTGGAGAAAGCATAATCAATAAAGTCCAACTTAGGCAGAAGAGAAAAAAAGTGAAGAGCAGAAATGAATGTCCAATAATTGAAAGCATCATGGACCCCATTATGGTTTATGGCTTTGTTCTAGGGGTCGGATGAGCACACTGTAAAGAATGTGGCACTAAATTTATTATCATGGTTATCATCTTTCAGACAAGGCACAAAGCGGAGGAGATCCACTTCTCCCATCACCTGCCATCACTATAGATCCCATGGCACCTTCTACAAGGAGAGTCGAGTTATCCTGGCCCAGATCCAGATCCAACTATCTGACGACTTATATTTCCTTTGTAGCGTGCCTGGGAGACATTATGGGTTCTTCCTCTTTGAAACTCTGTCGCTACCATAAGCATGGCCAAAATGGACTCCTGCAAAAAGAAAGAAACTCTGACATCCCAGCATGTGGATCAAGTGAAAGAATGAAGAGAGTGACCTGAAGTAGGAAGCTGAGCTGTGTCATCAAAGTCTTCCTAGTTTGCCACTAAATAGGTTCCCAGCTCACCCCTCCATGACTGCTCATTTGTATAAAAAAATCCTGGATTGTGAATGGGCCACTCCAATGTGATACAAATTCTAGTTTTTCTGAATTCCATATCCTGTATATTCTCCTCAACAACAACAACAACAACAACAAAAAAAAAAACAAATTTAGAGGGAAAGGAAAACAAACTTTATTTTCTCTGTCTTGCCCATCTTTACACTTAATTCCAAAACAGTTTCTAGATAATATAAAAGGAAGCAAGCCACTCATACAACACTGTGCAAGTCATTTCATGTCTCTAATTTCAACTTGTTCATCTCTGAAATAGAAATAATTTTAATATCTGCCCTGTATTTCTCTCAAAATTAAAGAGTACCAAATGAAATGATATATGTAAAAGTGCACTTTTTATTTATTAAATCACTTTACAAAATCAAGCTGTTGTCAAGTAATAATAGGTATTAATTTTTGTTGCGCTCACATAAAAACACCCCATGAATTCATCTTTACTTCCTTATGGAACTCCGCTAAAATTTTAAAGATATGAACATATCAGCACAAAGAATAAGAAAAAAATGATAGAAATTTGGTGATTTTAATAAAGTTTTCAAGAGTCGGAAGGCAGATAGAAGAGTGAAAATTGACAACACAAAGAGAGAAACTACTGAGCTTAAAACCCTATGGGAAGGCTGGGGTCATAACTCAGTGGTAGAACACTCGTCTGGCACACGCGACACCCTGGGTTCGATCCTCAGCACCACCTAAAAATAAGTAAATAAAATGAAAGATATTGTGTCCATCTACAACTAAAAAAAAAAAAAAAAAAAATTAAATTAAAAAAAAAAACCCTATGAGAATCAAGACCAAGAAGGAGGGTGTCATGGTGAGCCTCAGGGCTGAACACAAGGAAGTTGAGTCGGCATTTATACATAGACAGTAAAATGACATCCCTTCTCACAGCCATTGAAGTCAAGTGTGGCTTATTAATGATGGTCACAAATAATTTAACACCTTTCTCATCAAAAGGTGGGGCATCCCCTTACTTGTTTGGGGGAGGGTGAAGACCTGCTTTCTAATTGATTATGATAGAAGTAAAACTCTGAAAGTTTTCAGGGTCAATTTTAAGAAACTGGGAGAAAAACTTCCTTTTTCTTAAAACACCCAATTTCGAACTCAACCACAGTGAGCTTAGAAGCCCAAGGACACATGAAGAGACCACTTGAACTAAGCTTCCAGCTTTGACAAGTATCAACTGCCAGGCACGCTAGCAAGTCATTCAGGTATCTACCCAGTGGACCTTCAGATAACTGTAGCTCCAAGAGCTATCTGTAACCACATTAAGAAACCTCCTACCTGATCAAGAATCACTTGGTTGAGAGAGCATAATAATAAGTTAAGACAACAAGTTTTGGAATGGTTGATTGTGCAACAATGGACAATTTGAACTCCAGGTTATTCCAGGCAACCATAACTTCACCTGACCCAACCTAACTTAAAAAAAAAAAAAATGCTTTGACTCCAAGAAAAACCATACCAACTGAAGATATGGATGAGACCTGGAGCTGAAATGGAGAGGAACAAATGAAAGTCTTCCTGTTGAACAAAAGGACCAGTCAGGCTTTTTCTCCAACCTTCAGTATTACTAGTAGCTTCCCCAAAAGAAGTATAATGGACTCCATTTGGTAAACTGAAGAGCCCTAGAGAAAAATATCCAAATACTTGCATTTGGAATCTCCTCCCGTGAAAAGCCTACCTCACAACCAGACTACCTTGTGGTAAAGAGAACTAGTTGAATAACCCTCTCACATATATCTGTCCATAGCTTACGAAAGTCCTCCAACGTATTGGTTACTTTCTATACCTAGTTCATTTCTTGACTTTATATTCTTATTTAACATCCAAATAGGATCCTGGCCCCAAAGATTCTGTGACTAACTGTAATTTTAAATATACCTCTTTCTGATTAAACTAGCTAGATGGAATGTTGTTGATTGCAACCAAGAGTATAACCTTATTTAATAAAAATAAGAATTAAATTTTTGTTGTACTTTTTTTCAGTAAAGTAGTTCATGAATATAATTTCAGGTAAAATTTCTTTTCATGATTTGTGGCCCCATATTTGAGGTTTTTTTCTTTGTTTCTCTGGTATAAGTGTTCAATAAATATGAAATTTAGAATCTACGTCATTAATATTCTCTTCCTAGGTGCTCAAATTTAAAACTACAAGGTGAACAAGTACTGATTATGCCTTTCCTTCTGATTAAAAAATTGATTCCAAAAATTTGATCTATGCCAAAGATGCCTGGGTTTGAGGTTTTTTAGAGAGAATGGGATAGGAAGGGGATGGATAGTGTAGCAGGTTCCTGTGTGGCACTGATTATTACCTCCTATATATAAAATTGAACGCATGTCAGGAAATAAGTTGTCTCTATTAGACATAAAGTTTTAACAGAACTAATTTAGGTGCCACTGGTGATACAGACATAGAACAGTAAGAGTAACATGTCTCTTCCTGCATTAGATCATAAGGTATCAATGCACTAGATTAAAAACAATACATAATAACATCTGGAACTTTCTTAGTGACTCAGATACATATTAGTCAGGACTTTGGTCTGCAAGTGACAGAAACCCATTGCAAGCTAAGCCAAAAATGAAATGTATTGACTCATGAAACTGAAAGTGTAGTGGTTTTAAAATATGGCCATGATTTTTTTTTTTTTGATACATCTTCCTTCAATATGTAAAGCTTAAGTACCCTCCACTTGACTGTGGGCAAACTTAGAGGCTTGTGTCTGGCAAGTACATGAAAGATATAAAGGTATGTGACTTTAGAGACTAAGCATAAAAGGCACTGTGGCTTCCTATTTGCTTTCTCTTGGATTACTTACTCTGAAGGAAGTTAGTTCCCGTGTTGTAAAAAGAGGTCCACATTGTGAAGAGTTGAGGCCTCCTTCCAATAGCCATTAGAATAAACCATGTTGTAAATGGATTCCCTACCCCTGTCTGGCCTTTAGATGACCACAGACCCTTCTGACACCTTCACTACAACTCATGAGATATTTTGAGCCAGAATCACCAATACTCATTCAAAAAATGTGTGAGATAACAAATATTTGTTGTTTTAATCTACTAATTTGAGCATAATCAGATATACTGCAATCTATAACTAACAGAAGATGATTCAGAGGTTGGCCTGACTTCAAGCAATGCTCAATTCAGGGAAAAAAAATCATTAAGATACTCCCTCATCTTATGGCTCTGGTTTTCTATTCATGGGAGCTTTACTCTTGAGACAGTTTCACCCATTTACATGGGAAAGATGACTATCAACAGATTTTTACCTACAGGTTTATTGTAACATATGATCTTAGAGGAGAGAAAAGGTCGTCTTTCTCCCAGTCTCAGATTCAAGTATTAAAGAAGACTCTTATGGACCCAGCTGGAATTGCAACCCCATTTCTGAAACCAATCATGGTAGCCAAGTGGAATAAGAATTCTGATTTACCAATGTGACCTCACATCACTCCTATATGTAGAAAGGGAAAAAGAGATAAGAGGCAGGGAGATAAGAAGCCTGAATGGCACCACATGGAATAAAGGAAAGTTCTTTTTTAGGAAAAAAAAAAGTTTGAAAAAGAGATACAAATAGTCAAAACCAATAGGTCTACTTAGGAATCCCCACCTACATTTATCTTTTTTGTTATCACTGTGATAACAGTAATGAACTCTACATTCAAGTTATTGGCATTGTGAAATGGATTTTCTGGAAGGCAATGAAGTTCATTACCCATGATACATAAGGAGAATAGGATAGAGAAAGAAGCTTTAGCCAAAAACAGAGAAGATGATAAAGTCCTTCTGTGTCAGTATCTGAGCCTTGTTTTTATGATAAAGGGGACAACTGTGATAATGAGAATAATTATTTTAAACATAATGAGACAATCATTTTATTTCATTTTATCTTAATATAGTAAGGCTTACTATGAGATTTAACCTCTTAAAATTTTAAGCATACATTATTTTTGCCTATTAATACAATATTGTCCATCAGATTTCTAGAGCTTCTTTTCTTTGCTTAACTGAAACTTGATAAGGAACTACTCATTTGTCCCTTCCTCTAGTCCCTCAAAACCATGTTCCACTCTTTGATTCTATGAATGTGAGAATTTTAGATACCTCATAAAGGTGAAACTGTACAGTATTTGTTTTTCTGTGGCTGGCTTATTTCACTTACCGTAATGCCCTACAGGTTGTTCTATACTCCAGAATTTCTTTTTTTAAAGGTTGACTAGTATCCCACTGTATTTATGTACAATGGCAGTTAGTTTGCTTCCACCTCTTGGCTATTGTGAACAGCACTGCAATGAATGTGGGAATGCTAATATCCCTTTGGGATCTCAATTTCAATTTCTTTGGATGAATACCTATAAGGAGGATTACCAGATTACATAATAGTTCTATGTTTAATTGTTTGAGGAACCTCCTTCCATATTATTTTCCTTGGTGACTACACCATTTTACATTCCCAACAGTGTGGAAAAATTCTAATTTCTTTACATTGTTGAAAACATTTGTTGTTGTTGTTGTTGTTTTCTCTCTCTCTTTCTTGCTCTCTCTTTCTCTCTCTCTTTTTTTTTCATAAATGCCATTGTGAATTTAATTTGTGTGTCCCTGATGACTAGTGACATTGTGCATTTTTTCATCTACTTCTTGGCCTTTTGTGTATCTTTTTTGGAGAAGTGTCTATTCAAATCCTCAGACTAATTTTTAATTGGGTTAGTTGTAGGAGTGCCTTCTTTATTTTAGGCTTTAACTCCTTATCAGCTAAATGGTTTGCAAATATTTTCTCCTCTTTTGTTGGCGGCCTTTTCATTCTGTTGATTGTTTCCTGTGCAAAAGAGTTTTCTTATTATAGTGTCACTTGTTTATTTTTTATTTTGTTTCATATAATTTTGGTGTCATGCCCATGAAATCATTGCCAAAACTCTGTAATGAAAAAATTTCCCCTGTTTTCTTCTAGGAATTTTACAGTTTTAGGTCTGATGTTTAAATCTTTAATCCATTTCTGAGTTGATTTTGCATATGGTGTATGTTTTCCTCAGCTTTCCATTGCTGTGACAAAAGAGCTGACAAGAATAACTTAGAGAAGGGAAAGTTTATTCAGTTTCAGAGGTCTCAGTCCATAGATGGTCAAGTCACTTGCTCTAGGTCCAAGGTGTAGCAGGACATCATGGCTGAAGGCAGGGTAGAGGAAAGCAGGTCACTTCATGGTGGCCAGGAAGCAGCAAATCAGGGAAATCAGGGAAAATGAACCGAAGTATGCTGCACCTGCCTACAATTATTACTCAATCCATTCAAACTAGGATGGTCTGATTAGGTTACCACTCTCACAAACCAATTGTTTCACCTCTGAACATTTCTGTATTAACACAGGAATTTTTAGAGGATAGCTCATATCAAAACCATAATAGTGTAAGACAATGGTTCTTTTTTTAATATTTATTTTTCAGTTGTAGTTGGACACAATACCTTTATTTTTTTATTTTTATGTGGTGCTGAGAATCGAATCCAGGGCTTCACACGTGCTAGGCGAGCGCTCTACTGCTGAGCCACAACCACAGCCCCAATGGTTCATTTTTTATGTAGCTATATGTAGCTCAGTTTTTCCAACACCATTTGTTGGATAGATTATCCACTCCCTATTGAGTAGTACCAGCACCCTTGTCAAAGATCAATTTACTATGTATGCATGGATTTGTTGCTTGGCTTTCTATATTGTTTCTCTTGTCTATATCTATCTTTATGCAAGCACCACACTGTTTTAATTATCATAGTCTTACAATAAAATTTTAAATTGGGAGGTGTGATGCCTTCTGCTTTGTTCTTCTTTTCTCAAGATTGATTTGGTCACTCATGGTCTTTTGTGATTCCATATGAATTTTAGAATTGTTGTTCTTTTCTATTTATATAAAAAATGTCAATGGCATTTTTCCATGCCATGGGATTGCACTGAATCTGTAGATTGTTCTGGATAGTATAGAACGTTTAACAATACTAAGTCTTTTGGTCCATGGACACATGATGCCTTTCCATTTGTTAGTGTCTTTTAAAATATCTTGCATCAATGTGTTGTAGTTTTCAGTATGTAAGTCTTTCACCTCCTTAGTTAATTTAATTCCAAGGTATTTTATTCTTTTTGATGCTGTTGTAAATGGCATCATTTACCTGTTTTCTTTTTTCAGATAGTTCATTGTTAATATTTAGAAACATCACTAATTTTTGTAATCCTTTATCATTACTAAGTTTGTTTATTAGCTCTTATTGTGTTTTGTTGGAGTCTTTAGGGTTTTCTATATATAAAATCATGTCATCTGAAAAAATGGACAGTTTTACTTCTTTCCTTCCAATTTAGATGTCTTTATTTCTTTTTCTTCACCTAATTGCTTGGCTAAGATTTATAGTATTATAGTTAATAGAAATAGTTAGAGTGGGCAATCTTGCCTTTTTCCTAATCTTTCAGTTCTCCACCATAGAGTATAATGTTAGCTATGGGTTTTTCATATATGGTCATTATTATGTGTGGATACTTTCCTTCTATTCTCAATTTGTTGGCAGTTGCAGGGTTTTTTTCTTCTTCCTGAATTTTATCAAATGCTTTTATTGCATTCATTAGATAATTATGTAGTTTTTATCCTTTCTTCTGTTAATATGGTGTATCACATTACTTGATTTTTGTATGTTGGACTGTCCTTGAATCCCATGGATAAATTCCATTTGGTCATTGTATATTATTCCTTTTATGTACTGGTTAGTTCTATTTGCTAGTTTTGCATTGGGGATTTTTGCATCTATATTCATCAAGGATATTAACCTGTGGTTTTCTTTTCTTATGATATCTTTATCTGGCTTTGATATGAGAGTAATACTGACCTCATAAAATGAGTTTCAAAGTATTTTTTCTCTACCAATTTTGGAATAGTTAGAAAAGGATTGGCATTGATTTTGTTTTGTTTTGTTTTTATTTATTGAATTTGGTAAAATTCACCCGTGAAACCATGTAGTTTTTTTTTTTTCCATTGGGAGTTTTTTGATTACTAATTTAATCTCCACACCAATACTGTGGCTATTAAGACTATATTTTTATGATTTGATTTTGGTACATTAAATGTTTCTGGGAGTTTATTCATTTTTTCTAGGTTACCCAGTTTGTTGGTGTGTAGTTGTTTATAATATCTCCTTTATCACTTGTGATTTTTTAATCTTCTTTTTATTCTTAGTCTAGCTAAAGGTTCATAGAGATTTTATTTATTTTTATGAAAACAAACTATGTTTTGTTGATTATTTTTCTGATTGATTTTTCATATTCTATTTAATTTATTTCTGCTCTATACTTTGTTATTTCCTTTCCTCTGCTAACTTTGAGCTTAGTTCATCCTTCTTTTCTAGATCCTAAAGGCATAAAGTTGGGGTTTTTTTAATCTAGCTTTTCCTTTTTAATGTAGGCATTTGTAATAAATTTCCTTCTTAGTTCTATTTTTTCTATATCCCATAATTCTTCATCTATTGTGTTTTCATTTTCATGTGCCTTGAGGTATTTTATAATTTATTTTTTGGTTTCTTCTTGGACCTAATGGTTTTTTGAGTGTCTTATTTAATCTCTAAATATTTGTCAATTTTTCAGTTTTCCTCTTACTGTTGATTTCTAGTTTCACTCCACTATGGTCAGTAAATATACTTGGTATGATTTTAATCTTTTTAAAATATATTAAAATTTGTTTTGTGACCCAACATGTTATTTATTCTGAGAAAGTTCTTCTTGTGCTTGAAAAAAAAAATGTGTATTCTGTTGCTATTGGATGAAATGGTCTCTGTGTCCATTAAGTCCAATTGGTCTATAGTGCTGTTAGAATACTTTTATTTCCTTATTGATTTTCTGTCTAGATGCTCTATCTTATTACTGAAAGTAAGGTATTAAAATCTCTGTCCAGGCACAATGGTGCATACCTGTAATCCCAACAGCTTGGGAGGCTAAGACAGGAGAATCTTGAGTTCAAAACCAGCCTCAGCAACTGTGAGGCACTAAGCAACTCAGTGAGACCCTGTCTCTAAATAAAATACAAAATAGGACTGGGGATGTGGCTCAGTGGCAAAAAAAAGTCTGCTTCATATGTTTAGTTATATATGTGTATATATGTGTGGTGTATACATATATATATATGCGTATGTATGTATGTATACATACACATTGTGTTATTTTGTCACAATTTACATACATTCATATTGTATGTAATATGTCGTATGCATATATATATATATATAAATATATATATATATAGAGAGAGAGAGAGAGACTGGTATTTATATAAATAAAATACATATAGAGAAATATATATATATATATTTATGTATACGTATTTCTCTTTCTTGTTTCTTGTGAGAATCTCATATTGTATATATTAGTCCAGTCAATGGAGTTCCATAATTCCCTTAGATTTTCTCCCTTTTTTCATTTTTATTTCTATTTTAACTGGATTATTTCCAATGACCTATATTTAGGTTCATTAATTCTTTCTTCTGCTTGATCTAGTCTAAGGTTGAAACCCTCTAGTGAAATTTGCAGTTCAATCATTGCATTCTTTAGCTTTATGATTTCTACTTGGTAAATTTTTACATTTTCTGTCTGTTGAAATTCTCACTTAGTTCATGTGTTGTTCTCTTCATTAGTGAAAATCTATATGGTGATTATTTTGAATTCTGTCAGGCAAATTACATAATTCTGTTTCATTAGAGTTTGTTTTGAGACACTTATATTGTTTTGTCATTGGTTTAGAACATTTTTTTATGTGTGAAAGTCAATTTTCCTTGACTTTGTGTATTAGACAAAGCATGCACCTATCCCTATCCTCACTGACTGTCCTTGTGGAGAAGATTTCTACCAGTTATCCTGGCCAGAGATTCTGGAGTGTCCATCAAATTATTCTCTCCCTAAGGAGAAGCAGTTATCTGTGGTTTTTGTCTACTCATCTGTTTTGAGCCAGGAAAGGGGCAGGGTTCTATGGCATAAAATAAATCTAAATCACCATCTCTGTTCTCCCAGAGGCAGCTTAGATTGCACTGGACCTGTCAGGGCTCCAAGACTGACAAGACAAATATTAATGCTTTGCAAGGCCCTGGAGAAGTTGCAGTGTTGGACATAAGTATCACCTTTTCCCCCTCCCTGGGGGGAAGCTAAAAGCTAGAATTTGTCATCTGCATGCTCTGCACTAAGTACTGGGAAGAATTCATGGCACTTGCCAGCGCAAACTGCTAGCTCCATTCTCCCATAGGTAACTAGATACTCCAGATATGTCAGAGTTCCAAGTCAGGAGAAACCAGTCCTCTAGGGATTCCCATTCCGGACACTAGGCATGTGAATCAACACTGCCTCTCCCCTGGGAGAAGCTGGGACATAGAGAGTCTGACCCTTCCAGGTCATATAGTACTGCACCAGTTGTAGGGATTATAATAAGATAGTGTCCTAATTCTTCTTCGTACCAACTTTGGTGAGTCTGGGTTTCACATTTGCTTGGGGTGCAAGAGTCTTTCAATTAGTTTCTGGATTTCTCACTAAGAGGACTTATCTGCGAGGTATTTTTTTGTTTGTTTGGTTGGTTGTTTTGGTGGAACAAGGAAGGTTCATGGCTTTCTACTTTTCTTAATGTCAATTGCTTCAATATGAAAATATTTTAATCTCTGCCAAATTTATTTTAAAATTTATTAATAAATTTGTTAATAAATTTATTAAAATAAACTAAATTTATTAGATAAGAGGAAGTGGACCCTAGTGATCCCCATTAAGATGATAGGAAGGGTTGTAGGGCTGCCTGAAGTTAGGTCTTCATTTTTTTTTATTTAATTAGATTAAACTATTGAGTTTAGGTGTGCATTCTTTGTTGAAGAAACTATAAAGACATGATAAAAGGAAGTTACTTTATAAATTAGGAGACTTACTACTCTTATACAAAAAAGGGTTGATATTTAGCTGGGATATAAGGAGAGCTTTTGGAGAAGCTGCATTTGTGTCTTAACCTAGTGGTAGTTACAAGGACATTTTCCTTATAACTATTCTTTGCTGTATGTTTTCAGATTTGGAAATATGAGTCCTCAAATTGTGTTATTTTTCAAGATTGTTTTGGCTATTCTGGATCCTTTGCATTTTCTTATGAATGTTAGGACCAACTTGTCAATTTCTACAGGGAAGCCAAATGAGATTTTTATAGGGATTGTGTTGGATCTGTAGAGCAATATTAATTCTTCTACCACTTGAACACAGGTTCCTTTTCATTTATTTAAGTGTTGATCTTTAATTTCTTTAAAAGATGTTTTTATACTTTTTCATGGAAAAGTCTTGTACTTATCAAATTTATTCACTCTTATTTTCTTCTTTGTAATATTTAATTTTATTTTCAATGCTTCAGTACATAGAATCCGAATAATTTTATGTTTGTATCCTGCAACCTTTCTGAACCCTTAAAGTTCTTTTGTAGGTCTTTAGGACTCATACAGACAAGATAATGTTGTCTGAATTCCTTTTATATTGCCTTAGCTAGAACCTTCTGTACAATGTTGAATAGAAATGGTGAAAGTAGATTTCCTGTTACTGATATTAGTCTCAAGGTCAGCCTGGAATAAGAGCTTAAGATCTGAGCATATGCACAGTCCTGTGCAGGCCTAGAACCATAGTAATACATTTGGCTGTCTAGATTCCTGGTAACATGTTGGAGCTTTACAAAGTCCCTACAGAAATTTCATTCCCAGGATTCTCCCATTATACTTTTTGCTTAGCTATTGCCTTCCCCAACTCTTTATCCACTGCTTCAGGCACCCAAAGATAATTTATTGCCTCTAATTGTTTCAACAAGTTTTTCACACTGGGAAACTTTTTGACAGATCAAATAAAGATATCCTTACAACTGAGGCCCAGGGCTGCCAAACAGGTCAAATAGTGACAATTCTTTGGGAAGGAGGCTTTGAAAGAACTCCAACTCATCCTTGTCCCACTAGTGACTGCCAGAATGCTAGTTTTCATTGTATCTGTAGGCTGTTGGTTTTTAAATCCACTGTGGAGCTGGAGAGGGGTGACACCAACAGGGTAAGTTATAAGATCATAATGCATATTGTTCTTACAGATAGATATTTCACCTTTTTTATTGAACAAATCCTCTTCAGATTGCTAAAAGAGCTGATATTCTTGAAAAGCTTGCTTGCTTTCCCATTTTTAAGCCTGGGATGCCCTTCTCTGTCAAGTTCCACTTATATTTTAAGCCTTATTTAGATGTTACCTCCTGGTGTGGCTTTTCTGAGACCACTGTCCCCTTGTTACTTGCTTCCACTTGTCTTCTCCAAGTCCAGAGAGGCCATAACAAAAAGAGTGGTGGCAAAGAGGATTTGGCTGAATGCTTCCAAGTTTGGGGTCCTGATGGTGCCAACTACAATCCCAGAATAGCCTTACTCATTAGATGTGAATGATCAACAATGAAATCTGTTTTTAAAGTTCTGTTTTGGTTCTTAAAAGAACAAACCAATAAAATTTGAAATTCTTCCAATTTTGCTTACTGTTTAAGGGCCGTGGTTCTTCAGTAAGATCATATGAATTCACTGCTTCTTCACAATGATAATAATGGCAACCACTTCATTACCTATTCTGAGAATTGAGAAACAATTCAACTTAAACTCTCAGCACAGTGTGATAGGTAAGCACTTCATATAGAGTTGCTGGGATTTTTGTTATTTTCAGAGCACTAATACTGAATACTGTTGTATGTCCAAGTGGGAAGAGATCTCAGAAATCCAGTAGTTCAGTTGTATACCCAGGCAATAATTCACTTTGAAATGATATACAGCATACTTTAAAACATTTTCAAGCATAGAAGTTTATCATCTTAAAGGCAGTTCATGGTCTTACGGAATCACTCGTATCATTAGAAAGATCCTTCGATGGATCCTCAGATCTTTCTGCTGTTTTCTCCTAGAACACCCTGAAATAAAGCTGTAATCATACATTTGAGGCAACCCTTCCACCACTCCAATGAAGCTGCATCATCACCCTCACTAGCTCAGCTTCCTAGCTATGCTCTGGGCAGTAAGCTGGTAGTTTGGACTAGAGACCCACTCTCTCTTGCCTCTAACTGCATGGCCTGAGGAAATCAAAAGGGATCTGAAAAGTCTAGGAGAAAGAGTAAATTCCCCCAAAAGGTCACTAGAGACCTCAGTGTCTCATTTCTACATCCATTCCCATAACAAGTAAATCTCTGCCCCACCTCTGCCCTAGGAACTCTGCCAGTTAAAACATGAACACACACAAAAAGTAGAGATTTAATTTATTGGTTGCTCTTTGGCAAACATTATATAGAACATTATTGGGGAGAAAATTAAATTCTAGTTACAGATTCGTACAACTTTAAGCCAAAATAGCTTTTATGACACTATCAAATCCCCTCTCACCCTCATACACAGCAAGGTAGTTCCATCACAGTCTAGACAATTCTTTGTTGTTTTTCAATGATTAAAGCAGACACAATATATAATGTAGGTAATATTAAATATCTTGAGTAATAACAAATCAACAGAACTACTTTCACCCTTTCACTCTTTAGCATCAACTGGTCACTTAGAAATGTTTTGTCCCTAACTTTTCACTTTAAATTTCCTCTTTAAAAGGACTCTCTGAACTAGTCATCATTATCCACTATATGTTTGTACACACTCATCTTAAGTCTCCCAAAATCACACTGAAAGTTCTTCCTAATATTGCTTCAGAAACGTTAACCTTTAAGGACCATTCAATTTAAAAAAATAAAAGCTCAGGTCTTGACTATGTAACACATCTTATAATACGTGTAAGATGGTATTTCTCTCTGCCCTGACAAGTCTCTATCAACATACAATGTGCCAGCTTCTTCTCCTAACTCAGAGGAAGTCATATAAAGGAGAAAAAGAAAGCAAGCTTGAAATCACAATGACCAAAGGACCTGAATTAATAATTACATTAAATAACCATAACTTTTTGTTTAACTATTCACATTCCACACAGTGGAAATTATCCTTTCCTCCAGATTTTTCTCATACAACTTTTAACTTTGAAGAATGACAGTAACAAAAAACAACTTACAAACTTACAAGATGTGTATTTACTCTTCTAATGCCAAGCACAAAGTGTACATCATAAAATTCATCTTTGGTGTTTGGCATTTTTTTTTTTGATAGGTAAGATCAAGATCACAACTATCTTGCCATAAAAAAATCCTACTACAATAATGCAAAAATATATATCATTACATCATTGGTGACTCCAATAAAATAAGTAACAGATATGGCGTTTTCAATAAATGTTGGAAGCCACACCATACTTGTGCTCATCTTAATACAGGCACAGTAAGAAAAGCAAACGTTTTCCTCTTTGGCTAGTGCTATGCTTCTAGGGTATTTATGCTGCTGATTATTCTGGTGAAGTTAATTTTGAGGAAATTCTCTTTACTTGAGCCAAATCTGACTTACATGCAAGACTGTGGTACAAGCTCCTAAAAGAAGATTGCTGCTGCCAACTTAAGTCATCTCTTTTTAACAAAATTGCATGCTTGTGGCAGAATTAAAACAACAAGAGAAATTCAATGTTTGCTGGTTCTGAATGTCATTTTTCCTCTCTGGTGTGGTTTTACATTTAAAGCTTCTTCCCCTTTCTTTTCCTTTCCCCCACCCTCAAAATTCTGCCTTTGCATTTGTGTGCTTAATTAAATCCATGTTGTGCTTTATTGTTGGAGGATGTGGATGATACAAAGATTTAGGGCAGGGGAATACAGTGTATATGAAATGCATAGACTAGGTGTTTGCATGAATTTGCCTAATGTAGAATCATCAGTAGTGATTTATAAATATTTAAAATTAGACCCAACATTTTGGGTGTTCATGCCTCTGTCTAAAGGCATGGCTCCTGTTGGTAGATGGGAGAGCACTAACCCACAACAAAAGCAACATAAAAACAGCTTCTTTAACTGCAATGGTTCTTTGAATGCTGGAATCTTGATGGGCAACTGAATCTCAAATCTCTGATGTTTGTTTTCCAAATGACACTTGACTTGGCTAGAGAAGCTGAGAAGATAAAGGAAAAAAAAAAAACTGGGGCATTTATATATAGAACTTCAGGCTTGAAGAGAATAGCTTAGCCAAATTCAAAGTGCAGTAAGGTTCACATATCCTGCACTTTGGTCATTAGAAAAAGTCTATATAGGCATTTGGCAAGCAGCCCCAAGTTTCCTCAGTGGAAAGCACCTCCAGTAGGTACAGAGTGGTTGCTATGTCCCACAGATACTACTGGTAGCAGATGGACAGCTCCAAGGGTCCTTGCAGACCCTCAGAGAACAAATGAAGAAAGGGAGGTCAGACCCCTCACATCTCCTCCAGGTGTTAAAAGCTAACTATTACCATGCCAGAGGCAATCCCACTTACTTCCTTACTCTCTTCTCTCTAGTTCAGTCTTCTAACAAGAGGCAATACAAAACCACCCCAAATAGGTTTATAGCTAAAATGGAGCAGGCCCTAAACTCTCAGCTTAGACTGACCTTTCCTGTCAAGTATACTCAGCAGATGCGGAATGTTTATAATACAGGGTTGTGGCTTTTGGGAGCATTATGTAGGAACAATGATTTGAGGAAAAGATGATTATAACCAAGAAAAAAATATTAGTACCTGAACCAAGGAAGTTTTGGGCTTTTTTCTATTCCTGCATGGAAGGTTCTAAACTACATCAAATGTCCACCTGTGGGGCAAAACAGCTGGGGCTATTTGGGTTTAGCTTGATTACTTGGTTCTGAAAACAGGGGTGGTCGATATTTAAGTTTTAAGTTTGGTGTTGGGTTACAGCTAGTTTTGGTAGATCCCAGTGACAGCCAAAGTCAATGATATTTTGGCAATCTTATTTCTCCTCTGTTCACTTGGGTTCTTTTAAATACCAGGAAACCCTTTCACTGAAGCATGGGCCTGGCTGTGTTTGGACTAGGCCTTCCAGTTCTCTGCACATCTCCCTATTGAATTCTGCTGGCTGTGACTGGTCCTCACCCTCAATGCTCTCTTTGTCGCTGCCCTGTTCTGATTGTCATCGATCACACCAGCCTCCCCAGAATCTGGTGGGTCTTCACAATATGAAAAAATGTTTACATCATGGTCAAGCAAATTAATTTAGAAGCCTTGGCAGACATGGGATGAGACTGAAATAGACACTGAGAATCTAAGAAAGGAAGGAGTGTGGAAGAGAGAAAGAAGGGAGGAAGAAAGCTGAAGATAATGTCTCTGAGTCTAACACAACACACAAATAAGTCTCTTGCCCTCAGAGTAGCCTCTTCCATTAACATTCATTCTGAAGGAAGATCCTGATCCCCAGGGGGCACATAGAAGACAAATGCAGATCCAGACCACAGCCCTGCCTCTGTGGATGCCAGGGGTGGTGTGGGCATTTTGACCATCCCTGTTTAAAGCAGATAATAATAGGAAGTGAACTCTATCAGAGACTGTTTCCTTTGATGTCTGAAAACACCCACAGACACCCAGGCAGACTCATGCACACAAACTACGGACAAGCAGGCTCTGGTTGGGAGGCAGCCGCTTTTTCTTCTGGCCTCTAGATTTAAGCCAAGTAAGAATCAGGTTGCTTAGGTGTGGCTCTGGGCCTGCCTGGGGCTGCATCCCTAGGACAGGCTGAGTGTGACTTAATCCAAATCGATGGATATGCAACGACACTGCTTCACACGTGTGACCCTCTTCTTCTTGGTGGGTGGCTGTAGTTCGGGGCAGTTGAGTGTGACCATCATGGTGGTGAATTTCTTGGGCTTGCAGAAGGAGCAGGACTGAAAGGAGCCTTCCTCCTTCCGGATGTGCCTGGGGATGTAGAAGGAGTTGCACTGGCCATAGCAGAAGCGATTGATGATAGTGCGGCTGTTGCAGCCCTCCTCGTGGATGGTTTGCTTAAGCGGCTGGGTTTTGCACCAGTCTCGCTTTAGGTATTTGCGCTCGGTCACGTGGAGGGCCTCTTGGCTGGACTCCAGCACCTCCTCCCCCGGCATGGCAGTGCCCCGCCCCTGGCCCCGCCCCCGGTTCCTGGAGCCAGGCTGCTGGGGCGACTGAGTCTGCTCGGAGTCATTGTGCTGAGCCTTGTCTGGCGGGGGAATGGCACCTTGGGACCCTTTCTTTTTTCCTTCAGCAGCCGGCAGCAGGGTCCCCAACAGGAGAAGCAAAGCTCCCACAGTGTAGGCGGTGCGGCTCATACTAAAGGGAAGCAGAGAGGGAAGAGAGGACAAATGGAAGAGTGAGTTAAGGAAAAATCAATGATAGCACCTAACATTTTATGTGGCGCTTGTTAAACACTGTATGTAAAATACTCCGTTGGCTTCCCACTATCTCAAGCTCTGAAAGTAACCAGCCTGGCTCCACAATAAACAAGCCAATATTTAAACTCAGCCGGGACCCTTGTGTGGAGGCACATAAGATTTCCTTGCTGATTTCTCACACCCAATTATATTGACTTTGCATTACGGTCACTTAACTGTATTTATTCTTGTATTTGATGACATGAAGCTTTTCACTCTTACCAGGCATTGGAAAACAGAGATGCAAGGGAAGGCCAGAAAGCATGTGACAGGAGAGAGAACAATTTAACAGGAAGCACACTGGATGAAGCTGCAAGCCCAGTTTCTGGTTGTAGTCTTGGGACAGCCACTTGCTGTCTGACCTTGATAAACTCACTTTCTTTTTGTTCTTTAATTTTTAAAAATTTTTTAGTTGTAGATGGACACAATACCTTTATTTTATTTGCTTATTTATTAATTCTTTTATATGGTGCCAGGAGTTCAACCCAGTGCCACACACATGCTAGACAAGCACTCTACCACTGAGCTACAACCCCAGCCCCATAACTCACTTTCTTGATACATGACTCTTATGTAAGCAGAGTTGCAAACACCTCTCTCAAAGAGTTCATTCAGGTCAAAATTGATTTTAAAATAATAGTAATTTGAGAACTAGATAAACATATACAGATAGCAGTATATTGTGGATAGAACAAATGACTACATCAGGCAGATCACATAACTCTAAAGATCCCTCCACCCCTCACTTATTCTCATCTTGAAACTGGGTCCAGATATTCCTCTTATCACTTTTTACATCATAGGCTATACTTCTCTACTTTTTAAGTGGTAAAATGTCACTCTCCTATGTGTCTGTGTGTGTGCATAAAGTTTAAAAGGTAGAAAAATGACCTGTAAGCCCGATGCTCAGAAGGCTGAGGCAGGAGGATTGCTTGAGCCCAGGAGTTCAAGGCCAGCCTAAGCAACACAGTGAGACCCCTGTGTCTAAAAACAAACAAACAAACAAACAAACAAGAGGCAACATGATTTTTTAAAAAATGAGCATGATAGAACAGATATGTGTAAAAAATTGCATTAATAAACACCACAGGCGTGTTGAATAAATTAATGACAATGAATTATTGTGGGTGGGTCTAGAGCTAGATATAGGTCAGAAAGGGCATATGAATGGTGACATAAATATATAAGGCAGAGGGAAAATTGACTGGCTTTTATCCAAGAGAGAAAAAAGAATGGAGTGAACAAAGTATATCAGGGAAAGAAAGACTCTTAGATTGTTTCAGAGAGGTAGAGCAGAAGGAGAGAAAAGGGGAGGGAGAAGAGCCAGAGAGTGCAAGAGAGAAGCATCAGACTATCCTGATTCTTTGGAGAAAGTCTTCCTGGGCTGGACAGTCCAACCCTCAAGGGGGATCTTGTTTAAATGCAGATTCTGAGTCCTCAGTCTGTCCTGATTCTGAGTCCTCAGTCTGTAGGAGGCCTGTAGCACTTGGGGTCATGGGGTATAATGGGATTGTTTAAATTGGGATGTATTTTCTTTTCTTTTTTTTTTGAATTTGCTCTTTTTAGTTATATATGACAGTAGAATGTATTTTGACATACCATGCATACATGGAAAAAGGACATATTTTCTTTTTTAAGAATACAGTTTCAAATTCACATGGTCCCTCCCCAGGTGATCACAACATCTGATCTGATTTCTGAGGTCTCCTCTGGCCTACTCCCATGGTTTCCTGAGCTGAAGGACATAGCTGTGGAGTACTTATTTCTTTGCTCTTCCAAACACTAGCTTAGCACATGATGACCCCTAAGTGCCATGCAACCTTAAAATTTTCCCCCATGAAACCTGACAAGTCTGTATGATTATCTTGAGTAATTTTCTTTCAAAGACAAAAGCAGGGTAGCATCTACATTCTCTAATGGACAGCCTCTGGTAAGTAAAGACTATTCAGCCCAAAGGCTAATGTCAAACTAAGATAATTAAATATTACATTTAAAACATCCTTAAATGTCATCATCTTTCCAACAGTATCCTAATACTTTTGGGCAAGTTCAAGTTTGGAGCTGATAATGTGACATTTAGCTCCTGTTCCAACTGTAGGTTCCCTGGCTTTTATCAGTTTATGTTACAACATCCCTGTTCTTTAAACAGAGTTGGTTTTGCCCCAACAATAACAAAAAAATTAATTTCTTTGTTTTGTCTTTTTTTAAAAAAAATCACTTATAAGAAAAGTTCAGTTATAAAACAGTACTGATTTTCTCCAGAGACTAGGAGAACATGAGCCGTGACCATTCAGTCTCCTGGGCAAATATATCATGAATTTGAGAAGCTTTCACAAGTTTCTGCTGTTTACTCAATTTAGGGCCAAGATCTAAAATAAAACTCATTCACTGAGCATTTCAAAGGAGGAATACATAATATCTATGCCCACAATCTTATTCTAAACCTACTAAAAATGACCTATAGTCCAATTCAGTCCTCCCAACCAGGACCGCACCACCCCACCGCAAGCCCACCATCATAGAGGACATTCTGAGATTGACTGCAAAGTATGTTGATTGCATATGACAGGTATCACCCCTTCCACAAACATCTATCCACAAAATGTAATTTTATTTCTCTGGACCAACTTAGGATACTTTTTATACTCAACCTTTTCTTCCTGACATTTTCACTTAAGTTATTGAACAATATCCACTCTGAGAGTTGATGAGGGCTTGCTCATCATCAGTGCTTGGCACAGAGGAGTTGCTCATTAAAATTTATTAAATAAATGATTACTATGATTGATACAGTTTCTGTCCTTTGCATTTTAAAATGTCTTCACTAATGCCGGTATAGAAAAGCCAACTGCAATGTTTTTGGTTTGTGACCCTCGGTATGGGAAACTTCTCCTAGCCTAAAGAGCTTCCTACTACTTGACTTTCTTTTTCCAGGAAAACTCAAATGTTCCCAACTTTTTACTGGTAACATGTGGAATAATGTGGATTTTCTTTCCTAATTGAAGCTACTGAATATACTGTGGTAGAAACTAACAACAAAGCAATGAATTCAAAATTAGTAGACTGGTTTTCAGCTTCAATTTAGACAAACTTATTGTTCTTATGGAAGCATGCATACCCTGTAAGCCAAAGGGGTCTATAGTGACAGGTTTGTTTGTTTGTTTTTAAGAAAAGTAAACTCACCTCACAATAAGATTTACTAGGTGTGGAAAATGAAATATTGTTCATTTCTAAAAAGTCTGTTCTTTAAATATCTTCAGTGTTTGTTGTAAGGCTTTTGAGATATTAAACTTTATAGTTAGTCAAAGAAAAATAAAAACAACTTCAAGAAAGTCAATCAACAGAGATCTCAGCTTCTTAGAGAACAGCTGTACTGTGAAGCACCGTGGATATTCTACATGAACAAGATTGAGGGATTGAGAACTGGAATTAGTACTGGAACCAGGGCCATATCAGCCATTGTGGTCAATCATCCATGCCCTCCCCACCCCCAAAACAGTCTTGATCATTCAGTGAAGGAATAGGAGTGTTTCACTCTTGTAAATATCACAAATGTACCGGAAATCAAGATGTAAATTCCTTGAAGACAATTTTCTTCCACAGAACACCTAGCAGTTGCCTCATAATCAAAAAGCAGTCCAAATGCTGATCTGTATTTAGGTTTCTATGAATTATTCTCCATGTCCAACAATTAGCTGCAAACAATTTATGGTAATTTCCATTTATAAAGTCACCTATTCACATCATTAAATTAAAGCTCATAAACTCAGCGTGCATCATAACACCCAACAAATCCCTTGATTCTCCTTTGCAGGTAGTATTATTATTCTTTCCAAAGTCCACCTTAACAATCCCTTAGTGGATTTCTGCTTCTCCAAGCAGTGTGATCATATTTGCATAATAAGCTTTCTCTGCAACTATTCTCTAATAGCAAGGCTCATTCCACCCCACCCTACTGTCTTCCTCTCCAATCCAAATCACATCTCGGAAGATATACTCTTAAAGCACGTCTTTTCTCCCTCATAATTTCCTTCCAGTTCCCAATGATTAAGAGTACATGCCATCAAAAAGACAAACCATAGTAACCATCTCACTCCTCGATAGGTCATGATGATTATTTCAGTCCTGGAAAAGACTCAAAGTACAAAACCTTCCTCTACTTCTGGAGACTCAGAAATAAAAATAATATGTGTGATCTGTTTCCAATACTGTTGTCTTTGGGAAAGTCTGGGCCAGTTCCTTTCAGCACTCTTCACACTGAACTTCTCATTTTAGCCAAGTGACCTGTTCCTACTCAGTTAAACAGAGTTCTGAGTGAAAATTACAGGGAAAGCCAGATATCTGTGCCTGAACTTCTGGTTAATTCCTCCTGTTGAACTAACTTTTAGAAAGATATTCAACAGGCATACATCAAATTATTCTTCCAGCATAAAACATAATGGAATTATGCAAATGTTCCACTTGTAGGCCAGATTTTAGAAGAAAATCTATTCCTCTTTTTCAGGACTAAATATTTGGAAAGAATACAGGTTATTTTTTGAATTTTACCTTTAATTTTTTAAAAAGGCAATCAATCAACTTTTAGAAATTAGAGAAATTTCTTAATAATAGGGTCGATTTTTTTTTTTAAAGAAAACTTGCACCAAGGAGATCAAAAGAGTTGACAGCTGGCATACCAACACATCCCCTACCTGTTGCACATCTCTTAACCAAACCTCCCTATTCTGAAGACCATTTAGGTCAAATCAGGCCACTTCCCAACACTTCATAGGGCAGGAAGGAGACCTCCTAGTGGTTAACTATCTCAATAGCTCAAAGTTCATTGGAAGATTATTATTATTTAGTGAGGCTAATGATTGTATACAATTCTTGAAGTCAACAGGAAATGAGACAGAGAAGAATAAATGTTAAGTATTCACTCAAAAGCACTATTGAAGAGATAGCCAAGTTACAGATTGTGTATTGTAGAGAAATGTGTGTTAGTCACTGTGTAAGTGGGATTCAAGATGAAATTCAGAACCACCTGTGATATATCTTGGTTCGGTATCATATTACTATTTCACCCAACACCCCCACAAATAATAAAAGTTATCTTTTATTTTTGAGCCTTTACTATGCCAAGAATTGTAATGCTAAATTCTGTCAAATATTCTCATTTTGCACAACAAAATACAAGGTAGATAATATTGTCTTTGTCTTTACAGCCAGGAATTTATCCAAGGTCACAAGCTTATAAGAGGAGAGCTAGGATTTAAGTTCAGTTCTACCTAGCCCCACCCCCAACGTGTCTGTAACTACTGTCCCACTGACACCCAGCAAGGTATTTAAGAGACACATGGGTTTGTTTTCTAATGCAATAAAATAGAATACTGTCAATCAAATAACTATCTATTTTGTATCTTTAACATGTGAAGAAAAAGACTTCTTTGTCCCAGGAATTCTTGTTGTACTTTGCATTTCTACAAGCATGTGTTAAAAGACAATTCCCCACAGATATAAGATATGGCTGGTAGCACCTGCCTGATCTGTGCCTTCCAGTTAGTCACCTCCCCTAATTGCCACCTCTCCCTTCCTTTACAGGAAAGGTTTATGTCTTATCTTTTACTCTTGGCTCTAGAACATTCTCCACAGCTTTGCTGTCAACAAGAATTTGCTGGGAGAGCAGTATGACATGAAATTTCTTCACATTTTTACCGATTTGACCATTAAAACTGAAGTCATGATGGCTTCAGTTGAGAAGATGGTGCAGGAGGCTCTCATTCAGGGACATGGGAATGTAACAGGTTTCTATTCTTCCCTGTATAACCACTCACATAAAGACTACATTAGCAAACCTGGATTTCCTACAGATTGTGGGTTACCAAAACATTTCACTCAAAACGAACTTTTAAGAAAATAGGAAACCTGTGAAATAACAAAGTTTACAAAAGATTCTAATTCCTACAATGACCTGGAGGTTAAACAAACACACACACACACACACACACACACACACACACACACACTGAGGTGGGGAACACCACCCTACAGTTCTAAAGAATCCTTGAATAATTACTTGATACTAACAATTGAACAGTGCAATTTATCCAGTGATAGTAATTAAATCACAGTTGTAGACTTGGCTGGGGGAGGGAGTGAAGGAGAATCTAGTTCTCTTAGTATCTTTCCCTCTTTGCTTTTAGAAAAATCTATTTCATCAAGTCCTCCAAGCTCCCGCTCCTCAGGGGAAAAAAAAAAAAAAAAAAAAAAAAGGAGGAGGGCAACCCTGCAGCCCTGGGGTGAAAGAAGACTCCTCACCCTGGGATCAGGGTTATCTTAACCTCTTCTACGCTATTTATTTAACTTTTGTGTACAGCCAGAAGGAAGCCACTACTCTAGGGTCTCTGGGACAGCATAAAACCCTGGTGACCCACTCAACACAATAGACCGTTTAAATCAGTTGTGTCCTGTCACCATCTCTGGGGAACATAAACAGACACGCACACCGCTTGAATTTGCTGTTTCCAGCAGGAGATCCAATTACTCACTGATGGTCGCTTCTCTGCCCTCGGACCGTTTAAGAGCAGATTTTTCATCCCTAACTTTGAGACTATAATTCTGCCTAAAAGAGCTGAGATTTGGTGTCGGTCAAGGAGGGGCAAATGGCAGCTGGATCAGACTAGAGAGTGGTCCTGAGCTTGCGGGAAGGGGCTCACATTCTCATAATCCTCTGTAGGGACCGTCACCAGAGCCTGGCACCGGGAAACGCCAAGCTGGGGCGCCCCCAAGGCGGAATGAGATCTGAAGACAGTGCCAAGCGAGAGCTGTTGTGCGTCAGTTTCCAAACCTGAAGTCTACAAATAATTATGACAGGAGAGGTGACAGCCCTGTTTATTCCCCTCGCTGACTCCTCGAGAGCTAGGAGCCAGGCAGCGGGTGAGAATAGGGGCTACCAGCGAATTCCAGCAGGGGACCAGCCTCCCACAGAGGAGTCCCAACGTCTTCTGTCGCTAGCCAGGGGCACGTATCAAGGCGAGACTGGTGCCACCGGGATACAGACTAAGGGGCACCGGCAGAAAAGGGAACTATCTGACCGTCGCTTCCCGGCGCCCGCACGTCTGCAAGTCAAGGCGCGCGTGGAACCTAGAGAGGCTCAAATTGAAAAACCAGCACTCACGAGTGCGCGGACAGAACGCTAGTTTGTATGGTGTGTGCTGTGTGCCGAGTGAGCTCTGAGGGTTCGCAAGATCCGGCCCCCAGGACCGCCTACTGCACTCCAGCTTCGGGTTACTGGACCCTCCGGTTTGTGGTTAAACCCCGCGGCTCCGCTCTTCCCAGACTCTCTTACCAGAGTTATCTAACCTCCCCAGCTAGCAAATACATCACTAAGTCTTAGGATCCCAGGATTTGTAGCACGGTAACTCTCTGGAGTCCCACAGGGCCCTTAAAACGCCCGCAGCCGCAGCGCAGTGCTTAAATTACAGGGGTCCCTCTCGATACGACTTGCAGCGCTGTCGGCGGTCTAGCGGCAAATTCCCGCCGCCCTCGCTCAAGATCCCGCGGCTCCCGAGCTCCAGCAGCCCAGACTCCGCGCTTTCGAGGTACGTGCGAGTCAAGCTGAGGCTGCTGCCAGGAGCACCGGGAGCATGTTCTTGGGGCTGCAGGAGGGGGAAATGAGATGCAGGGGACTGCCCACTCTTGACACCCTTTCCCCCTAGGTTTTCCAACAGACCCAACTGAGCCAGGTCATAGCATCTACGACGACCTCGACGGGAAGGACCCCTGATGGTTCTTCAGGGTTCACCCCAGAGAATCGCAGGACCTGGGTGCACCGAGGGCTGCCTGAATCGAGAGGGACTTGGGGATCCTTTGCTAATGCCTACACACACACACACACACACACACACACACACACCTCCCTTCGTCCCTCCCTACAGGGTGTCTCTGCGCTCACCTGTCAGTGTAGTGAGTCTTTCGGCCCTACCTCTCGATGCGTGGTGCTGGGTGCGGCCACAGCTCAAGTCGCTTGGGCTCGGCGCAGCCGGACTGAGGGTGACGCTAACGAAGTGCACTGAATCCTCCGGTCCGCGAAGGGCACACCGAGTGTCGGGCATCTCGCTGTCTCCCGTTTAAATGCCGGCGGCCAAGCACTGCATCCCGGGCCGAGCCTCTCCATTGGCCAGGCGCCGCCGCCGCCGTCGGACCCGTTATCCGCCCCCTTTCCCGGTATTGCCCCCGCCCCCTGTACCCGTCCTGCTTCCATGTGGGGTCCCCTCTCCGCCCGCCTCGCCTCTTTGTCTGCTCCCCCCGCCCGGGAGGGCTGGGAGAGGTCACCCCAGGGAACCGCGCCTGGAATGCACAGCAAATCACATTTTCCGCTCCCGTTGGAGAGGGAAGCGCGGGAGGAAATCCCCCGGGCTCCTGGCCCCTCATTCCTCCTCCACCCCAGGTCCGACCAATTCGCTTCTCCGGCGTCGAGCCCCTAGCTCAATAGCGGAGACTGCACTGAGAAGAGCTAAGTCCTTACCGGATCCTAACGGATGAGGCGATTTTAACCCCTGGAGACAAGAGAAGAGCGGAACGCTGGATCGCCCGGACTTGGCGGCTCCGCCCGAGGCCCCCAACTTCGAGGGCGCTGACCCCTGTGCCCGGACTAACCCCCGCGTGCTCGCCGGCCGCCAGCAGGAGCCTGTCGCCAACATGACACCCTCCTCTCCGCGCCCGCCAGGGGTTTTTTCAGCTCAGTTGCCGGCGGCTTCGGCTGTGAGTTGTACCGGGTGCGGGGGAGGGGGGGGGTAAAATTAAAAGAACCTCAGTAATCAAGGTTTCCATTTCTAAATGACCTTAAAAAGAGAGAGCACACTCGCTAAGCGTGAGGGATTTTCATATAAAAGAATAAATCGGGAAGAAAAGAAAACGTTGGATGAGGATATAACTTCCAAAATCTAAGACAAAAACCTATATATGTGGAAAACCGATGTCACATTCCGTATTCATTAAGAATACCCCGAAGAAAAGAGGAAGCAGAGAACATACCAAGGGTGAAAACATTTTTCAAACAATGAGTGAACACATTCATTTGTTCTCGTCACTTGGAAATTGGTTTCTCAAAGAGGGGGTATGTGTCACGATTATAGTCCGTGCAAAAATCAACCAGTCTCCTAGGTCTGTGGATGGACTCCATCAGCCAGGTCAAATGAAGACTCTGAAAAAGATTTGTTAAAGAAGGAAATTTGAAGGTGTCTGTATTGCCTAAAGCAAAAATAAATTACGAAACTCTTCAAAAGATACTTAGGGAAAACCCGTGGTTTAAGTACACTTGTCTAGGAAAACAAAACCAAACCGGAAAACAGCATACTTTTTTTCTCTTAATATGGCATTAAGGGGAAAGAACAAGAAACACGAACACCTATTAGATACTGTTAGGAACTTGAATAAGAGTTTTAGAAGTAAATGAAGCAAGAAAAAGTTTCCTTGAGTGAATGACTAGAGAATCTTAATCGTCTGAAGGTTTTGGTTGTGCAAATGGCAGTTTTTGAACATGAATGCTAGTACTGCACTTCACATGCTTCCAGTCGTTAGCATCCCATAAGCCATAGTTTATAGTTGTCTTACAGGATGGGAACATTCAATGGGCTTAAAGTTCTATCCTGGTCAAGTGGGCTCCTGGAGAGAGAGGTAGTCAGAAATACACAAAATAATTAAGAGTTCAGGCAAAGCCCACCACCAAGCTGTATGCAGCTAGCTGCTCTCTGTGTGAGAACTATTCTACAGAGAAAAGGAAACACATTTTACACATTTATTGACTTTTTCTAATCTAAAAGCAATGCTTTAATCATATATTTTTTTCCATATAAACCATCCCACCTACCAACAAAGAGGTGAAATTTACCTCCTGAAATGGAAGTAATTGTTTTTGGAAATTTGCCATTCAGGCTTTATATATCTTTATCCAATAAATGTTGATAATCACTGTGACTGTCTCAGGAAGCTTCTTGGCCATAATCTCTACAATAGAAACACACACACACACACACACACACACACACCACAAAACTCTAACCCATTCACTCCATCATTTTTCTTCATGGTCACTTCTCTCTCACTATCATCTAAGTATTTCCTCCCACTAAAATGTAAATATCATGAGGGTAGGGACTTTGTTCATTTTGCTTACTTTGTTACATGAAACACACAGAACATAAAGTGTCTTACACAGAACTAGAATCCAAATAAATACTTGTGGATTGAGAATGTTCATCATATTCCCACTAACTAGGATTACCAACCATGCCAAGTGCTGAGGACAAAGCCACCAGCAATATAACATAGGCCCTTACCTCATTGAGTTTATAGCCCATCATGCTTGTAAATATTTATTAAAATTGAGCAAGTTTTGGCCTCATGTTTGTGTTTTCATAACAGCCAGTCATTGCAAACCATTATCCAATCAGGATGAAGGCAAAAGTGTAAAAACTCCTTAGAACACTTTAAGTATAATTACCTAATTGAAACCTGCTTTTAGTAAAGAGAGAAGTAGAATAGCTTGATGTTATCAAGGTTAGACTTCTAAATCTAAGGTGCCTAAGCAATGATGGCTAAGTGGTACTTAGTGAATCTACTTTCAAGTTACCTTGAGGCTATGTGAGAAGAATAGACCCTGATGAGCTACTGGTTTGTAAAATCCTTTTTTCTTGTTTTGTCCACCTATTTACAGGACAGCATATACAGAATATAGTGTCTAACCCCAAGATGCTAATGTGCTATTTTCTGGGTCTGGGGAAGAACTTTAAAGGCTTTTGTAGGGAAATTTTTGCTTAGACCTGTGCAAATTACCAACAGCTGTTCATTCAATAGCAGAGACGATGCCATCTTGCATTGGATAGAAAGAATAAATCCCTTTATATATTTGAAATTTATACATTTGGTGTGCCCTTTCTACAGAAAAAAGTGATTAACAATATCTAAAGAAAAAAAGATATTTGTGATAATTACATAGTAGTTAAATGATTGACATTCAGAATGGATTCTCTTATCTATCAATAAGACCCTACAAATAACCAAGAGAATAAAAATAAACCTGAACAGCCAATAAACGTGAAAAAATGCTAAATTATACCAGTAAATCAGAGATAAACAAAGTGAAATAAGAAAATACTGTCGCTTATCAGATTAGCAAAGACTTAAAAGCCTGACAACATCCAGCAATGGAAAGAGTATGGAGAGGTGGGTACCCAAATGCATTGACAGTGAGAACATAAGTGATGTGACCATTTCAGTGAGCAATTTGCCGATCTGCAAAATTACAAAGGCACCTAGTAATCACCTGTGTAGTATGCAAAAGGCGAAAAATTGGAGATGGCATAAGATAATATTTTACTCACATGGTAAAATTCTATTTAGCTACTAAAAGAAATGGGCTAGAATATATATATATTTCAACTTAGAGCTCAAAAACAATGATGTTTAGAAAAATGCAGAAGGGCACTAGCAGTGTGACACTATTATATATACTTTACAATAAACACATGAAACAATAGTATAATTTGTTTATGAAAACATATGTGTTCGTATAAATGTATAAATAGTGGATTGGAATCCAGACCTTTGATGGTGCTCACCAGAATGGGAGTGAGAGCAGATGGATTAGGGTTGAAACATTACAGAGATTCCAACTTTATAATGCTTTTTAAAAATTATTCTTCATCTTGAAACAAATACGACAAAATGTTGACAATTTTAATTTCTGGGGGGTGGGTCCATGAATATTTGTTAGATTGTTCTCTTTAAATTTTGATAATTTTTTTTCAAACTAAAAGTCTGATAAGAGTGATTTATCCATTGTGTACCAAGAACTTTTGCTTTCTGAATGGCTTCTGTAACCAGCTCCAATCAGAATAAGCTTGTTTCCAGAACACAGAAAGGCCCTTATGGATGGTTTTAAGTCTACTGATCTGTCTGAGGATTGATTCCTGGCTGTCGCCTTGCTCTCCACACATAAAAAGTAAAATGTTGACCAGTTTCCTGTATATGGAAAATACATGTGCATGTGAAAATTCTGAACGGTGCTGCCAAATACAAGTATATGAAACAATGAATTACTCAAACCATTTTAATACAATTTTTACCTTATTCCATACGTATTTATTGTGTACACTACATGTGTGGTGTAGTATTGCTTAGACCTGTGCAAACTATCAACAGCTGTTCATTCAATGGCAGAGACGATGCCATCTTGCATTGGATTAGAAAGAATAAATGACTATGATCTTTCACAGTCAATATGCAGACACAGTGGAAAATAGTGCTGAATTGGGAGACAGAAGAATCCAAATAAGTTCCTGACTCCTTCTGAATGCCTCTGGGTTAGTATTTTAACCCTGTGAGGCCAAATTCAATCATCGGTGTTATAGGAATGGTAATAATAGCTACTTCTGGACGGAAGATGGAATTAAGTAAAATAATCTCTGTGAAAGTGCGAGACATCTGATACACATCAGTTTCAGCACGGATACTAAAGTTCAGTTGGGAGCAGAAACACAAACTATTAAAGTTTAACAGAAACATAAGTTATGTCTTGTGTAGCTTTATGTTCACGGTATGTAATACAGTGAAAGGCACATAGTAGGTCTTGAAAAGACTACTAAATGAGTACTTGAATAGGGAGAAGGAAGGAAGGAAGGAAGGGAAAATGAGGAAAGAAGGGAGGGAGAGAGGAAGGAAAAAAGACAGAGAGGGGGCAGGGAGGAAGAAAGGAAAGAAAATAACTGATACTATTCTAGGAAAAGGCACTAGCAACTTCTATTTTCTGGGAAAACTAGGAGCTGGTATAACTACTCCACAGAGGGGCATAAGCAGAAGGGCAAATCCTTCTGTCTTTCTTTTGTCTGTACCATAACAATCACTTTAACCAAAAGTTACAGTTTTGAGGATGTTTCCAAGGCAGAGAGGCTGAGAAAAAGAGAGCAGAAGATGCCTGAGTGCTTTGTTAGAGCGCCTGAAACTCCCAAGCAGAGATTGCAAACAGAGACTGGGGAGTGAAACCAGACAGAGAAACAGAGACAGAAATGTATTTCTCAGCAAAAATCCACATACCCAGTGCCTAAATATAACAGAACTCACTTGAAGTGAGGCTCCCATCCTTGCCTGCAGACTGAGTGACTCTTGTTATGTTTGAAAATTCTCTATTTGTTTTGAGCTCTCTGACATGACCTCACTCTTGGAAAAATTTTGACAGGGACTTTCTTCAGTTATTGATTTTCTGCTTTCCTTTATAGCTTGAATTGCTATGGTTCTTCATTTTCTAAACTTTTTAAAAGATACTATTTCCAAGGAAAGTTTATACTACTGCAATTTTAAAATGCTTAAGCCTTGTAAAGCTGGTGAAAGATCTCGGGTTTTACCCTGCTATCCTTGATTTTTTTTTTTTTTTTTTTTTTTTTGTACTAGGGATTGAATCCAGAGGTGCTTAACCACTAAGCCACATCCCCAGTCCTTTTTATTTTTTATTTTGAGATAGGGTCTCGCTAAGTTGCTCAGGGCCTCACTAAGTTGCTCAGGCCGGCTTTGAACTTGTGATCCTCCTGCCTCAGTCTCCTAAGCCACTGGGATTACAGGTGTGTGCCCCTACACCGGGCCCTAGGATGCTTCTTATACTTTTACTTTTGGTTTCTTTAGTTCATTTCCAGCCTTCGTTTACATGAGGTCTCTGTTATCAACTAGGAACCCTTTTTAAAGATTTACCTTTTCACTTTTTTAAATTAATTTTTTAAGTATAGAAGCCCACATGCAATTTTGCTCCTGCTATAAGTATCTCATAAATCACTTGTGCTGGTTCATTCCATCTTTTAAATAATTTTATAACATTATAAAACTATTGTAAAAATATCACAAACTCATCATATAAAACTTGGAAATAGATAAAATTATAAAGACAATTTTAAAAATCTACTATAATCCATCAGTGCCCAAATAACCACTGCTTAGACACAAACATGGATGATATATGTATATACATACATGGATTTTCCTCCAGTTGAATGAAGTGCATGAATGTGTGTGTATGTGTGCTTGTGTGTTGGGGGGAGACAGGGTGATAGGAAACCGCATGTGATAAAATAACTTTTTAAAAAAAATTTAGTTGTAGATAGACACGATATCTTTATTTATTTATTTATTTTATATATGTGGTGCTGAGGATCGAACCCAGCGCCCCACACGTGCAAGGCAAGCACTCTACCACTAAGCCACAACCCTAGCCCCATAACTTTTTTACTTATACTAATATTATAGTTATTTTTCAGGCCACTATCAAAAATGCAATTTTAACAGTTGTGTAATACTCCCTTAAGTGACTAACTTATTTATTTCCTGTTTAGAATTGAGAGGGAGAAAGTGTGTGTGTGTGTGTGTGTGTGTGTGTGTGTGTGTTCATATACATACATACACATATGTCATTATAGTTTGGATCTGGAAGTACCCCGAAGCCTCATATGTTTGTTGAAGGCTTGGTCCCTAGCTGGTGATGCTACTGCAGGAGGGGATGTGTAGAAGAAACTTTAGGAGATTGGGCCCAGCTGGAAGAAATAATTCACTGGGGGCATGCCTTTGCAGGTATATTTTATCCCTGGACCTTTCCTCCCTTTCTTTACCTGCTTCCTGGTGGCCATTAGGTGAGCAGTACTGCTCTACCACAGCCTCCCCCCCCCCATGACATTCTGCCTTCCCACAGGCCCAGAAACAATGGAACCAAGTACCAATAGACTGAAACTTCTCTTTGTGAGCCAAAATAAATCTTCTCTCCCTTAACTTGATTTTCTCAGGTATTTTGTCATAGTGAGAAAAGCTGAATAACATACATGAATGCATATAGATTTCCTAAAGTTCCCTTTTATCAACTTGATTTGTACCAAACACTAAGCTTTGTATACATTATCTAATTTAATTTTCACAACAATTCTGTGGAATTCCTACTATTATTTGCTCTTTCTTTGAAGATGAGGAAACTGGTGTCCAGAGAAGTTGTGTCACTATCTCAAGAGCACACAACTATATGAGGCAGGAAAAGAATTCACAGCTGGCTGAATTTACACTATGCCCCCTAAAGTAGCCTTAACAAGGTACGCTCTGATTTACATTCATACACTGTGTTAGAATTGGCTTCCACATATCACAATTTCTCCACAAGAAAAGGCTTCCCTAAATTCCAAGTGCGTTAAATAATTCAGTAGCTGATACTGTCAAGACGTCTGATTGTGTAAAATATAAACATATGAGAAATACAAGTTTAGATACCACATTACTTTAGTTTTAAATAATTCTGAACGCATGACCATTGAAAACTCAGATGGGCCCTGTCTTCCTGGGATTTGTATAAAAACTCAAGTCTGCCCTATTGCCATTATGACGTTATTAGTGACTATATCAGTCTATTTTTAAAATCAGAAACTTATAAATAAGTTCGGAGTTTGGAGAGTCTCTCAAGACAAAGAAGCATGAAGTGAAGATGGGAAAGCAAATTGAAGACCTGCTTTCCCCTTGAAACATAAACGTGGATTTAAGTGCCATTTGCAATTGGCTCACAGAAAGTCCAAATATCACTATCTTTTGGATCTTGGTTTCCTCTCCATTCCTCCCCTTCCTTGCTTAAAAGGTTAGATCATCTGGAATATGATTTCTCATTCCTTTTTGAAAGAAAGACAAAAAAATGTAAACAGTGGCTCCTCACTGCTTATGTCGGAGCAATACATGTGTGCTTTATATAAACTAACCGTTTGTCTATTAATGTTTGCAAAGAGCCTCACAGACATAAAGCATTTGGGACACACTCTCCAGAGAAATGTGGTGCCTTTGGAGAGAGGATCAGAGAGGGAAGAAACCAACTGTAAGAAAAACTCTTTTATGCGCACATGCAGAATGTGAAAGTGATCTCCAAGATAAGCCTTAAGATGCACTTTCATTTCACTTGGAAGACAGCCAGGAGGAGGAAACATTTCCAAGGGATTAGGTAACTTTGACTGTAATGTCTGTTTCTACACTCTTGTTAGTTGTCTGTGTGACAAGAGAGATAGAATAAAGTGGACATGCTTTGAACTGGGCAACATAGCTGCATTGCCCCCGATACCAACTTCCAGGTGACCTCCATGAGTCTCCTAGATATGGCAGGGGTTTTCCAGTGACGCCAGTCGCCCATCTGCCTTAGCCTTAGGAGATCTCAGACCTTCCCTAGCATGTGACCACATCTTGCCCGCATCTCCACCACGTTGTAGGGTAGTGGCTGAGCACAGAATAAATGCAGTGTGAGTGCAGTATGATTCCGGGTCATGAAGACAGAGTCATAGAAGAAACAGTTCTAAAAATTAATCATCTGATTTATGCAACAGCTACTTTGCTAACCAGAGCAATCCATAGATGTCTAGAGACTGAATAGGGTAGGCTTCCCCTTGAGAAATTTTTTTTCTCTCTCTCTTTCTTTTTTTTTTTTTTGTTCTTTTTAGTTATACATGACAGCAGAATGTATTTTGACATATTACACCTACATGGAGTATAACTTCCCATTCTTGTAGATGTATGTGATGTGGGGTTACACTGATCGTGTATTCATACATGAACATAGGAAAGTTATGTCTGGTTCATTGTACTGTCTTTCCTATTCCTATCTCCCCTTCCTTCCCCTCTTATTGTGTATTAGCATCTGCATATCAGAGAGAGCATTTGCCCTTTGGTTTGGGGGGACTGACTTATTTCACTTAGGACCATATTCTCCAGTTCCATCTATTTACTGGCAAATGCCATAATTTCATTCTTCTTTATGGCTGAGTTTTATATATATATATATATATAT
>NW_026000229.1:43202325-43300289 GCF_001458135.2 Marmota marmota marmota | reverse complement strand
AGAGACAGATATATATATATATATCAACTTAGATGCCCTTCAACACGTGAATGGATAAAGAAAATGTGTTGAAGGGCATCTAAGTTGATTTTGATTTCATAGCTTAGCTATTGTGAATTGAGCTGCCCAAAACACTGATGTGACTGTGTCACTACAGTATGCTGATTTTAAGTCCTTTGGGCGTAATTGGGAATGGGATAATTGGGTCAAATGGTGGTTCCATTCCAAGTTTTGTGAGGAATCTCCACACTGCTATCCATAGTGATTGCACCAATTTGCAGTCCCACCAGCAATGTATGAATGTACCTTTTTCCCCACATCCTTTTTCTCCACATACATTGTTAATTATATTCTTGAGAGTTGCCATTCCAACTGGAGTGAGATGAAATCTCAGTATAGTTTTTATTTGCATTCCCCTTGAGAAGTTTTTGTGGCTGCTTCTCAGCAGTATCAAAGAAGTCTGTCTGACCAAGACCCCAAGACACTAGCCCAAGCCCCTTGTGCTTCCAGTCTTCTTGGAAGGAAGAAAGGAAAGAAAGAAGGGAGGCGGGGGAGGGAGGGAAGCAGAGAAGCGAGGGGAAAGGAGCGGAGGGGAGAGCATCAGTACTTTAAAATAAGAAAGTCAAATTGTTTCAGACAACAGCAGCTTCCAATAATTGGTACATAAGCTTTAGCTCCATAGTCCTGAGTGTCTATTTTGATAGCAGTTAATACCATGGGAGCTCTGTGCCATCAATCTAGGGAAAAGAATCTTGCCACTATGAAGACAAATTGTGAAGTGAAAATTTGCTTGGATAGAACTGTTTGATGCAGCCATTAAGTTGCACATATAGCAGGGGTGAAGCAGGCAGCCGAGTAGGGAGCACCTTCTCTCACCCTGTTTTCAGTGTTTCCCAGATGGTCTTGGTCTGCAGATCCATCACTTGACCCAAAGGGAACCTATGCCCTGAAGATTACCACTTCCATGCCTCTGTGCCTGCTGCTCCCTCCATTAGAAGTGCTCAGCCTCATCTCTCTGTTGGATTCCTACTCTCACTTCAAGTCTCTGAGACCCTTGAGCATTCTCCGTGGTTCTTGTCACATTTTCATTCCCCCTTGGTTACATGTCCAGACACAGCTTCTTCAATGGAATGTTGACTCTCTCAGAGAATAGAAGTCATTTATTCCTTGCCCTTGAGTCCCTGGGGGTCTCGCACAGGCCAGGTTGATCATAGATATGGTAGAATTTAGTGAGTCTAATTATAGCCAGGTATAGTTTAGCAGACTGCTAATAGATCGGTGACACTCCTGTCTTTTACCCGCTTTCCTCCTGGGCCTCTATCTTCAGCCATTCTCACACTAGCTCTGGTTGCAACTGTGTGCCGAGTTTCCCCAAGTTGTCTATGTGTTAGAGTCCACTGGAAGAACTTTGAAAAATCTTAATTCCCAGAGCTCACTCTAGACTACTGAATCAGAATTTCCTGGGCTGGGCCCCAAGAATCTGTATTTTTACAAAGCTCTCCAAATGCTTCTATCAAAACCGGGTTTGGAAATCACTGGTGCCTTGGAAAGAATTCTGCTCATATCTAAGCTCAACCACCAGCTCCTTGAACAACTGCAGACAAGTCCACCGTTGGACTATCAAGAAAACAGGGGCAATGATACCCACAGTGCAGAGTTGTTGGAAAATTAAAGGAAATTACAGAAATTACAGATGTGCTCTATCTCAACGTGAATTTAATAGGCTGTATTTATTAATAGTTTATTGGTTACCTAGAAGCCTATCAGAGTTTTTATTTTTATTTTTTTATTGTTGCTGCTGTTGTTGTTTTTTCCTGAAAATATGTTTAGCTTCCTCTTCTGGGTTTAATTCCTTATGAAACTTAGTTTCTGCCTTCAGCAGTCACTAAGAAGAAGGCCATATGTAGATGAATCATGAGTCCATTATGCCATGTGTTCCAAAAGCCTTCCAAGTTCATTGCTGCAAGAAATGCTCAATATTTAATGCATATTGTTTTTCGATATCTCTTTCCAAATTGCCAGTACAATTTCCATTTCTGGGAAATTACATAGACATGTCTGGATCCAGCTCTTTTATCTTTGCATTTCCAACTGCTCTGTTTTCCTTCTTTCTTCCCATCAAATTCTCATATTTTGACAGTTTTAAGACCCACTCTTCCTTGATCTTTTCTTTCCTATAATATATTGATTTGAAATGAGCCCATTCTCCTTGGTGAGCCTTCTCTCCAAACACAAATACTCTGAAGTTCAGATTGTCTTTCTGTGAGTGGGTTAACATCACAAAAAGTTTGTGGTTACATCCATCATAAACAAGAGTGTTTTAAGTGAACTCTGTTTCTTTTCTCCTAAGAAGTACAAGAAAGGTTGGGACAAAGTAGAATGAACTTAAAAAAAGAGAAAAGTTCCTTATTAAAAATAGTGGCAATAAAAATATGTAAATTGATTCAGTGGGAAGAATTTTTAAATTGCTTTAACTTAAAAGGAAATATTCTTGTAGGCATCCACAATGAATCAGGAGGAAAGCACTTTAGCCTTTTGAAAAGCAGTTTACTCAGTTCAGTGTTCAAAAAATGTATCTTAAAAAAGCCCTTTCTCCTAAGATGTGAGGAAAGGAGGAAAACTGTATGTACAAGCATGTAATCAGGAGTCATGTGGGACTCTTACAGCTTTTGGTTGGGCACCCATCGATCTGAGCATAGTAACAAATATAGTATTAGCTGCTCACAGTGTTTTATATCGAACACATCCATTCACAAAAATAGAAGAAATATTATATTCTCATTTTCAATCTTCCCCTTCACTTAAAAAAATGCTGCAATATGGTTTGAGTTGTGAATCTATTGAAGACATCTTTGGTGACTCAGCAGTCAAGACATATGTAAAAAGTGATTTGGAAAATGTTTCCTGGATTGTTGGTTGGGAGAAATATAGTACAAGGGATTCTCTCCGTTTCTTTCTGGCTCCTCCATCAGCCCCTGTCACTCCCTCAATTCATCTAAATGAAAATAACTCTCTCTCTCTCCTATGCCACTCTCTCTCAGAGTATTCTGGAGTCTGATTGACTAATTGCTAAGTAATTTGACCTTCTTAGGTAAGTGGTGCCATCTCAATATGATGGATTAATCTTCTGTTGGATGCTCTAGTGAAATCTTCCTAAAGCTGTGAAGGTTAAATAAGCTAGCAGCCCAATCTAAAAATCAAACAAAATAAACCAAAATGTAGTGGAAAATTATAAAGACAAGCTTGCAATCTCACCTTGTCCATTCCTGCCACTGTACATCTGAGATGGGTGTGGGGTGGGGGGACCGTAATGATTCCTATGTCAAAACTAAGGATACAACTTGAGTTTGATTTACATCGTTGCAGCAATTATTTGGGGGTTTTTGTTGTTATTGTTTTTGGTTTGTTTGTTGGTTGGTTTGAGCATGCTTTCTTGTTTTATCAAACAAGAAGACTAGAAAAAATAGTCTTTAAAATTCTACAATCTCACTTTTCTCTTCTAGAGCTATTATAGTGAACTGATGGCTGAACTTAAGATCATACAACCGGCTCTCTAACTTTTGACAAAGCATGAAACTCACTTGTGCTTTGCCAATTCCAATATGGAAAATATAGGTGATACTTGGCAGTTAGTTTTCTGGAAGCAAACTAGAACACCAAACAAGATGATTCTGAAGGTGGAACAGAGAGGAAAACCTGTTTTGCAGCTGCTGTTTGGGCTGTGAGAGTGGTAGCTGCAGGCAACCTCAGCATTCCTATGCCCAGACTATGGTCCCTGGGTGTCATGCATCAGACATGGTGGTGTAGTGGTGTCAGTAGCACCAGTCGCCACTTCCTGACCTCTGGATTCCAGCTATGCTAATGACCTTGGGTTGCTTAAGCCCAGTCATGGATTCCTGTCTCACACTTCTCCACGTTTTCAAATAATTTTGTGAGAACATAATTTCTTGCATGAAATCCATTTCATCTTGAAAGAACCAGAGTAGAAAGAAATTGTTTCTTGCACTAAAATCCAACTGATTCTGAATTTGGCCTCCAAATTGAATCCTAACCCAGGTACTGTATTGTAGATAATTTACCTACACATCAATTAGATATGTCAGATAAAAGAACTAAGGTTCTTTTCCCATTTGTCAGATAATAGAACTAAGGTTCAACAAGACGAATTCATTTGCTTAAGGTTGAACAACTTGGAAGTTGCTAAACCCAAGGTTAAATGCAAATCGAATTACAAAGATTCCATGTCTAACTACTCCATCAAACTATGATGCTACAGGATCAAGTACAATATAGTAATGTACAAATTGCCAAAGTCATTTTTGTCAACCATGCTGTAAACTACGTAAGACAAGAGCCTATATCTTATATATTTATATAAATAAGATTCCCCAGCTCTAGAGCATGGCTCAGTATTTGTCACCTAGACTAGATCTTTGATAATTGCTGCTGGATGAACAGATGAATGGTATTATTATGGTGAGTTCTAGGAAAGTGGCAACCAAAGATAAAGGTCACATGTGTCCTGCCTGCAAGGAAAATCACTACGGCTGCCAAATGGACTTTATGAAGATATTTCTCACTCGTGGGGCATCCAATTGCCACACTAAGAACTATTGCAAATATTTTTATGTTTCCTGTGAATATAATTTTTTGTTTCTGTTGGGAAGAATGGTATATTAACAAGTTCTACCTTCATGCTAAATTCATCAGACCCAGAGGAACTTTATTCTATTTGGATGAACTATTTCAGTCCATCCTATAGGAACTCTTTTCTCAGAGATTTTTCTTTACAACGTCCAACTTAATATGTTTCCAAACCTAAATTCAAGGATGCCTTTACTAGAATCTTTGCAAACACCCTTCCTTTTCTTACGAACTTCAGAAGCCAAAGTGTGACATCCACAAACCTCTTACCAACTCTTTCTGTGGATTCCTCTGTGCCCATTAGCAGTTTAAGTGTTCTTTCATTAAATGGTACTGATAATTTTCAGTATACCTTGCCTTCTCCCAGGGCTTTCTGCCCACCAAATCTGCTATATTCTACACATTTCCTTTTAATTACAAAACACATGTGCATTTCAGAAGGAAATTTGATCCACATGTTTCTGATCCATTTGTAATTAAGTCATCAACCTGTTTTGGGAAAACAGCTTGGCAGCCAAAATTCTTGTTAAAGACAATTTTTTCCCCCCTTAGGAAATAGGAAGTAAAAGTAAGAGTAAGCTCCCCTGAGTCCTGCCATGTCTAAGCCATTGGTAAAATCCAGGCCTCAGAAGGTTTCAGGGAATGTTCCTTTTTAAAGATATACTCCTAGTTATGTAGATCTGGCTTTTGATAGATCCAGTGAATAATGTCCTGGGAGCTTCTTTTGCAAGATAATGATCTGCTCCCTGTCCTCTTATTCTTTCCTCCAAACCTTCAAGAAAGTTGCCCATTGATAGGCAAACTTTCCCCAAGTTCTCTGTCTTCTTATCCCAAGGTTGTTGTCATAGCACTGGATATTAGGTAAGGGCTGGCATATCCCATATGTGCTGCCCACTTGGCTTTTGGGTGTTTCATGGTCAGAAGAGCACCAGCTGATGAAAACCCATAGCGTAACCCAAGGCTGTGGCTGCCCTCAGATTTTTCCCTCATGGAAAGTAGGGCCATTACACTGGTCTGGTTCATCTTCTAATAAAATAGTGACCCACGGCCATCCTTGGAATGTAGCAAATTGAGGTCTTTGGCTGGACCTCTGCACCTTGACACTTCTGGAACTGGGACATTTGGGTAGAAACTCAGGGAAGAAAGGGATTTTTAGGGCTGGGGATGTGGCTCAAGCGGTAACGTGCTCGCCTGGCATTCGTGGGGCGCTGGGTTTGATCCTCAGCACCACATACAAATAAAATAAAGATGTTGTATCCACTGAAAACTGAAAAATAAATATTAAAAAATTCTCTCTCTCTCTCTTTAAAAAAGAAAGAAAGAAAGGGATTTTTATAGGCTGATTCTCAAAAAGTCTGGAGAATCAAATACACAGCTTAAAGTCAATGTGTAAGCCCCAACCAAGAAAGTGATAATACCACTCTTCCATTTTTATACACAGTATAAGATGATAAACCTTTTATGACTTCTTCAAAGCGTTCTCCATGTTCATGCATTTCGTATTCAGTTTTTGCCCACTTGTTAGCCCCAGTGCAAGATTCAAGTTAAAAAGAAACAAGAAACATAGTCCATGGCCTCAAGGAGCACACAACCGAGGCAGATACATAAGTAAATAAGTACTGGTAGCAGTGTGGTCCAGGGAATAGTATCAGGGATTCCAAGCCAAACTCAAGTTCCAATCATTTACTGATTATAGAGTTTTGGCTAAACTGTCCAAACTTTCAGCCTCAATTGCTTCCTCTATAAAAGATAGTGAGGGAGGATTAAATGAACCATGCATCTAGATCTTACTGTGCACATATAGCAATGTTTATTATTATTCTCTGTTATAGGGACTAGGTGGAAAGCACATGTGATGTCTCACAGGAACACAAAGGAGGATGATAAAGAGTGGGGCTGCCTGATTTAGCCAAAAGACTGACATTAACTTTATTTCTAGATACAATTTTCTGTTGGGAGTATTTACCCAATTTTTGGAGTCCAAATTCTCTTAAAGTTAACCTTCAATATTCTCAAATAATGAATATTCTCTTGTTCCCTCACCCCCTTATTTCTATCCTGTGTAGTCTAGATTACAAACATCAACAGCCTTGGGCCTGGTCTGCATATTCTTACTGGTGATCATTTAAAAATATAATCTTGATAATATCCTTTCTCCTATGAAATCTCCTTGGGAACACCACCTCCTTCAGAATGAAGTCCACACTCCTTGGCATTTCCCATGTGACTGTATCTAGTCTCTTCCCACCTCATCAGGCTTTTCTCTTATCTCTCCCAAATGTGTTACTGCTTAAACTATAACCAGGCTGAACTCTGGCATATACTATTGTCTCTCTATATATTATTTTGCACATATCTTTCTTTGCCTAAAATATTCTGCTTCCAATTTTACTCCTGGCTTTGAAAGCCTCTTTTGACAGTGTTGTAGCACTGCAACAAACACCCGAAACAATCAATTTATAGACAGAAAGGTTTATTTGGGCTCACCAATGTGGAAGTTTTAGTCCGTGATCAGTTGGCCCTATTGCTTTGTGCTTAGCAAAAACATCATGGTGGGAGTGTGCAGCAGAGAGCAATCACTCACTACATGGCCAGGAAGCAAAAGAGAAAAAGAGGAGGGGCCTGGAGTTCCACAATACCCTTCAATTGCTAATCCCCAATAACCTAAAGACCTCCCAGGAGCCCCAACCCCTAAGGCCACACCACTCCCACTAGTGCCATAGCTAGAACCCAAGCCTTTAACACATGAACATTTGGAGGGCACTTATCCAAACTACAGCAAGCTCAGAAAGCTCAGACCTTCTGGTTTTCTTTCCTGATGTGCTTCCTCTGGTCAGCTGTCCCTCTTCTGGGTCTTTATTATTCCTCACAGCTTCTGCCATGACTCTTGTCCCTGATCAACCTCTTATATGTGACATCTTGATTCCTAAATCACTTCTGTCCCTTACCTGACCCTGTCCTGACTCATAAAATGGGTGTGAATGAATTAGAACATCTTAGAGAGAATCTTAGCTCTGTGCAAGAATGCCCTCTGCAGAGATAGTGCCCAATCAAAGACTGCTTTGAATGTCAGCATCCTCTGTCTGTAGGGAGAGTGTGTGTTTTAGTCAGCGTTTTCTCTGTTGTGGCTAAAACACCTTCAAAGAACAATTTTAAAGGAAGAAAAGTTTATTTGGGGGCTCATGGTTTCATAGGTCTCAGTTCATAGGCAGCTAGCTCCATTCCTCAGAGCCTGATTTGAGGCAAAACATGGCAGAAGAAAGTGGCAGAGGAAACCAGCTCACATTATGATCAGGGGAGAGAGGGAGAGAAAGAGAGAGAGAGAGAGAGAGAGAGAGAGAGAGAGATATTGAATCCACCTAACAGATACAAAATATATATCCCAAAGTCACACCCCCAATGCCTACCTCCTTCATCTACACTCTACCTGCCTTCAGTTACCACAGTTAATCCCCACCAGGGGATTGATTCATTGATTGGGTTAAGGCTCTTATAACCCAATCACTTCTCCTCTGAACCTTCTTGCATTGTCTCACACATGAGCTTTTGGGGGACACCTCACATTTAAACCATAACAATGTAGAAGCTTGTGGATTAGAGACAGAATGAGCAGTACCCCTGGAGGAGGTGCTCCTGGCTCCTTTTGATTATGTAAGGGAAGAAGCATGATAAGATCCCGTTATGCTGGGGAAAGTGTGTAACTAGCCTGCTTTTAAGTGTTTAACAAAAAAAACAAAAACAAACATACTGGTGGTTGAAGGGCAGGAGGAAAGAGTGATAAGGTGGCACATGTCGGGGCAGCTCCCTGGATTGTACTCTAGAAAGCAACGATGACTGTGAATTAAGAGTGCTCTAGGACTGGGGATGTGGCGCTTGCCTGGCATTCGTGCGGCCCAGGTTCGATCCTCAGCACCACATACAAAATAAAGATGTTGTGTCTGCCAAAAAATAAATATTAAAACTCTCTCTCTCTCTCTTTTTTTTTTTTTTTTTTTAAAAAAAAAAAAAANCAAATCACCTCCTGGCATATCAGGTGTTATGGTTTAGGCATAAGATGTACCCAATCCCCTAAAAGCTCATGTGTGAGACAATGCAAGAATGCTCAGAGGTGAAAAAATTGGATTATGAAAGAGTTCTTACCTAGTCAATAGATTAATCTATTGATAGGGATTCACTGGGTGATAACTATAGACAGGCAGGGAGTGGCTAGAGAAGGAGCTCATTGGGGATGTGCCTTTGGGAGTTATATTTTGTCCCTAGTGAGTCAAGTGCTCTTTCCACTTTCTGTTGTCATGGCCTTCCTCCGCCACACCCTTTTGCCACAATGTTCTGCCTCACCTTGGACCCAGAGCTATGGAGCTGGCTGTCTATGGACTGAGACCTCTGAAATTGTAAGCACCAAATAAACATTTCCTCCTCTAAAATTGTGCTTGTTAGGTCTTTTGGAAAGAAAAAAACCCCAATTAAAACGTTAGGTATGTGCTTGAAAAATTATTAAAAAACAAAGAGCTGCAGCTGTAGTTCACTCTGAGTGCATGGAGTGTCCACATTGATGACAATGGCCCACTAGACCCCTTGCAATTCAGATGCTGTGGTGAGTAGTTCCCCCCCGCCTTAAGTAATATTCATCCTGATACCAGACAGACTCCCATCTCCCTAGAAAGGGCTACAGGTGAGGTTTGGCTAAACCAAGAGGTCATTCTTAGGTGTCAAAGGACAGTATCTATTTTGTTTTGTTGCATTTTATTTTGTGATAATAATGAGATTATCAGTCTAGAAACAGGTGCTTTCTCAAGTATGGTGTTAACTATACTCTAAATGGGAGTTACTGTCACCCTACCCAGTCCCACCCCAGCTGCCTGTCCCAGGCCCCTATCAGTTTTATTTTCCACTCTAATTTACCTGTAATGCCATGCCCAAAATGTGGGTGTGGGCTCATCTGAGTACACTGCACTCGTTATTCATTACTTTTGCTGCTGATTTTCCCCTCTCTTATTGGTACCCCCAATATTATACCTAAATAAGTATTTTGTGTAAGTAATTTCATGACTAAACCCCAGAAGCAGTGCTTCCCAAGCATTTTTAACCCATACCCACTCTGTTCTCCCACTTTCTCATCCAGCTGGGCAGTAGGTATAATGATTAGCCATGTCCTCATCCACCCACCACTAGTCCCTACAGTCCTCCCAAGAGGACTGGGTTTCTACATCTGATAATCTAAATGCCATTTGCTATTTTAAATATACACTCTCACTTTCTGGTTCCTCGTTTTCCTGGTCCAATGAAGTGACACTTTAGTGGAGATAGAGAGGACCCTGAGACTTGTGCTCCCTGGGCCCTAATTAGGCCTGGGGCTGTGACTGATAATCTGTGCCATTCTCAGTGCTACCTTGTACCTCTAAAAGTTTTCCAAGGAAAAAGAAGAGAATGGATGTTTCTGCTGGCCTTTGTGCCTCGCTGGGCAAACAGGAAATGTCCTCCTTGCAGGCTTGCCAAAGAGACAGAATCTGTTCCAGGAGGTGGGAAGATGTGGGTGGGTGGCTGCTTCTTACTGTGTGGCAGTGGTTGAGGTACTGTAGATTGAGTGGATGACTCCAGTTTTCCAAGATCACATCACCTCCAGGTAGCTACCCAACCTAGAGAGACTCCCATCTCCCTAGCAGAAACACTTGAGCTCAGAATTTCTCCTTTCAGGAATTTCAGGTGGATCCGGGGACATTCTGCATTGTTGGTACAAATACATTTTGAAAAGCCATTTCTAGAAGACCCAGCCTGGTGACTTGCTTGGTAGGCAGAGGGTAGGGAGGGCATCTTCAGACAAATGCTGCAGAAAACACTAAACAACATTTTTTTCCTCTCTCTCTCTCTCCTTCCCTCCCTCTCTCTCTCTGTCTTCCTCCCAGCAAGCAACAAGAAGAAGCAATTCTCTTCAAGATTGCCCCATTGTAAACTCCTCTGGGGCAGCCTGTATCCTCATGCTGGGTAACTGCTCCTGGGGGCCTCCAGTGGGCTGTACCCACAGTGGGAGTTCAATCAGAACTGAGGGTTGATGGAGCTAGCCCCGTGTGCCTGCCATTCTGGCTACTGTACCACACACGTTCTTCTTTTGTTCTCCACATGTCTCTGGGGTGGTTACAACCGACTTCCTAGTTTCAAAGATCCTTGGCCGGAGCCTTGTGGAAAGGCTGATAGACTGTGACCTCTAAGTTTCCTTTCTTTTTCCATGAAAATCACTTTTCCTTCCAGACACTTAGGCCCCTGCCATCCAATTTACCAGCCCCCCAACCAAATTTTCTCTCCCATGGACCTCTCTGCTACTTCCTTCCACAATACCCCAGGAAAACTAGTCTACATTGTTATTTCCAGGCCAGTGCTTTCCATAAACTACTCTTACCTTTTAACCTCTAATTTATCTTCTGAAAAATGGGGGACAGACTTCTTTGCAACAACATTGTCCAATCTCTGTCCTTGTAGATATGGATTGACGCTCTGAAAAAAAAATATATGGTGTGGAAAATTTCAAATATATATCCAAATATAGAGATAGAAGTACAATGAATCCCCATATGCCTAGTACCCAGCTTCAACTGCTATCAATTTATGGCCAATTCTGATTCATCTGTACTCTAAATTCTCTCCCCTACAATCACTACCATTGGATTATTTTAAAGCAAATCTAAAACATCAAGTCATTTCATCTGAAAATAATTCAATATTTATCCCTAAGAGATAAGGGTTCTATGGCAAAGAAAAACAGACTTAGTGCCATGTAACAACTAAATAGCAAAAAATATTCAGTCATTATTCAAACTTCCCCAGTTTTCTGATCAATGTTCGTAAAATTTGACTTGAGTTCGAATACAAATAAGACCTACACACATTTTATTTAGTTTATATGCCTCTACAGCCCTTTAAAAATCTATTATTTCCCATGGTGTACCCTCCTACCAATTACTTATTGGAAAAGTTACTTGGCCTGTAAAGTCTCCCTATTCTGGGATTTTCTGATTATTCCCAGTGGTGTGTTGAGTATTCTCAGTTCTACCATCTGTAAAGTGGGGATAGCACATGCTCCATTTACTTCACAGAATTACTGTTCAGATCCGATAAGATCATGTATCTCACAGTGTTCTACTAAACAAAGAAAGTGTTTTTTTCATAATGCACTAAAAAACAACAACAACTTCACACACCAATGCTTGCATACACATTTATTAAGAAGCAGCCAAGTGAGATGTGTCAGCCCCTCCCCTTGAGTACAAACTTCTTTATTGGTGTGTAACAAGACCCAAGGGTTGGATGCACTACATAGTCAAAATCAAATGCCAGCTTTTTACAGACTCAGCCAAAACAGCACAGCCCCAAACACCATTTTAAACTGCATGAAATCTGAGCATTTTGAAGTCTTGTTTTTTATTGTACTCAACTTATACATTTTAATTTTAATGTTCATTGCAGATCCACATAAAAAGGAGCTCTTATTTTAATTAGCAGAAAGCAGAGCTATCACTGTGAAGGACAATGCACATACAGCTGCTTCATCCATAATTATCTATATAAGAAACATGCTTCCATTCACAGAGGCTCTAATATTGCATGCAATAAGCAGCATGGGGGAGGGGATTCCAGCCAGCATCTTCTTCTCTTTACTCTGAATTCTTATCTTCTTCTGAAAAATGGGGGACCGACTTCTTTGCAACAACATTGTCCAATCTCTGTCCTTGTAGATATGGATTGACACTCTGAAAAAAAATATGGTTTGGTATTATATGTGAGCAACAGATATAACTATCTCAAAAAAGAAGTAAATGAGAACTGTTTCTTGCCTATTGGGTTAACAATAAGCTAACAATGATACCTCCCACCTACCAAGTGATTACTCCAGTGTATTATTTTATACCTCAGTGGCCTATGAAACACCATTTGACAGATTATGATATCATACAACCATAGTTACTTATCAAATGCAATGCGGTCCTTAAATTTTTTTTTTTGGCATAAAAATTTGTGGCAGACCAGCTAATAAGCTCTTGCTACTAACTTAGATACCAAGCCCTAGATTTTTTTTTAGAATCCATTATTCTATGGTCCTACTAAGGTGAAAAAGGGAATATGGGATGCATTCAATTATTGTACAAGATGAACATTCTAGGGATTGATGGGTATCTCAGTGGTAGAGTACATGTATGCTTAGGCCATGGATTTGACCCCCACTCCTCAAAAAAGGATGATTTTTCTAAAGTGGAGGACAGAGTAGCACCAAATGAGAATTGGCATCTGAAGACTGGGCAGAGATCATCCTGTGACTGTGAATGAAAGGTCATCAGGGCCTCTGGAATCCCTCTCTCAGCAAATTCAAAAGCCAAAAGAAAGAAGGAAACTATGGCTGTATCGATATCTCCTTTATTTTTGGATTCAAGATTCCATACTCTGAAATCTTGATATTCTGAATGAGTCAAGGTTTTCCCATTCTGTCTGTAATACATCTTTTTTTTTTTGGGGGGGGGTGTTGGATTTGAACTAACAATTGGAGCTTTACAACAAAATCTTTAGCAAGCAAATTTTAAATAGTTTGGAAGATATTTGTTTATTGAAGTTGCCTTCCAGTAATGGAACCAAAATATAAGAAAGAAGCTGTGGTTACAAATGATCAGCAATCTCATTGTATGATAAGCCCCATGGACAAATGGAAGCAGTTCACAGGTGAGTCTCTCTTTCCCATGGGAAATGGCCTGCCATTGATGCTCTTGAAAGATAAGCAGACATTCTCCAAAAGAAAATAAAAGGAACCTCATCCATAAACGTCCTTTCACATTATGTCTGATAAAATGAATGATTCAACTCACTCTTGCAAAAATGCATCATTAACAAGGTGAGAATTGCAAAGTGAGCAAAGTCCTCATATATTTGAAAAGTGATGTCACAAACAGACAATCATCTCTAAAATACTCTTTAATACTTTTGGGGGATTGTCAACTAGAGTGGTCTGGCCTACCCTAGGGGATAGTATCAGTATCTTGGGGTAAGTGGAACACTGGACTGTAAAAGCACATTCAATATCATATTTTCTATTTAGTAATAGCATTTATTCTGAAAATTGTAACATTTTAAAAGAATATGAGATGGTCATGTTTATCAAACATGGGATTAAAAAACCAATAAATTGCATTAAATAAGATAAATAGTAAATATTGAATATTAACAAGATATAGCTTAGGAGAAAAAATTTTTCAAAGTCATCTAAAGGTGAATTGATCTTTTTTTTAATGAAACAAATAGAAAGTAAGTAGTAAGTATAAAAGTCACATAAAGCCACCTGGCACTCAGCTGGAACTTCAGGGGACTCCTTCTTGATAAGGGACTTTTGTGGAAAAAAGTTCCACTGTCCAGACCAAGAAATGTCAAAGGCTGAAGGTAAGGGGAAGAAAATTGAGGGGGAAAAGGAGTCATCCCTTAAACTTTTGGGATAAATGTTTCACTATTAGGATTAAATCCAACACTTCAGAGTAATAATAATAACAAGCTTTGGTTTTAATTAGGTCCTGAACTCAAGAGTGTTTATGTATTTATCTTCTCACTTGGATGAGAGACTAGTTAGGCTACACAGAGAATCTTATTTCCATTTCACAACTGGAAGAGCCACGGGGAATGGATCCTTGCTTGGGCTGTCCTCTGGAAACTCACAGCAGATGCTTAGCTTTACTGGAGCAAGCCCTGATTTTTCAACAAAGCAAGCCCATAATTTCTTCCTATTGATTCATACTCCAGGGAGTGGCGAAGGTCTTCACTCAAAATGGGAATACCTCAAGTTGGGAACATCCTGATGAGGGGACAGTAGCTTCTGTTTCCCCAACAGTTTGAAGAGGCCCAGGGCTTATGGCACGAGAATAAGTCTTTATAAATGCCTGAGAATAGGAAGAACTTGATACTTTTGGGTCAAAGTGACCCTTATTTTCCTAAATTCTACCCCTTTCCTATGTGGAAGACATTGAGGCCAAAGTAAAATCCGTTATAACATGTGTCTTAGCCAGATTTCTGAGTTTTGGTAATCACTGCTGTCTTGGAAAAATGACCTAGATTGTGACCCACAGTCATTCACTGAGTCAGGGCTGAAAGAATGGTAGGCCAGAAAGTCCAGCCGATTAAAGCTGCATGCTAAGTTATTCATTTTGGGCCAGTCTCTGGTCTTATTTGGAAATGTCCTTGTGCCATGGGGAGATATTCCAGCCATCTTCCTGGTAAATTATGTGTATTCTGAGCTCCTAGAATAGAATTTCTTGATGTTCTCTCAAGAACACATTACAGCCTTCCTATCACCATCTGCCATTGGAAGCTGTAATCACTAAGAAAAACCTCTAATAACCCCATTAACTCTCCCAACCAAGATGTGTTTCCAGATGTAAGAACTTTCTGCTTCTCACATAGGAAACTGGCTGTGGGTAAGCACAGGGGCTTTAACTGTCTGTTGCAGGAGCCTAAGGATTAATCTCGAGGCTGGATAATCCACACCTCTTAAAGCACTCTCTGACTGACTTTGGCAAAACTATTCAGAATGGCTATAATTAGCACTGTCCAGATTCCCAAATTTTGCTAGGATCCAGGTAACTGCGATTCTGAATAAATGGTCAGTGGCCTGTGGATGTATGGTTTCATTTGTATGTTTTAATTAAAGTGATTAGTATTTTGTAGTACTTTACTGTGTAATAATGCGATTTTCCACTTCATCTGATCAGGAAAAAAGAGACAAGTGCCCAGGACCTTCTATCTAATAAGGTACCAGTGGATTAACAGAATACACAGATAGATCACTTATCATGTCTCCATGCCATAAAATGCAATGGAAACTCGAAGCAGATTCAGCGTTCAGCTTTACACAAGGTGACCACATACAAGTGACTAGGCAGTAGCTAAATGTAGAGCACCCAGACCAAGGTCCCACCTTGGGCAGCCCTGGGATAATTAACAACTGAGCCTGCAGTAAACTCAGCAGTCAGCAAACCAACCCCATAGGTCCAGTGGGTTTTATATCCATCTGGTTAGGCCACAAGAAAAGATACGTGTAAGGAATGAAGTTTGACTCATCTCATCATTTGCTCCCACACTCCTTTTGACTCATGGCTGGAGCATGCAGTTCAACACTTCCTTTTTCTTGCCTTGTGTTTTTACCTAATTGAGGCAGATATGTGAGCAGTCTCCTTCCCTGGCCCACAGACCCTTCAAGGTAAGACAGAGCCTCGGGTTCTCCCTGCATCTCCCACCCAGCTGGGAGGGCTACAGTGCACATTTCCTGTCTGGATGGGAGGTTATGGGCATTCCACTGAAAATTGTGTGCCTAAGCTTGAAGAAGCCATCCCAGAAGCCAAGGGTGGACTTTCTGGGCATGGCCCTTGTCACACCGGACCACTGTACTGTTCCTCAGGATTCTGCTACTTTCCAGCAACTGAAGCCTCCAGCTTGTCAACTGCCCCATTCAGAATATGCAAGACATCCCGACACCACCCCAGCAGACCATGAGTTACCCTCCGCCTGCGTCTCTGTCCTCCCTTCATCTTCTCGTAGAGGAGTTTCTTGTTCTAGAATGGGGAGAAAAGAAAACATCAATGCCGGAAGTATGGATCAAATTTGGCGAATGTCTGTTTTAAAAGCAATACTTGGTGTGTGCCCTGGATATTTGCATACACATATTTTGGAAACAAAGCTAGATGAAAGGAATGTCATGTAGAACGATAGACCACAAGAGAAAAGCGGGTGGCTGTGCAGCTTTTCATAAAGTCCCCTGCAATGCCCTGAGGCACAAAGTGTCATCAGCAATCCCATAAACAGGAAAGCATGACAGTCCAACATACCAGGGCGCTGGAACCCCATCTCCTCACTGTGAACAGCCTTGGATTAAAATAAATAATTTTATCTCAACATCCAACTCCCCTTTTTATGAACTGTGCACATACATAAACTGTTCTCAAGAGCTGTGTCTGACTATTAACATCAAACCCTGTGTAAATAAACGGACGCTGACTTCTGCGGCCATCCCTTCTGTGGCTCCAGTCAGTGGCCCCAGTCAAGACAATCAGAAAGCCATTTGGTCTGTAACATTTTTATAATAGAGTGAACCTTTTAAAAACTGCCAAAAAAACTTCTTGGCAGAAAGAAAAGTTATGTTGGGGCAGGGGGAGGCTCCGTTACCGCAGTTTGTATAAGTGTTTCCACATATTGCTGTATTTCAAACACACAGTGGACTTAAATGAGCTCTAGAATATCAGACACATGCTTCACAGATTTCCTTCTATTGAGATTATAAAAGACAGAGCACTTGACCTGAAGGCAGAACGGGAGAAGGGGATTTGGGAGTTTCACTTGTGTTGTTTTATTTATTTGGTTTTTTAATCAGAAGGGAAATAATGTACAAAAGAGGTGATTCATCTTGCTCTAAGTGAAATACCTTGATATTGACTTTACAAAAAATAAAAGGAGACGACAGAGTTCTGGAGAGGAACAAGTTGATACAGCACTTGTATCCTCTGGGCTGTCTGGTTATAAAGGTTTTTTTAATGGTAGATTTGAAAGTGAAAATGACAAATGCCAAGAATGAGCTTCATCATTTTATGTTCATTAAAATCTACCCCACCTGCAATTGACAATGCATATTCCTGGCCCAACCTCAACTATGCAGGGGCTGAGCCAGGAGTGCAGGAGCCTTCACTGCCAAAACCCAAACTGGCTGTGGCCTCTACCTCCTGCTCAGCTGGGGGATGGATCAAGTTAATATCAGAAGGGAGAAAAGACAGACCCGCTGATCGTTCCCTCAAGGCAGGAGGATATTGCAGTGGGGCTCCCTACCGTCTGTGAATGTAAACAACTTATAATGCACAGAGCATGTCCTAGGTGTTCCTTCCAGAGCTAAGGAAGGGAGGCTGTGGGGAAAGCCGGTGAGAACAGGCACCACTGTGTTCGGCTGCCTGAGCTAGAGGGAGCACAGAGGGACCCAGAGCTGGTGTCATAGGGTAGAATGCCAATCAGCTCTGGCACAGTTCCTCAGGGCCACCATCAGGGTAACTAACACCAGCATTAGTTGAATCTCTTATAGAAGATCTCAGGGCAGATGACACCCACAGAAATGCAGAAGGGCTGGCAAGTCTTCTTCTCAAAGAAGGTTTCTGCATTTCCCTCAGAGCTGGGGTGAGAACTAGCAGGGTATTCTTCCCCACCCCTGCAGGGAAGTGGCTGGAGCATTTGCCTCTATCCCTGCTATTGTCTGGATTTAATGACAGGGATTGGTAGGTATAGTGTGGGTCAAAAACATAATTTTAAAAAGCTGGATTGGGCACCTGTAATCCCAGTGGCTCAATTTAATGAGGTTCTAAGCAACTTGGTGAGACCCTGTCACAAAATAAAAAATAAAAAGGGCTGGGGATATGGATCAGTGGTTAAATGCCTCTAGGTTCAATCCCTGGAACTAAAACCAACCAAATATTTAAAAAAAAAAAAAAAAAAAAAACAGAATGAATGAGAGAAAATCAGCTACCTCTCTTGATACCTATTGGAGAAGAAACAAGTCACACCTTCTGATACCCATTCACTGTGATTCTTTGAGTAGTGGGGAGCCTGCTTTTTATGTGAGTAGTGGGTTTAAGTTCATTAAAAGGGCTTTCCATTGTGCCATCAATATTTTGGACATCTGCTCAGTTCTGGGTTTCATATTCCATTCCTAAATGAAATGGGGGTTGGAGGGGCTTCTTGGAGAAATATCTGATTCCAGGGTTATGGCAGGGATAGTATGAGGACAAAGAAAATTGGAGTAGTTCATTCGGTTAGCAAACAAGGAAACACCCAAGAAAATGATAGAGTCATGTTGGAAAGAAAGAAAATAAATCAGCCTGAAGGGACTCCAACTGACCAAATCTAGGACAGTTCAAACATCAAAATTAGCAGTTACAGGAATGTATGCTGATACTAAATAAATAGCATACCTATAGACCGATGATAGATAGATAGGTAGATAGATGGATTGATAGATAGATAGATAGATAGATAGATAGATAGATAGATAGATAGATAGATGGATGAAAGACAGACAAGCAGAAGGGAAGCAGGGAAAACACTTGCTTAGAGTAGAATGCCAACTAGCAAATTCAGAAAGAATAGGAGAGTAAGAAAATCACCATTTTGCAACCACCATAGTAATAGCTGATTCTGGGAAGCATCAGCAGTGGATACTAAATTGGTTGGTTAAAATTTGAATGGAGAACAGAATATTTACACAGTCTAAAAGTATTTTCCCACAGAGTAACTATTCATTTCAAAGTGGAAAATGATGATTTTACACTAGAGAAATGTGGTAGACAACACTTTAGCAAAGTGAGCTAAGTTAAAACCACCAATTGTGGGACCAACTGCCATCATGTGCTTCCCTGGTGTAAAGTACATGGATAGCAGGCATGACTATGCAGAAGCTAAAAAAAGTTTAATGGATGTACAGGGTAGAATGGTTATCAGAGGGTGGGAAGGGTGTGGAGAGGGGAGGTGGAAAGAAGATGACTAATGGGTTACAGGGTGCAGTTGGATGGAAGGAATAACTGCTAACATTCTATAGCACAGTAGGATAACCATGGTTGACAAAAATCCATACATATTTTAAAATAGCTAGTAGAGAGGATTTTGAATGCCACCAAAGAAATGATTACTGTTTGAGTTGACAGATAAGCCAATTACCCAGATCTGAATCATCACGCATTAGATATGTGACTTGAAATGTCCCACTGTACCCTATAAATATGTATAATTATTTATGTGTCAAATGGAAAATTTGAAGTACAAATTTGTCTTGTACGTATGGTCCTAAATTCTAATCTTTGGCTCTGACTACCCTGTATAAGCCTGGGACAAACTCCAACTGAGGACATTCGACTTTTCAAACAAGTTGAAATCATGAAGGCCAATGAAAGTCAGGGAGGGTTCTTGACCCTCGTTTGTCCCGTGGCTCAGACTCCAATCAACTAGTGGTGAAAAGGTGTGCAAAGCACTTGGAAAAGAGAAGCATTTGCTTTTTGAGACAGCTTTTTCCAAAGTGAAAAATGCTTAGCAGTTAATGTGTAAAGAGGACAGGACTGACATCATCAGCAGCCAGCCACTGGTCACAGCCCCTCAATGTTGTAGTTACACATGCTGCCTGAAGGGCAACCAGTCCTAGATGGGATCCTTAAAGACTGCTGCGCGGGACACATTATGAGCGATGAGCCATGAAAATACAGACGGCTTCTCATTGTATTGTATTTACTATTGTATTGTATAATATAATCACTATTATTAGTCACCAATGTATTCCCATTATCTAACATAGAGCCCAGAAGGCGTCTGATGTGCATTTAATAAATGTGTCTTGTTGCATTAACAATGAGAGAGGCATGCAGGAAACAGGACAGACACTGATTATTTGTAATATGTGAATCACTGCTAAAGATGTAGCTTAGCTCCAGCTAATGTCAAAAACAGGGGCTACTAGCACATAAAGAAGCAGAGTTTTGTGTTGCAGTTCTACTGTCAAAGATATTTGCTTTATGAACTTAAAGGATAGTTGAGCTGAAGACAAGCTTGAGACTACCCTGTATAAGTGAGGAGGAAAGTCTGTGTGGTCCCAGTTTAGAAGGGCAAGACAGACTCATTCAGACTTCCATGTGGAGGCCAAGCAAGTCCTGTTTTATTGCTGGGTGGTAATTATAAAATAAACAAGGAAACTTAAGTTCACACAAACACATAATTATAGTTGATAAAAGGTGTTAAACACTGTTCCTGGTCATTGATCTATGATCTTACTTTTGTCTTGTACGTATGGTCCTAAATTCTAATCTTTGGCTCTGACGCAGACAAAGAATGAAAATGAAGGAGAGAAAAACAAGTCAGGATTTAGAGAAGGCAGCAAAGAGAATAAGGGAGAGTGGTTGGCCTCTTACTGGGAGTGCATGGAATATAGTGAGAGAAATCTAAAAAGGTTTTGAAGAGGAGGTAATCAAAGTTGGAAAGTGGGAAGTTTCCCTCTCTCTTACTCCATCACACCACCAACTAGGCTCTTTGCCCTCACTTGGACCTTCTCTCGATCTCCTTTCTTCCTTTTGCTCATTTGCGTCTCCCAATTAGGCTGGATACCTTCCCACCTGGGACTTCAGTGCTACCTTCACTAGTGCCTTCACTTCCTTCATGGCTAGCATGTCAATTAGTCACACTGGACCTCAGACCTGGGTCTTGTTTTACCCTTATCCTCCATCTTTCCCAGAATTTCCCTGGTCATAGGAACACGCCTGGGATACGAAGCTAAACAGGGCTAAGCTAAATTTATTTGCATGCCATTCATCTCAACAACAAGATTAATCTTTAAAAAAAAAAAAAAAACAGTACCATGTCTTGATGAATATCGTATGCTAAGTACCTAATAGTACCTGAAACAAAACAGGCTCCATAGCTTCTTTCCTCCTTGGTGAACCTGGCCCTGGCTTCAGTTTGGCAATACTTTCCTCTCCCTTGTGGACCCCATCCTGGTGCTGTTTCATGATCTTCCACTCTTTCTCTCCCTCTCTCTGCTCCCTTCTTTTGTTCCCTCTCCCTCTCTTCCCCATCTCTTTAAAATGTTTCACTAAAACGCTACAGAAGGAAGGGAGGAAAGGTTCATACTACCCATTTCAAATCGACTTGGCATCTCTCATCTTTCCTCCTCATGCATTTACACCATATAATAATTCTAGTTAGTTTGCCCACTTTGAAATATCATGGATTCTCACCTTCTTCACTGTATTTACAGCCATCACAACTAGAATCACTTCTCCTATTTTTTTCTTCCTGTCTGTAGTCTCTTCTCCCTCTATTTTGTCTTTTAATAATGCCACCAGGACAACTTTTATAGAAGGGTCTCATGATTGCAGTATTCTATTTGAGAATCTCCAGATATTTTTCTGTTCAATTCAACATGTACCAACTCCACTAGTAGGCTTGGAGAAGGCTCCAGAAAGCAATTCTCCCTAACAGAACCAGAGAGAGAGAGAGAACGAGAGAGAGAGAATGAGAGAGAGAGAGAGAGAGAGAGAGAGAGAGAGAGAGAGAGAGAGAAAGAGAAAGAGAAAGAAGAGAAGAGGGCAAACTGGAGAAGAAAATTAACATAGGAGTATTTTTGCTTTGTTGCTTCAATTTGTGAAATGTGTGTATGTTGAAGGCAGAGGGAACTATTTCCATGCAAGGTTGAAGCAAGATGCTGGAAGAAATGCAAGCGGTCATTAACCAGGAGGGATTTCTTTTAGTAAAACGCTACAGAAGGAAGGCAGGGAGTTAAGGTTTGAAATCTCTCAAAAGGCTAACGACTTTGCTTCCCAATGAAGTAGGAAGCCAAGTCATTAGCCAGTAATGAGCTGAGAGTGAATCGAGGACTTAGAAGGGCTTAGGCAATTTGGAAATCTGCCCACACACTCATTCATTCCCTTGTTCTACAGAAGTACTGACCACTTGACTATTATATGTGAGTTGACCCTGTTAAGTGTTCCCCCACTGTCCTCACAGGACTTGGGCATTTGATTGCATCAGTCCAGTCACAGGAACCTAGACAGGTCCTGGTGCAGTTTTACACGTGTGTGCAGCAATATTCCAGCCTGTTGGGATCTCCTTGAATCCCAACTCTGTCATCCAGGGTTATTGTTTACAACTTAGTGTCATCCTCTAAGGATCTAATAAGTACATGTTCTATATTTTTATTTCAAATATTGGTAAAAATATGGAGTGGGGTAGTGCTAAGACATGCAGGATACTATGTAAAAATCCCCTTCCATCCTGACATGGATTCTCTAACAAGCTCCCTCTGTTGCCTAGGCTGCATCGCTCCACCTCTTCCAATGGGAGATCATACATGATCTTGTCAAATACTTCACTGATGTCCAAATGCAGCATGCCCACTTCACATCCCCCATCAAGCTGGAAAGTACGTGAAGGGTGCTGGCAAACAGAAGAGTGTGGTCACATTGACGAGACTTGTTTTTAGCACCCCGGTACCAAGGGCTCATGATTTCTCTTTCAAAAGTGTTTATTATAAACAACTTCCTTAACCGACAGCAATACATACTTACTGGTGACTGGCACCAACCATGCTCACTGCTACAATACATTGGGAATTTCTCTTTCTGTAAGGCTTACGTATGTCTGTTTCAAAGCTTGGACATCTTTTTCTCTTGATTCTGCAGAGATCATCACTCTTAGTTTAAAGATCAAATTTGCAAGTTTTCTAAGCACCTTTTTTTAAAAAAATCATTTGCTTTTGACAAAATTCTGTGAGTGGCCTGAAATACTGATGAAGCCCAAAAATGTGTTAGGATGTGGGCTGTGGAGAAGATCCAAGAAGGAGCCTCTGGAGACTATAGCTGATATGATCTGTTTGGGTTGCTGTCTCTTTGGATGGATTTGATATGTTGCTCCTAGACACATGAGTGTGATTTGGAATGATAATCAATTAAAGTCCCTCTCAACCAGAGATTTCTGGAAAAAAAAATTCACTTCTAAACAAGTTTTCTTATTTCCTTCTATCCATATTGCTCACCTCTGCCATCAGTACCTTTGGAGTACCAGAACACAAAATATACTAGCAGCTGAGACTTGACTTACCCACTTGCCCAGGCCTGGGTAATCGTGTTCCGGATCAAAAAGGTGCTGGTGCAACTGGAATTCCCGACTGAACTCTGCGGTGTCAGGGGTGTTTTCTAGACATCCATCATCTACTGCAAACAGCCAAAGGTTTTGAGGAAGGGCCACAGCATTTATTGTTATACTAAGAGTTAATTCATCAAAAACATCTAGACATGCAAAGGTCAGAGTCTATTTATATCATCAGTTATTCTAAGTTACTTTCCCCTGGTATCTAGTCTCCCTATTGGATGGGGACTACTTATCCCACATTTCTACTCCTATAGCAGAGATCTGTTGGCTGTTCATCAAAAGGACTTCCCTTCCCTCCTCAGTACATAACTAGGCTAATTTTCTCGTCTTGCTTTGCAATCAGGTGAAGTCATAAACCTGAGTTGGGAGCCAATAGATAGAATATGGGCAGAAGTGATATATTCCACTTCCAGACCTGGCCCATAAGAACCTCCTGCAATGCCCTATTCGGTCCTCCCACCATCTGTGGGTCTGCACACTGCATGTTGCTGAACAGGGCAATTGTGGGTGTCAAGTGTAAAGATGGTAGTCTGGGGTGCTGAACCATCCACCCCCACCACACCCTCACCCTCCTCTGGCAGAACTTCACATGAGTGAGAAATAAATTTCTATTGTGATGAGTCACTAACATTTTTAAATCTTTTATAACACTAAATATTTCCTTAACTAATGCACTTTCATTCATCATGACTCACTGTTTTATCTTGAGTGAGCTCTTTAGAAACACTTTAGCATCTTTGAGAAAGTATGGTATATAATAGCAGCGACAATCCTCAGACAGTGCTGGGTTGTGAGTACAGTAGAAATGGCTGACAATTTAGAGTCCGTCAGATCAGAGCTCAAGGATCAAATCCCAGCTCATAAGACCCAGATGGGTTTAGTTCCTTGGGAAAGTCAACCTAGCCTCTCTAAGTCTATGTATTCATTTGTAAGGTACAAATAATCAACTACTTACCTTACAGAGTTGCTGTGAGGATGATCATTTATTGATCACTTATGGAACACCAGGCACATAATAGTTTTGTAATATGTTTTAGTTCCCTCTCCCACCATCTCCCTTTTTAAATGGCAGTTCATTCTGTGATTGCTCTTCCAAATAAAGCATCTCCTCCATTCAAATAAAATTTTAAAAAGTTTATCCCTCCTGGCTGCTGCTTTTTCCTACACTCTAACATTACTAGGCATGATGTTCTTAAAGTGAATTATTTTTTCAATCTCTACTGGACTTTAGACAATGGCTTTAAAAAGGGAGACAGGGGGGCTGGGGATGTGGCTCAAGCGGTAGTGCATTTGCCTGGCTGGGTTGGATCCTCATCACCACATAAAAATAAAAAAATAAAGATGTGTGTCCACCGAAAACTAAAAAAATAAATATTAAAAAAATTCTCTCTCTCTCTCTCTCTCTCTTTCGCTGTCTCTTTAAAATAAAAAAGGGGGGGCAGGGGAGGGGCTGAATTTTGTTCAGGGTTAGAAGAGGAAAGAAGATTCCTTTTCAAAAGTCAATACTGAGAGGGGTCTACTTACAATTTGCCAGGTTGTCTAGCTTCTAGGCAGATTGTAAGCCTTCTAGCAATTTTAAGCATGCAGTTTCTCAGCTCTAGCAGCATGAAGCTGGTATGAAAGTCACATTCTGAATAAATGCGTAGTGCACCTGTACTGGGACAGTCCTCTCTGCACTGAGCTATTTCTAACGTCTTTATCTATGGCAATTAACATGTAGGGAAGGGGAGCAAACAGAGAGCTCAGGTGGTCTGCAGGTGGCAGCTTGACACCCTTTTCATAATTGTTTCTCAAGTACCTGTGAGTAGGCAGAGACTGAGATACAGAGATAGAGACCTGCTCTGGGAAGATCTGGGACCTGAAAATGTGCCTCAGAATCCACATTCTACCCTTGAGGCTGGAGCCCTGCTGCTCTTGGCCTGTGGCTCAGAGGTGAGCAGGCAGGGGAGAGGGAGTAGAGGTTTCCTTCTTGGGCTGCTCACCCATGCTGTGCTGTGCTGTGCATGATTCTCTGTGAGGCAGATCTCAAGCAATTTCTCACAAATAATGGTTACACTTAGCAAGTGATTTCCCTTTAAGTTGCAAACTGTGATTGAACAAATGGTGTGGAATATGTTATCTTAATAGCAAAGTCAGTGGCAGATAATTCCTGACAAGAAGTCTGGAGTTGGGGTTTTATCCACCTCTATCTGCTCACTTTGAATGCTCTTCTCTCAGAGTCCTAGATATACATAACTAGTGCTTGATTACATGGGTCTTTATCTTCCTTTTGTCAAGATAACTTAGAACTACATTGTATGTTTCTTTATTCATTTTGCTGCCCTAGGGATCAAATCCAGGGGTTCTGTGCTTGTTAGGCAAGTGCTCTGCCACTGAGCCACATCCCCAGTCTATACTATATGATTCTTTAAGGCTTTGGCTGTGTCATCCTTTCACAAATGGAGAGACTGGGACTTAAGGAAGTGAATGACATGCTGTAATTGACATTAGAACTCGGACCTCTTGGCTCAAACTGTGGGTCCCTTTCCATTCTCTTATAAAGCAGGTCTCAAACTCCAGTGTACACCACAATCATAAGGCTCCAGCCCCAGAGTCTCTGAGTTAATAAGTCTGGGGTAGGGCCTGAGAATTTGCAATTCTTATAAGATCCCAGGTGATGATCATGCTGCTGGTCCCAGAAGCACACTTAAAGAACCACTGCACTACAATATAGCTAATCAATTTACCCAGACCCTTGGAGACATGGCTCTTCTCCAAACTCAGACTGGTCTTTCTTCCTACCCACCCAAAGCCCTGGAGGCAAATAAAAGGGAGATGAAGTGGTTGAAGCCAGGCTGTGATTCAGGTTTTCCTGCCATCCCAGGCCATCAGCTCCATTTTGCTCAGACACATTCAACTACTTTGGTTGTTCCATCCCAAGATGGAAGCTCTGTGCCCCAGGGAAGACAAGGCCTCAATTTAAATGATAAAAGGAGCAATTAATCTCAGGGAGAGCCTGTATTGTAGATGGTGTTAGAATTTCCAGTTTCCTCCCCAAGCCTCTACTTTCCGTGGGAACCCAAGGGTATGTCCATTACCTGTTTTTCCAACGGGACAGGGGTTTGGGGGGTCTGGATAGCCTTGATCCTCACTGAAGTCCTTAGGAATGTTGTCACCAGTCAACTCCGCCACAATGTTGGGGATGTTGCCAAAAGGACCCAAGTGCTGCAGACCTTCATGAGCTCCACCTGCAAAGGAATCAGAAGTTCATTGCAGTGCAATTAAATTCATTTTTAGCTACTATTAATTCAGGCATATCATACAGGCAAGATGCTGTGTTCTATGCTTTGGGGAAAGAAAAATAAATAAAACAGTTCCTGCCCTAGAAGGAAGTTTAGATGTTTAGAAATTTAGATGCAGAAACAGATTTTATATTTATATCATATATATATATATATATATATACATAATTTCAGCATAAGGCAGATTATATATGAGCTATGATAGAAATGTGAATACAGCCTATGGAGTGTGGAAAGGGAGAGTTTCACTTGGCTGGCGTGATGGGAGGGCTTCTTGGATGAGTTTGTATTTGCATGGCACCTATGGGAAGGACTCTGGAAGCTGGGCATGGATCCGGTTGAGGGTAGGGGCAGAAAGGGAGGAGGTTACTGAAAGAAGATTATGAGAAAAAAGGTGAAGAAAAAAGTCACCTCTCATCCTGCCATTCTGGCTCAATCCACTTAAATTTTGAGGTATTTATTCTGATCTTTCGTTTCCTCCTCAGCATGTCTTTTTATACATAAAGCTTTACTCATTTTTATTTCATATTAAAGCACAAGCACCCTTCCGTTTGTCTGCCTGGGTTCTATTCCTGTAATTATGAATGACTATGTAGTTTTTTTTATCCAATCGCTGTACCATGACGTATTAACTATTCCCTTATTGTGAGACATTTAGTGTTTCCCAGTTTGTTTTAGGCATTTAATTTTTTCCATATTTTGGATTAATTTTCCTCAGGATAAATTCCCAGAAGTCTAATTACCGGGTCAAAGGCTATAAACATTTTTATGGCTCATGATATTGTAATGCCAAATGTTTTCCAAAAAAAGAGGTACTAATTAATGAAATTCATCAACAAAAAATGAGAATACCATTTTAGAACATCCTTACTAACCATTGGGATTTGTAAAAATATTTTTTAAACTTCCTCTGCTAATTTTAATTTAGAAAAATTTAAATGTCTTTTGATTTTTCAGCTCATTCAAATATTTGCCATGTTTATCTGCTAGTTTTGATTTCTTATTTATGACTTGTCTGTTTATGGTCTTGGAATTAAAATGTTTATCTTATCAATTTGTTCAAGCATTCTACATAATAAAGATATCAGGCCTTTGGCCATCACAGCTTTGGCAAATATTTTCCCATGTTGTCTGACTTTGAATTCTAGTCATTATTACAATACTTTACCAACATAAGTTTTTAATATTTGTTTAGTCAGACTTGTTTTTATTCTCCTTTGTGATTTCTTCTTGTGCTTCTAAACTTGCAAAGTTGTTGTCCCTCCAGAGGTACTACCAACATTGGGATATTTCTTTTAGCTTTTCTATTTTTTAAATTGACTCTTTAATACATATGTTATTTATTTTGGTGTATGTAAAACAGTTAACCTATTATCCCACCAGCATTTGTTTAAAAAAAAAAAATTCTGTCATTTCCCATTTATTCTATGCCTCCCACAAACTTCTACGTACTTCATACCAAAACCTTCTCAGAACCCAGGGCCCAGCAGAGAATAGGAACAACTTACACTGATTGCATAACTTGCTTTACTGTATATGTGCAAATGCACATCAATTTCTGGACACTTTCTTGTAGCCCTAACATTTTATAAGTTTCAGGAAGTTTCCTTTTCCATCAGAGAGCAGACCATTTCTTGAAAGAACTTCATATTTCTCAGTTTTATTTAGGCCCAGGAACCCCTCACAGCTGCTTTAGTGTACAGTACCCCCCACCCCCTACACAGACTCAAACAAGGAACGACAACTCAGAATCAAAAGATGACTTGGCAAGCCTGAAATTAGAGCTCCACCTTCCACCTCCACAAGATAATCTTGCCAACTGGCCAGATTACCTGAGTTCAGCTGGATGGACTTCTCTTTCTCCCTGGATGAACGCAGTAACTTGCTTTTGTTATTTTGGGCTCAACCAACTCTACTTTGGATTGATACATTTCTTTCTTTGGGAATGTATACATATTCAGTAAGATCATGTCTGGCTCCATGTCTTGGAAGTCATAATATCTCTATAAAGTTACTTTCATCATTCAATCTCCATTTATTATGTTTGATTTGAGGTTTAACTTTAAAAAGGCAATCTTATCTCCAGTAATTCCCCCTAGCTCTCAAATTCATAAACCACCAATCATCTGGGTTGTTGATTTCATTCATGCTTATATTTCATTGCTTTGCAATGAGAGTGGGCAGCCTGCAGAATTTTTACATTTGAAAAAATGTATTTGTTTTGCAGACTAGTATATTATTATTTTTGTATATTTTCCATGTGCATAATAGAATAAGGTATTTTATATAACCCATAATCGTCAAAAAATAGTGTATTTTAAGTGTATTCTTTATGTTCTTATATTTTATCATAATCTGATGGCAATATATTAAAATCTACGAATACTACTATTTATCTGCCAATCTCTTATTACTGTTTTCATTTTATCACTTTGATGCTATGTTAGTTGGCATGTCCAAGGATATAAATTCTTCATTTTAACTACGTTAGTAATTGGCTGTTAAATAAAAATTAATTCATAAAGCATACTTTCATTCATATTTCTCCTATTAGCCTGCTACTCTTTATTCCATTGGTTTGTCATCTCTTTATTTTAACCTTTCTGTGTCTTTCTGATGGTTCATCCAATTCACGCTGTGGTAGCTGCTTGCAGAAGTACTCTGGACATATGTAATTATTATTCCACATTAACTCAAAAGTTGCAAGGATTAAGCAGACATATCAGTACACTTGGTATTGATATATTTGAAGCTTTGTATAATCTTGGTGCTGCCACTGTGCTTGCTATAGGGCATGCTCTCTGCTGTGTCAATACATGTTTCAACTTTTGAAAGCACCCTAGCATTAGATGCCAGGAATTATCCAACTTGGCTCAAAGGTGAATGCATGTCTTAATGCCCCATTAGTAATTAATGAAGGAAGCAAACACAGTCTCCCTTATGAAAGGCCTGCCAAGGCTCTGTTTACCTGTGTGCACCAGAGCCATTAAAATGAATGCCACACTTGTTATGGAGCAACAGATGTTTAGAACCAGGCAGATATATTAGAACACAAGCTCTTTTCAAACTGCACTTAATGACACCAAATGAAAACAAAGTCACTGGGGTAGGAACTGTGGGAGATGTGTAGAAGTAAAAAAAAAAAAAAAAAAAAGTTGCCCTTTGCACTCAGGACCTGGAGTTTTATAGACAAGTAAGCACTTATGGAAAATAACTTGAAAATCATCTGGTTGCAGACCCAATAAAATGCTAGTTATCTGGTTCATTATAATGTTTAGATATTGTTGATCTATTAGACCTGAAGCCACGTCAATCAAAATGTTATGGTGCTACGAATGATGTTTGGTCCACTCACTTCAATCTCCTTCACTATCTTACATCCAGATACATTTTAAAATGATTAACTAATCAATTTAAGAAATATTTATTGAGTATATTCTATAAGGCAAGATTTGGACTAAGTACGGGAGGGTCAGTGATGAACCATTCTCATGTGGACCCTGCTTTCATTAGTGTATAGTCTATAGCGATACAAAAAAGAAATAAACATTTAATGCATTCTGTTGTCATGTATAACTAACTAGAACAAATTTTTAAAAATAAAAATAAAAGATAATTGTTTTGAAAATAAAAAAAAAGAAAGAGACACTTGTAATGCACTTATACTGGAAGCAAGACACAGCAGGATGTCACAGCTGTGTAGAGAGAATAATCTAGCCCTTCTCTAAGGCATGGAAGACTTCTTGCTAGAAGAAACATATCAGTTATTTTGCTAAAGTTATAGAAGATAAAAATATGACAGATCTGGTCTCTATTCTCTAGATGATGCTATAGTCTAGATGGTTAATTTAGACTAACACAATAAACCAGTGGTGTGTAATAAGATATACTCCCCAGTACAATTAATCATGGTGTAGACAATGCATAGTGGTACAGCAACTGACCACTGTACAAAATAGTTTGGAAGGAAATTAAGAAGGGCTACTCTAAGACTGTTGCTCAAATGCAGGAGTGTAGTGACAAGGATTGGGTATAGGGTGGCCACAGTAGCCATACATATAACACAGATGAGTCAAAAGTCTGTGAAGATGCCAAAGTCTACAGGTCTGCTGATCTGAGAAAACAACACCATTGCTAAAGACAGGATCTTTCACCTACAGCTTTGAAATTATTTCAGGTAATTAATTCTACCCTGTGATGATGTGTTATTTATCTGTTGCCACTACAGCCATAGCAATCTACAAATATCTCTAAAGTGAATGGAAAATACCTAATTTTTGTCAAATGAATTTTAAAGCCCAGTTTGGTTTACCTACGCTTTATGTGATAAAATTGGTATCAGGAAGCTGATTATTTCTAAACTCTAGATATTGATTTATTGATAGATTTTGCTTATATCATCATGGCAACAAAGTTGTACTCAATTGTGATGCACAGGAGCAATTGTAGGAAGAAGGAAAAGGATACCTGAATTCGTCTGATCTGGGTTGGAGCCCTTAAATCTCTTTCTTGGACTGTGCTGGAACACTCCATAAAAGTCTGCTAAGCTTTCACCCACATCTGGCTCCCTTTTGCATCCCCATCCTCTGCTTTGTGCCTTTCTCCCTCGCCTGCATATGCTTTTTAGGTTGGTGATCCAGCCAGGCAGTTGACCTTGTTGGTGTCAGTCTCTCCCTAGCCTCGGTTCTCTGATGGACCTCAGCTCCTTCTCTGCCACTCATGAACTGGTCGGGTCCCAGCATGACTCCCAGCAGCAGTTTTAAGGACACTAGTTGGAATTCAGCACCTTCCCCTCTCACTTATTCAGAGCAGGGCATGCATCTTTCTGGTTAATTAAAACTCTTTTCAGTTTCAAATCCATTTTCCTGCTTTAGTGACTTTGAACATTTGCAATGTCTAGTAAATAAAAACATGAAAAGTTAATTCCAGAAAACACCAAAATTTTCACTTAACTCTGAACAGCCGTGAGATTTCTGGTGTACTGGCTTCTTAGAATAAATCTCTGGTATTATATTTTACTCTCATATATGTATAAGAAGCAAAATCCGAACTGAGTTTTCCAATTATAGTAATATGTCACTCATCTTTTTATTGGGGAACATGGTTTTCCATATAGTACCCAGATGACTGAAACAACCCCTTTAAGATCAATATTCATGTACTTAATCATTTTAAAGGAAAAATTTCACCATCTAACAAATTCCCAGGTGATGCTAAAACCACTGGTCTGTGAATCATGCTTTTAGTAACAAAGAGCTGAAAAATGAGAAAATAGAGTTCATTAAAATTGCATGTAAAATAAGATTAAATTAGTTCTGAGAGCACCCTAGGGTGTTGATCTTGCTTTATGGAATTTGCAACATCCAGTGGAGCTGCTGAGAGCCTTTTTAAAAGCCCCTTGAGGCTTCAGATTAGGGAGTTGTAGCTGCAGTGAAAGTCCTTTGACTCAAGGCTTTATTCCAATTAAAGAGGCCCTCCACATTTCACAAGAAAAGCAGCCTGTGGCACCATTTCTCATTCACACAAATCCTGCAGGAATTGGAAGTAAACACCTCCCTTGCAGATATGTTCTCAATGTGTGCAAATTACATCCTTCATCTTTCACCAAAAATCTTCTAGTGAATTTAGTAGGACAAGAATTACTAATCATAACTATAATTAAGAAAATAAATCCTGTGAGGATACAAGGTCAACATACATAAATCAATAGCTTTCTTATACTCCAATAATGATTTGGCTGAGAAAGAAATCAAGAATACTACTCAATTCTCAAAAAAACAAACAAACAAACAAACAAACTTAGAAATAAATCTAACTAGTGAGGTGAAAGACCTTTACAATGAAAATTAAGACACACTGAAGAAAGAGTGAAGACCTTAGAGGATGAAAAGACATACTATGTTCATGGACAGGCAGACTTATTGTCATCAAAATGGCCATATTACCAAAAGCAATCTACAGATTCAATGCAATCCCCATCAAATACCAAAGACATTCTTCACTGAACCAGAGAAAAGAACCCTAAAATTTATACAGAAGAATAAAATACACAGGATAGCCAAAACAATCCTGACCAATAAGAGTAAGGCTAGAGACATCACAATACCTAACTTGAATTATACTACAGAAATATAGTAACAAAACCAGCATGGTACTGACATAAAAAATACACATAGTGCAATGGAACAAATAGAAGACACAAAGACAAATTCACACAGAATAATCATGACCCTTGACAAAGGTGCCAAAAACATACATTGGAAAAAAGATAACCTTTTTAACAAATGATGCTGGGAAAACTGGATATTCAATATACAAGAACTAAACTAGATTCTTATCTCTCATCCTGCACAAAAATCAACTCAAACTGTCATAAAGACCTAAGAATTGAACCAGAAACACTGAAAGTACTAGAAGAAAACACAGGGTCAACACTCCAACATATTGGTATAGGCATCAACTCCCATAACAACCCTCCTAAAGTTCAAGAAATAAAACCAAGAATCAATAAGTGAGATGGCATCAAATTAAAAAGCTTCTGCTCAACAAAGAAAACAATGAAGAGTATAAAAAGGAATCCTACATAATAGGAGAAAATCTTTGCTAAACTACTCTTCTGACAGGGGATTAATATCAAGAATATATAAAATCTCAAAAAAACTTAATACCAAATAAACTAATCAATAAGTGGGCCAAAAATCTAAATATACATTTCTCAAAAGAATAAACAGAATGGCCAACAAATATGTGAAAAAATATTCAACATCTTTAGCAATCAGAGAGATACAAATCAAAACTACACTAGGAACTCATTGCACCCCACTTAGAATGGCAATCATCAAGAATACAAACAGCAATGATTGCTGCAAAGGATGTGGGGGGAAAAGGTACACTTATACACTGTTGGTAAATGGCAAATTAGTATAATCACTTTGAAAAGCTGATTGAAGATTCCTCAAAAGACGAGGAATGGAAACACCACATGACACATTCCTTGATATTTATCTGAAGGAACTAAAATACTATAGTGATACATGCACAGCAATGTTTAAAGCACACATACAATTCATAATAGCCAAGTTATAGAACCAGTCTATGTGCCCATTGGCAGACAGATGGATTTTTTAAAAAATGTGGTATATATACACAATGGAGTTCTACTCAGCCACAAAGAAGAATGAAATTATGAATAAATCTCAAAGGAGTTAGTGTTTGTACCTGTTTTAAAGTATTAAATGATTACTTTGTAACTATCTAAACAAACAACTGTTATTTAGGTTATAACAATATTGTTGACATCCAAAATACATGTATCTAAGTATATGTATGCATCTCTGAGAACTATCTGTCTAAGCCTTGTCTAAGTGTTATGTAAAAGTTTATAAAATGAAAGTTTATGTAAGTTTACTGTCAAGTCAACCAATAAGTGCTCTCTTTTATACATTGTATCTGAACAGAAGGGCTACACTGTGATTTGAAGACCTGTCTTATATATATTTACTTTTACTAAGTATATTTCTGATCATTAACACTGTTTCCTAAACATATAAGAGATTTAAGGCTATCCTTTGTTTTTTGTTCACCCATGCAGACCTGTGATTACTGTTACTATACATTCTATATTCTAATTATCCTTTAAAAGTTAATAAAATAAGGAAAAATGAAATTATGTCATTTTCTGGTAAATTAATAAAACTGGAGAACCTCATGCTAAGTGAGATAAGCCAGACTTAGAAAGTCAAGTGTTGAATGTTTTCTCTTACATATGAAAGTGAGAGAGGTAAAAGGAATAAAAATGGGGATCTCACAAAAATAGAAGGGAGACCAGTAAAGTAGAGGCAGAGGACCAAAGAGGAGGGAGGAGGTGAAGGGATGGGAAAGAATTGGGGAATGAGGTTGACCAAATTATGCTATGTGCATATATGAATATATCACGATGAATTTCACTTTTATATTTAACCATAAATAAATAGAAAGAAGATTAGTAGAATGGAGAAAAGGGGATCAGGGATAAGGGGGAGGGGAGGGCAAGGGGAAGTACTGGAGATTGAAATGGAGCACATTTTGTTATACACTTTGATGAATACGTCAAAATGAATCCCACTAGATGTATAACTATAGTGCATGAATAAAAACATTTTTAAAAGTCTTGCAAGATAATTACTTGCCTAAAGTCACCAGAAAATCAGTGCTATTTTTGGAGTCTGGAATTCCAATATTGTTTGTACTCCAGAAGGCATGAGGAGAATCCCCAGGGGCCTTATACAGCCCATCCATACCTTTCCAGTGGGGTCCCATCTTTCAAAGGTTAGCTCCAGCTCCAGAGCAATAGTTGGCAGAACCACCTGTCAAGATAATGGAGCCTCTCATGGTTTGTAGCTCAAAGGACCCAAAGCAGCAATGACCAGGGTTTTGGCTTCCCACTGCAGAGCCAGGCACCAGCAGAACCACTCTGAATGGGAAACCAGCCATTGCCCTCACTACCATGGTTCCTTCGTGTCTGAGTGCTGACTCACGCCAGAAGGCTGAGAGCATCCAGACAGAGCCCCTGCCCTGCAGACTTTGCCTCACAATTTGGTAACACCCTGACAAGCTTGCAGCCAGCCTCGTCCCATCAGTACCCGCACCCCATGCTGAGCTGTCCATGGACTCTTGCAGCTGGGCATCAGTGCCCGGCAAGAAAGGAGAATTGTGGTGGGGCAGCCTGGTGCCAAGGAGCCAGACACCCACCTCATAAAAAGGGAGTTCCGTGAGGAGAGGCTGGCAGGGAGTGGGCACACACTCCTCAATACCAGCCATTCAGCGGGAGGGACAGGGTCCAGCAGTTTTCACTTATGTTACCACAAACAGCAGATGCTAAAAATACGCTGTGGTCTTGTCCTTCATTCTTCCAGCAAATATCCATCAATCATTTCTAAAGTGATGACCAGCTTTTCTTTCATTACTGGTCTGGGAGACTGAAGCTGTCAGGTCACTCTGAGGAATAGCTGCCCCTCTGGTTTTTTCCTCACCCTCCTTCAGAGGCTGAAGGTGCAAGGGAGAAAGCACCCGAAGAAATGAGGAGAGGAAATGGAGATATGGGGAGGACTCCCCACCCCTAAGCCAGGAGGAGGGCAAAGCAAAGTGGGACCGAGGAGACATCTGACGTGGAAAGCAGTGAGGCAGAACGTGGCCAGTGTGGAGCACGGAGAGGACACGAGGGACTAAATGAGGACCCATCCCAGGATACCAAGGGCCTTACTAAGGAAGATCTCACTTGCCCTGAAAATTTCTTGTTTTTTTTCCCCCATGACTTGAAGTTAACCCACTTTTACAAAAAGTGCAATCACTGCTCCTCACTGGGAGGACTCATCAGTCAGCACCTGAACAATCCGAGCCTCGGTTTCTCCTACTTGGTATGGCATACAGGCAGAGTCACCCACATACCGTCTCCACTGGAGCAAAGAAGACAGGGGCAAGAAGAGAGGGCTGGAGAAGGACACGCAAGTTAGCCCTTATTAACAGGAAATAGAGCCTGAAAGAGGAGGCCCACACAAGGGTGGGCTCTAATCTTCTTGATGTCTAATCTCCATGTTTCTGCTTCCTGCAATTCAGGTAATTCAAGTGGGCTCAAAGGAAGAAATAAAAGAAATTGAGCAGTTTCTGTACATGACCATCTCAAGACCCACTCTGTGTATTAAGACTTTCCTTTTTTGCCTTGATTTCTGCCAAGAAATCAGAGTCCTAAAATGCAAACATATTTTACGAAAAGCAATTTTTTCATCTACTGTGGATCCATAGCAAAACCATCCTTTTTATAAAAGAAACTTCTGTAGCTTCCTGTTATGAGAGCCCTAGATTCAGGTCCACCTCTGCCACATTGGGATTCTATCACCTCTCTGTCTGGCTGCACCTCCGTTACCTCCCTTTTAATCTGGGGATAACATACTGTGGGAGAACCAAATCAGATACTGCATATCAAATGCTTAGCTCAGTGCCTGGTATGTAGTAAGTACTCAATAAATGCCAGCTACTTTATTATCCAAACATCATTTCTTAACAGCACGATTAACAGAGCACGAATCCTACATGTTTGTTCATTCTGATCACAGTGTAGGAGTTGGGATCTTGTGCAACAGCAGCTCAAAGCTTTTTGCTAGCACCTGTGACTCCTTATCAATTTAAAACTAAATAATTAAATTAACACTTGAGCTCAATCTTTTCATTTTTTTCAGAGCAGGCCTCCCCCATCCCAAAGCAGGTGGCATAATGTCTTCTCTCAAGGAGCTTGCCTTCCAGCTAAAGGGGACAAAATATGTATCTGATGTAAGTGCCAGTTTGTTGAGAGAGACCATGAGCACATAGAATAGAAATACCTCTCCCAGAATGAGAGAATGAGCTCACAACCCTTAACTCTTAGACACGGATACAGTGGCCTGGACTCTCCTCCCTGTGAGTGGAAGCTGTTTAGAATGGTGAAGGCTTATGTTGCAATATCCACATACTCCAAACTCATGACATGTGATCCCAAAGCACACAGCACTTAGCTATTGAGAAAAACAATGGAATGATTCTATCTGTGGTGAATTGGCTTATTCCTTGATTTGCTTCAGGGCAGGGGGCTGGCGAGGGCAGTGTACTAGACTTATACTCCCAGTTGGAGCCTGGTCCCCACATAGCCCACAGGGCAAATGCCCCATCACTGGCTCATCTTGTCCCTATGGAAGATCTGAATTGGGGTGAGCCTTGGCAGATGAGCAAAGCAAAACCCATTGTTCAGATAGCTCACTTGAAAGGCATTTATTTTCATTCCTCTTCTTTCTTCTTCAGCCTTCCCCTCACCCCCAACCCAAGGATCCAAAAAGCTCAGGCTCCTTTGGGACCAAGGGCAACATTATCATCATCTACTTGGAGGCACGCAAAGAGTAGAAGCAGAAACACAGTCTTAAGCATACAGCATTTGCAGCTTTCACATCTACATGTGGTCCCAATTTAGGATCACAAGCAGAGTTGTTTATTTTAGAAAAGCTTTTTAGTTCACTTTTAAGGTATTTTGCTTAGGCATTGCTTGTTTTTCAAAAGGAGAAAATGTGTATTTTTTTTCCAAAGAGTGTTTGTTTTGGCTGTTTACTCATTTGCAAAAGTTCAAATTTTATTCTATGAGTTGAACCAATTTCCCTGCAGTCACCACAAGCCCCTCCCCTCCCCAACACATACACAAATCCAAAGAATAAAATACAATAATTTGGAACAAGGCATTTTGGAGATACTTGCAAATATGGCAGGTTTTGGGGTGGGGGGAAAGCCATTTCAATAGATAATTTGCAATAGCACTTCTGGATTCTTAATTTAACTCTTATTTGCTGCCTGAAATGAAGTCTTAACCCATCAATTTATATGGAGGTAAAGTGTATCTTCATATTGAGGTTAAGGCTCATTTTGGGTCCTTTAAGAACTTTATTCTATGATTCTTGCTGAAATTATATGATCTAGCTGGGGGTCAGAGTGGAACTTAAGTTGAGGTATCAGTTATTGCTGAAAAAGTAACAAAACAAAATTGTGGTGGTGGTATTTGGGATTAGGTGAGAATCTGGGCAAAACTGGTGAAAGGTCAAAGTATGAATTTGGGTCACTGGCATCTGATTCCACATGGCACTAGATTGCCTCCGACTATCTACCCCACCCCAACCGTTCTTTCTGAACTGACTCTTACTGACAACATCCTTTGTCAGCTGCTCTGCTCCCAATGACATGACAAGTCTTAAGGGTCATTCTTCTGTTTAAGGTTCTCTACCACCATGACAATGAGTGCTAATTAATATGTGGTGCTCTGCTCCTGTGAAATAAATTTGCAACTTACAGGACTTCTGAGGTAATGATTTTAAAGTAGCGATTTCAATAACAGGGTCCCAGGCCCTCTGTTTTATCAGCTAAAAAGACAAGCAGGATGTGGCTTAGTGATAGAACATTTACCTAGCATGCTCAAGGGCTGGGATCCAATTCCCCAGAACTGCAAAAAAGACAAGCAGGCTCTGATGGGTGCAGGCTCTATGAGGTCCTCAGATAAGGAGAAAGGGTAACAGCAGTGACTATCCTGGTAGGCAGGCAGAAATCAACAAAGGCAGAATCTCCAAGGCCAAACCACAGCTAGGCAAAGGTGTAAGAAGCTCATAAATAATCAGTGGTCAAGCGCCTGACGGATGGCTTCCAACACAAAGGCAGAGATATGCAGAAGCTTGGTAAATAGGAAAGCATGAATGGGTGAGCCAGCAGATGACTTCAAACAAGACTCCATGGGAGAGGGGGTGACCCTCTGTCCCACAAAGTTCTTTAATGGTCTCTATCAAGCCAGGAGAAGAAGGCTAGTGGGGAAACAGCTACAGAGAAGGCAAGAAGATGTGCCCATCCTGGCTGGGAAGGAGGCAGGAGGTGGCAGGGCCTGGTGCTGAAAGTCCCCTTCTTGTAGGTTAGCTGTGATCAGAGGAGCGTCACTAGCACAGGCTGGGAGGTATGTGGCTTAAGCATGTAATTATTTCATCACATCAGTCCCCTACCTATGTCTGTAGCCTAAGCAGGGGGACTCAATTTGGGCCATGGCAAAGAACATTTTCTCACTCAACCTTACAAATTGGTACCTGCATTAATTATCAGTCTCCTATTTCCCTTGCTCCGTCCAAAGCTGCCATAGATAGCTAGAATAAACATTTGTTTTGGACACACTGACCTTCTTGTAGGACATGCTTTTCTGTGTCTGAGTTTCTAGCAGTCATGACCTTTTTAAAAAAAATTCCAGCCTGAGGAGGGGAGGGCATGTGACTGGGAGAAGAATAGAGACTCTATGAACCTCTGGTAATGTTTTTCTGGTCTGTATTCCCATCTCACACAAATATTCCTCGCTTGTTCCTTTTGGATCCAAGTAATTGCTGCCTGTTGATAGTAACTGAGAACATAACAACAACGAAACAAACAGAAAATGCTGGCTACCCACTAAGAATCACTTTTCTGTCAGGCTCCATACCTGGAGCTGGGATCCAATAACACATTGTAGGAGACAGATTCAAGGGGGTCACATAGCTGTATTGAAAGCTTAAGCGATTCATACCACAGTAGATAGAAGAGGGACATCTTAGCAGGTGAAGCATCCCATGCAGACATTGAAAAAACATATATATATATATGTATATATTCTGAACCATAAAAGAGGCAATCTCCCTTGCCCACACATGATTGTAGGGTTAAAGAAAGCATAAGCAATTAAAATTTATAAACAACCCCAGCCTTACATTTAAGGTTGGCTTCAACCTCTCTATCCACATCAGAAATGATGTTGGCCTAAGAAAAGTTCAGTCTCTATATACTATTTTGGAATAGTATATAGAAGCACTATCTGAGAGAAATACAATGTGAACCTCATATATAATTTAAAATTGTCTACTATCCTCATTTCAAAAAATTAAAAATACGTGAAATTAAATTTAATAGTTTATTTTATTATTATCAAGTTATTGTCATTTCAACATGTAATTGATATGAAAAATTACCAATAAGACATTTTGCATGTTTTCATACTGTTTTTAAGATATGGTGCTTGGGTTTTGCTTGTAGCCCAATGCAAATTAAACCAGACATATTTTGAGTGCTCAGGAGCCACATGGGGCTGGTGACAAAATACTGGATGGACAGGAAGACAGGAGACTCAGCTTGGTGACCCAAAGTGCAGTCTCTGCAAACCAGCTGCCTCAGTTTGAATGTTGGCCCCATCATACTGGCTGCATGATCATGTCTGTAAAATGATGAAACACATAATTTCAACCATAGGAGGTTGACATGAGGTTAAAACTAAAATAGTCCTTTTTAAGGCTTTTTCATGAATTGTGGAAAAATATAAGGTGTTTAATGAAAGTTAGCTGTGGTCATCATTTTATATTTCATGAGCTCTATGAAACTGAAAAACATAGGTGATCCTGAACAAGTTATCTTCTCTATGAAACAGGGGTGACAATAGTTCTTCATCGAGAAGACTGACTGGTACAAGCATAGCACTTAATATTTTCTTCTTTTTCCTTGGATTGAGGGGTCATGATCAGAAAAATAGTTGAAGGGCCAATTGAGTGGGATAGAGGTAAACAGACCTGTATAACTAGCAATCTGGGTAGACTCAAGGTAACTGAGGAGAAAGTAAGCATCCAGGTGGCTCCAACCAGCTCCCTGTTTCTTTAGCGGTCCCTTCACTAGAAGATATGTTCTGCACTGATCTGCAGGCTGATAGTGTGTGCCTGTGCATCTTATAGGATGCATTCCTATGTATGCCATAGTTAGCACTTTAAAGCTATAGACATGACTCAATTCCCTTGTGTTATTAAGGAGGACAACTTGGGAAAGAGAAGACCAATTTTTGTTTGTTTGTTTATTAGAAGATTCAAAATCTCACCGTGGCATCCATCTGTAATTGCAGCAGCTTGGGAGGTTGAGACAAGAGGATCGGGAGTTCAAAGTCAGCCTCAGCAACTTAGCAAGGCACTAAATAACTCAGCAAGACCCTATCTCTAAGTAAAATATTAAAAAGGGCTGGGGACGTGGCTCAGTGGTTAAATGCCCTGAGTTCAATCCCCTGTACAAAAAAAGAAAAAAAAGAAAAAATCAAAATCTTTAGTGGTAATAATGGCTTTTATTGCTTTTATACTCAGAGGTTTTTTTCTTTTTTTCCCTTTTTTAATGGTTCATACTCAATTTTGAGAAGGAAAACTCAAAATTTTTAATTAAAACCATATCCTAAATACACTTCTTTTCCTCTGGATATTTGTTCATTTCTTTCCTTAGAATTGATGTGTTAAGAGTCTTGGAATTACCCGGGAAGAGTTTTTGAGGATGTTTGAATCCATGATTCAGAAAGAACAGGAAGAGACACCCCAGTGATGGGATTGGTGTGACATCAGAATTGACCAGCCGCTCCTCAGACTGTGGGCTCTGGAACCCTCCGCCCTGCGCTTCAAGGGGCTGTTGTAAACCTGCTAGGGTTTTAATGCCCCCCTGTGCTTTAAGGTTTCAGGAGGCTCATTTCCGAGTGACAGTAAAACTGCCATGAGAAGCAACGAGCCTGGGATGGCACCAGAGCGCGGCCATCCCTCCCAGCAGTCCAAGGGAAATGCTCATCAGAGGACTGTGCTTGGTTTTACTTAAAGGGACTTTGAGTTCACAGCTCTAAGTCCCGTCTCCTCCACAGGAATTCAATAAAACTGAAGGTAACAATAAAAACATGAAATAAAGCAAACATAATAAAAAACCCCTCAAGTAACCTAGCTCCCCTCTTGAGCCTCGATATATCTCTAACTCCATGTTGTATCTTTCAGAAGGTGGCAGAAACAAAGTTTTAAAAGAAAAAAAGACAATACTAATGCAATTATTTAAACAAACAGAATTAGATAAAGATGTTATTTTACCAAAAGGAATTAAAATACATTCTTTGAGAATAGGCATAGATTATCCAGGTTACCCTTGTTATTTTAATTGTTTCAGTGGCATTAGACACAGTTTGGGGAAAAGTGGCCTTGATGTATAAAAGCACTTTAATGTGTCATTTTAAGTCAGTAATTTGAGATTTAAGAGAGTTTTTTTTTGGGGGGGTGGGGTTAATCACAAAAATGTCATGTAAATTTTGAAAAATTTTTACTCCAGAAAACCCCAAAGGGTTTTCCTCATGACAACAGCTACCTCCCCTCTGATAGGCAGAGTAAGAATGATAACAATGTGAAGAAGACTCTCTGAGACCAAAACTGGAGACACAAATAGAGATGGGCCCCTCAGCCATCCCTGGCCTAGACCACAGTGGGGAAGGGAGTGTGGCGTCTATCTCTGCCTTCCTGCCTCATCTCCTGAGTTAGTCAGTAGCCTCCTGACCTCGAAGTTCCCTTACATGTAACAGGTGCACATCACTTTTTTGATGGAACAGCCTCTGTTCTATGAGGTGGAGGTAACTAAATGGTACTTGGAAAGACAGGTATTATCTATACAAATAAAAATCTAGCAGAATTCACATGACTTGGGACTTCATTGTTGTTCCAAGAAGTGGATTTACAGTGAAGTGAATGAATCCCTCATTTGTACAGACCATTTCCAAGGTTCTAGACCTAATTTGGTATTTTTGGTTTTGTATTACTTTTTATATTTTTGGTACCAGGGAATGAACCCAGGGGCACTTAACTACTGAGCAACAGCCCTAGCACTGCCCCCCACCCCCGCCACCTTTTTGAAAAAGGGTCTCACTAAGTTGATTAGGGTTGCTGAGGCTGGTTTCAAACTTGGAATCCTCCTGCCTCAGCTTCCCAAGTTGCTTGGATTACGGACATGTGCTACCACCCCTGATCTTGTATTATTTTCTTAAAGAGGGCTTTTCTAAATTGCATAAGCTTCAGGCCTCACCATATTTGAATCTTCTTTGGGATGTTCTTAGAAATCATATGTGAGTACCGTCTTAGATTCTTCATCTGTCATTATTTTAACTCCTACCCAGACAAAGGAAATATAAGTCAATTTGCTCTGTAACCATGGACAAATTAGGCCTGGGTCTCCTCATTTCTAAAAATGAAAGGTGATTGGATATGATTCCCCAGATCCCAAAAGAAAAGGATGTAGGGAAGTAAAACATAGGGGAAAAAAGAGGAAGCAAAGGCTGTGACTCCCGGTCCTCATGCTGGCCACTACCAACAGCTGGTGTGTGACATTCAGTGAAGAGCTTTACCTCTGGGGCCTCTACTATTTTCTCTACTATGAAATGAGGCAGGCAAACAAGGCACCTCTCTAAACCCTCATCTTGTCCCTTGATAATTTGTGCAGCACGTCACATCTCACATCCACTCTCTCTGGATGCGCACAGTATCTCAGGAACTTGGCAGTGGAATAACCTGGCAAGCTTCAAACAAATTAAGTATTCTTTCTACTATACTGCATTGAGATATTTGCCAGCTGAATGGCAAATAAGGCTGATGTCATTGGTTTTGATGGCCTTCAAATATGTACTGTTGTCATGCTCAGTCAAAGATGTTGATCTGACATGAACCAGCATTGCAGCCTGCACAAGAGGCGCTGTATTTGAAGCTGCTGCAGATACAACCAGTAGACAGAGAAAGGCCACTTTCTTCTTCTCATGCCTCCATTCAAAACCAGGTTTCCTTTTCTTCACCATTTGATTCCTACTGCTGACAGCCAAGCAATCTCAAAATCATCAGAGGAGCGCGCGCACACGCACAGTCCTAAGCAAACCTCACTGCCCAGAATTACCAAATTTGAATTCTTGGAGAGATTTGGGCAAGGAAACTTTAATTTTAAAAGTTTCCCAGCTGATTCTGATGACCTGTTAGGTGGGAAAAATCATTACTGTAGGTAGATTTTTCTGTCCTAATGTCTGGAAATGCCTATCATTTGAAATAACCTGCTTAGCTACCCTCATGCCTCCTGCCACAAAATCAGGCTGGGGTAGTATGGGCTAAGGCAAGTAGTAACAGTCAGGCAACAGCCCTGTCACAAAAGACTACCTATTATATGATTCACTTATATGAAATATTAAAAATAAATTCACAGACACAGAAAGATTCGAGATTGAGGGGAAGAGAAAAGGGGGCATAGAAGGGGGGATGGCTAAGGGGATGTAGTTTCTTTTTGAGGTGATAAAAATGTTCTAAAATTGATTGTTGTTATGTGAATATACTAAAATCCAGGAGATTGTATACTTAAGATGGGTGAATTGTATAATATGTAAATTATACCCATAAAGCTATCATTATAATTTCTTGAAAAAAAAAAGCCCATAGGGCTGGAGTTGTGGCTCAGAGGTAGAGTGCTTGCCTAGCATGCCTGAGGCACTGGGTTCGATCCTCAGCACTATGTAAAAATAAAATAAAGGTATTGTGTCCATCCACAACTAAAACATAAATGTTAAAAAAAAGCCTTAATCTTCCTTTCCCTCTCCACACATACCCACAGGTGAACCATGTCAACTCACGATCATTGCCAGGTTAATTACAAACGCCCAACCAGTGAATGTCCTAGGTGTGTGAATGGCACTCACTCACCACCTCTCTCATGACCACTCTCCAGTAACCTCTTCTGGTCCTCCTGTGCTAGAAATCACCAACCATCCCGGGTCGATGGTGCCACCTGGTGGCTACCACAGGAAATTCCAGGCAGATCCCCCTGCACTTCCCGCTCTGGGGCCATCTGTGGACCTCACACACAAGCCATTTCGATTTCAGTCAGGTTATCTCTAGTTAGGTAGTCTCCAACTTATACAGAATTTCCTTGCATCTCGTCTGCTGTGTCTTGCCCCAGATCATCTACTGCTGCTAAAACACTTAAATAACTTCAATTATAATTCTGCATGTGAAAATGCAAAAGTAGAAAGTCTTAAATGGGTTAGGTACAATCAAACCTAATAAAGAATTGTGCATCTTGTTCACAGTGGAATGTGATGGACATCATTACCCAAAGTACATGTGTGAAGACTCGAATTGGGTGTCAACATACTTTATATATAAACAGAGATATGAAAAAATTGTGGTATATATAAACAGAGATATGAAAATTTGTGTAGTAAGAATTATAATGCAAAAAAACCCCACAAAGTACATGTATAAAGGCATGAATTGGCGTGAACATACTCTATATACAAAGATATAAAAAACTGTACTCTATATGTGTAATAAGAGTTGTAAGGCAATCCGCTGTTGTGTATTTAAAAAAATAAAATAAAATCCCATTTTTACCCCATATACAGATTGCAGAATCACATCAGTTACACATCCATTGATTTACATATTGCCATACTAGTGTCTGTTGTGTGAAATATGATATATCAAGAAATTTGTAATGTTTTGAACAACCAACAATAAAAAATTTTAAAAAAATAAAATAAAATCAATAAAACTAAAAAAAAAAACCACCAAATACTTGAGAATAAGTAAAGCAAATATCTATGTAATAGAAGGAAAAAATGTTCTGTTTTGTTGGTAATCAAATAAAAACAAATTTAAACAATTTGCCTGTCGAAGTAAAATTTTTTTTAACCATTCATATATAACAAATTAGACAAGCTGCCCATGAACAGAGAGAGCAGCTATACTAGTTCAACATTTACAGAGTGCAGTCTGATGGTAGGTAGGAAATGGAGGCTTTTCATGGAAATATATATCTTAGAGGATTTAGCAAGAGTCTACATAAAGGTTTATGTGCAGATATGGTCACTGAAGCAATGTTTATGATGGAGGTAAATTGGAAAATATCTAAATATCCAAATATTTGGGGAATACTGAAGTAAACCATGGTACACACCTGTAATAGGATATAATGCAGTTGATAAAAATAATGACATTGATTTGTTATGATACATGAAAGGGTCTTGCTATAATATTAAGTATAAAAATGCATAGAAAAGTATTTACAGAATAAATTTTAAAGTTACATATATACAAAGAGGAAAAAAAGAAAAACTGAACGCATGCATAGAAAAAGAGACTAGATGTTGGTGAGGATGTGGGAAAAAAGACACACTCATACCCTGCTGATGAGACTGCAAATTGCTACAACCAATATGAAAAGAAGTATGGAGATTCCTTGGAAATGGAACTTGGAATGGAACCACCATTTGACCCAGCTATCCCATTCCTCAGTCTATACCCAAAGGACTTTAAAAAAGCATACTACAGTGATGCAGCCACATCAAAGTTTATAGCAGCACAATTCACAATAACTAAACTGTGGAACCAACCTAGATGCCCTTCAGTAGATAAATGGATAAAGAAACTATGGTATACATACACAATGGAATATTACTCAGCATTAAAAGAAAATAAAATCATGGTATTTGCAGGAAAATGGATGGAGTTGGAGAACCTCATGCTAAGTGAAGTTAGCCAATCCCAAAAAACAAAATGTTGAATGTTTCTCTGAAATGTGGATGCTGATCCATAATGGGGATGGGGGCTGGGGAGCATGGGAGGAATGGAGGAATTTTAGATAGGGCAAAGGGAAGGGAGGGGAAGGGCATGGGAGTAGGAAAGATTGTGGAATGAGAAGGACATCATTACCCTAAGTACATGTACGAAGACACGAATGGTGTGACTCAGTGTACAAACAGAGACATGAAAAAATGTGCTCTATATATGTACTATGAATTGAAATACATTATACTGTCATGTATAACAAATAAATAAATTTTAAAAAAATAAAAAGAGATTAGAAGAAAACAAAACCAAATGTTGAAAGAAGATAGGTAGTAAGATTATAAATGCTCTTTATTTTTTTCCCTAAATGGTTCACAATGGCTTTTATTACTTTCATAATTGAAAAAAAAATTAATTAAACCATAGTGTCCTTAAAGTTACCCAAAATGTCCTTAGAAAGTGCAATGGAAAGAAAGAAAGAAAGAAAGCCTTTAGATCCATGGTTTTTAACAGAAAGTGATTTGACCCACAGAGGATATTAGACAATATCTGGAGACATTTTTGGTTGTCCAAATTTGTAGGGAGGGTAGAGGCCAGGAATGCAGCCCCATTCAGCAGAGAAGTTTCCAGCCCAAATATCAAAAGTGCTGAGAGTTTAAACCTTACATGATTGGAATCCAGATTCCAAGTCTGTTAGGTCTCCAATCTGGGCATGTTGCTCACCTACTCTAAACTTCAAATTTCCCTTGTAAAACAGAATCATCCACATAGAATTTCTGAAGATGAAATAATAACCTATTAGGTGTCTGGCATATCAGTTCCCTTGTCTTAGAACACCAATACTCAACTTTGTGTGCCCTTTTCTGGGTAGTATAATGTCTCTATCCTTTTCATTATATCTCAATTATCCATTTCAAACATAATATTGAACACTGGTGAGCTTTGAGGTGCTTCCCCCAGATTCTATAGCTTCCATAGCAGATTAATAGAAAAAGGAAAGAAACTCTTGGTCCTACAATATGAATTACTAAAATGTCATAGAGGCATATTCTAAGTACTAGTGTGATATAAGTGAAAAGCTGATCTGCTTAACGAGGTCTGCCCTGTGGGGACAGGCTGCGTGGAAAGCTTCTGAGAGGCGTGCAAAGTACCAGGGTAGGTGTCACATGTACCTCTCTCATCATCCACCAAAGCTCCACACCAATGATCTGGGCCTATCCATGCATTCGTATTACTAGCATTTTCCTTCCACTGAATGAGCTCTATTTATAGATCTGCTCCTAGACATAACAAATGGCCCAGAAAGAGCAGAACCTGAAACCCAAGAGACCCTCATTCTTACTGCTGCTTCTCCATCAGAGTGGGCGCTTCCTGAAAGAGCAGCAGGACTTCCTGTCAGTTGCCTCTCAGCCCCTGGGGCTGCACAGGAGAGAGGCTACGGGTCATTCATACATGCCCCTGAGCCCTCACAGAGGGCCAGGGAGGTGATCTGCCCCTACCTGGAGAATGAACACACTGAGGCAGGGTCAGGAGAAGGCCTGGTTGGGAAGGCAGGCTGCAGGAAGGGGCTGCACAGGCATTGAGAACTCACTCTTCTGAGCTGGCGTGCTAGGAGTGAGCTGACCACTCCCTGCCTGCAGGCACGTCTTGCCTTTCTGAGGTCCAGACCCCCAGGCACCAAAACTCTGCCTGTAAAAAAGGCCAGAGGCACTTAACAGACTCCAGTGTGCTGTATACAGACCTAGTTAAATGAGAGCCGGCTGCCAAAAAAACGATTGACTGACCACGTATGAAAAAAAAATCCTTCCAAATTAGTATGATGGATCCTATACTGTCAGAATGACCTCCCCTTTCCCCTTCCTTTGGAAGCATTTCCAGACAATAGCACCTGCATTGTTGCCATGTTTTTATACGCTTCGGTGACCAAGGACTATTCAGAGTCTGGACAAACTCAGAAAATGGTCCCTCCCATCATCTGTTGAAGGATAAAGAAAGTCAAGAAAGCTGCAGAGGGAGAAGAGAACCTCTGGTTCCATTCAGGAGATGACAGGCGAGGGTGCTTGGAAGCTAATAGCAAAGGAGTCCCTCCCTGCAGGCCCACCCGTCCCCACTGTGTGGGTGGAAGGCGTTAGTCACTCACATTTTATCCAAACCATGCGGGGCTTGTGACATAGGCCTGCTGTGCTGTGTACAGAAAAATGGCATCAGGAAGGTCCCCTGGGCCTGGGCCTCTCTTTAGGCCAGCAGCCTAGACTGGCTGTTCCTGCAGCCACAATCTCTGCATCATGCAAAGAAAACTTGGAGAGGCTAAAGGGCAAAATGACAGGCAGTGCCACAAGCTCCCTATTGGAAGTGCCATTGCAACAGTCATTTCAGCCACTGGTATCACTCTGTCATGGCCAAGTCAAGGCCAGTGGGAAAATTCTCTTCCCTCTGCAAGACAAACCACCCAATTCTGGGAACTGAAGATACTCCAAAGTGCAGTGAGAGGTCTGTATCTGACCCTCTAGGAGCTTATGATCCAATGGGTCCAGGTGAAGCCATCTGGAAAAGGTGCAGCCCCTGGAGGAAAGATCCATCTTACAGATTATTTGGCATGTACTGAGGAAGAGACAGAAATGCTGAGTGGTTGAGGAAATACCCACCTTCTCCATCCCCTGAAATCCCAGTGGTGTTGATGCTGCCCATGCATATACTCAACCAACCCCAAAAGAGCGAGCCAACCTCCCTCCTACCCAATGCCATTACCACACCATTGACAATGTGCCCAGAATTGGGGCAGACCTCTTATCTTTAAGGAAAAGTGCTAAGGAGCAGATAATAGACTACAGGAGGCAGGAGCTTCCCTGGGTGGGCTTGAGCCCTGCGTGATACCAAACATGTGACCCTGTCCCCACAGGTGCTTACATAGAGCAACTTGGTGACAGCCTGGTATGTGTCCAGCCTTCCCAACTACCCCCAACCCAAATCACTCTGTATGCAACACATACTAATTTAAAAGTATGTTTCTTTTCACTTCTTCCTGCCTAAACCCATGACCCAGTGCCCATGACCTGCATCCTACCTGCCCCTCAAAGGAAGGCCAGCTCAAGTATGGCTGACAGGTGACATCTTCTCTGGGACAATGCCCTGTTCCCCATAACTCTTTCAGTGGTGATTGTGTGATCCACACAGCAGGCTCCCAGCTTTCATCCTAATATGTTGCAGATAAACATTCTAACTTTTGTGTCCCTTTTCCCTACTTAGTGTTCAAGTTCCTTAACCCAGGGCTGCAAGTCACAATAAGAGATGATGGTTGGCAATCTGGAAAACAGTATGGAGATTCCTTAGAGAACTTGGAATGGAGCCACCATTTGACCCAGCTATCCCACTCCTCGGTGTATATCTAAAGAACTTAAAAACAGCATACTACAGGGACACAGCCACATCAATGTTTATAGCAGCTCAATTCACAAAAGCTGAATTGTGGAACCAACCTAGATGCCCTTCAACAGATGAAGGGATAAAGAAACTGTGGTATACATATACAATGGAATATTACTCAGCATTAAAAGAGAATAAAGTCATGGCATTTGCAAGTAAATGGATGGAGTTGGAGAATATCATAAGTGAAGTAAGCCAATCCCAAAAAACCAAATGCCGAATGTTCTCTGTGGTTAGTGGATGCTGATCCATAATGGAGGAGTGGGCTTCATGGAAGAAATAGAGAAACTTTGGATAGCATAAAGGGGAGGGAGGGGAAGGAAGGGGGCATGGGGGTAAGAAGGATGATGGAATGAGATGGACATCATTACCCTAAGTACATGTATGAAGACACCAATGGTGTGACTACTTTGTGTACAACCAGAGAAATGAAAAATTGTGCTCTATATGTGTACTATGAATCAAAATGCATTGTGCTGTTATATATAACTAATTAGAACAAATTAATTAATTAATTTAAAAAAAAGAGAGAGAGATGATGGTTGGGTCCACTACTCCCCTTTGCTGTCCACTGGATACCAGTTTGTGTCACACCCGCTCAGCCCCGGGGGGGCCCACTAGAGCGAGGTGCATGTGAGAATGTATTTCATTATTCCTGACTATTCTTGTGTTTCATCATTCTTCTACTTCTGGCTGCCTCTAAACAGTACCACAGAAAACGTGGCCAGGGAATGGAAAGTAAAGAGAAAAACAGTTTAATTCTGCTCCAGTCCTGATTTTCTATAAAACAGCTTGATTCCTCTGGTCAGAGTAAAACCTTCACTAAAAGGTTAAAAGAAGTCTGTTTCAGTCAACAACTAGAGGAATAAAAGTTTATTTCTCTGAGGGTTTCAGCGTCTCAGTCCATGGTCAGCCAACTCCAGAGCTCTGGGCTTGAGTTGAGGCAGAAGGTTGCGTGGTGAAGGAAAGCAGCTCAGGACAGGCAACAGGAAGCAGAAAAAGGCTCACTATATACCCCAAAGGCACAGCCCAAGTGACCCACCTCTTCCAGCCACACTCTCCTGCCTACAGTTACCACATAGTTAATCCTTATCAGTCGATTAAAACAACGATGAGGTTACACCTCTCATAATCTAATCATTTCACCTCTGAACCTTCTAGCATTGTGTCACACATGAGCTTTTGGGGGACACTTTGTATCTAAACCTTAACAAAGACAATGCCTGATTCTTACTTACTTTACAAAAGTCCTATGTAACTAAATCGGATCTGTGTTTATCGGTTTTGAACCACACGAAGGAGACAGTTTCTGGCACATAATAGGCACTGGATAATTACTTGCCAAGTGGATAAAAGAGGAAATGTATTAGACTATATTTTGATAAGATGTTTGGTTAAGGGAAGTTTAAGCTGCCAGAGATGCCCACACGTGGACGATCTGCTCTCACACCCAGGAGCAAGCGTGTAACACATCTGCACACCTTCCTTAACTGGCACTCTTATGTCCACAAGAATATGCTTCATTATTGGCTTGGTGTCTGATTAAACTGTCTTCTTGACATTAAAGCAAGAAATGGAAGACAGCAAGTGTAAGTAAGGAAAGGTTGCTGTTTCCACGAGTCCTGGGGAAGCTCCCACTTTCTCTCCAGTCCCACACCCTTAACTCCTAGGGTTAACCCCAAGAGGGAGCAAAGTGCTTCATAAGGCCAAGGGGATGCTGATTCCTCCAAAGTTTACTGTGCAGCTATTGGGGATGGTTTTCCCAGCCATGCTTAGAAGGACACGGAGAGCAGAAAACCTAAGATGGAAAAGCATGACTATCTTTCAACCCTGAAGCATTTACAACTGGAAATAAACATGGTGGATGAGGGTGATGCTTTGTGTGTTTAACAGTTAATGTTTTCCAAAATGCCTTCATAATGTATGTTATTTAATTTGGCTGCTCCATCATCCCTGTGCAACAACCTGAACAACTTGTCTCCATTATTGGATTGGGAAACTGAACGTCATAGGAGGGGAGGCTCTGGGCTGTACAGCTGGTCTGAGCCAGGACTAGAAGCCCTGTGCCTCCTGTTTCCGGGCTTCTCCTGCTGGCTCTGTGAAACAGCCTCCCCTCCTCTCCCACCCCCTGCCACATGCCCCTTCCTCTATGAAAATCACATGTCACACCATGGCCAAAAGTGCACACTCAGTTTTAACTGCTATGCCAAGCTGTGGTCTGCTAAACCCTTCCAGACTGCTTCAATAAGGTTCTTTATGAACTGCGGTGCCCAAGGTATTTGCACCAATTTGTTCCAAGAGGGTAGTTTGTCAGAACATTTGCTTCCTGAAGCTTCGTGTCCCTGAAATACCATCCACCCAAATTCACATGTGGTTTACCACGACTCCCAGCATCATTACAGCTTCTCAGCTAAATATCGAGGGTTACACAAGTCTGGGGGAATACAAGACAGCTGGTTGGAGAGGTGCATTCCAACCTAACACGGCTGGCTTACCAACTAACTCGTAAAGCTCAAGCAATTGTGGGCAACTTTAAATCTTTATAAGGGTTATATCCAATAAGGCTAAACACAGGAAAGTATTTTTGCAAACCATAGAATATTATGTAAAATTGAGTTACCACTATCCCATTTCCTCCATGTGCATGATCTACTTTTCAATTACCTGTGGAAAATCGTTCCCTGCCACTTCCCTGGTGACTCAGCATGCTTCTTGTTGGCTCACTCTTTTTGGAGATGCCATGTCTCAGGTGACGTGATACAGGGTCTGAGGTTCTGGGTTTTGGACAGATATGCCTGGGAGGACAAGTGCCAGAAGCTAATTTGCCATGAGGAACTGAGAAACCTCCTGGGGATGGCTCATACTAAAGGGAAGAGGAGCTCAGGCCGCCAACCCTGAAGGCATGGATACGCAATGCCTTAGCAGTCAACGGGAAGGAAGGGACTTTTAGTCCTAGGATGCCCAATGCTTAGATGTATCTCCATGTCCAACCTCCCAGGTGAACCCTATGGAAAGTGGGAAGGGAAAGAGGGGTTAGGAAAAACTAAAACCGTGTTTCTCCAAAACCTAACTAGGATTTAGGAACATGAGGTACACTGCCTTGGTTTATGTGACTACAACAAAATGCCCTAAACTGGGCGATAAGTTTTGGATGTTGTTTGTGCTCTAAAGATTGGTATATTGGGAGCTTGGTCCTCAGAGTGACAGTGTGGGAAGGTGGGACCTTCAAGAGGTAGGGCCTAGTGGGAAGTCCTTAGGTCAACTGAAGTTGTATTCCTGGAAGGGGGATCCCAGTCTCTGATTTCCTGTCTGGTGATGTGATCTCCTCTTCAAACATGTGCTGCCCACACAAAGCTAAAAAGGTCTTTACCAGAGCAGAGCCAACGCCAGCATAAATCACCAAAACTGTGAGCTAACTAAACCTCTTTTCTTTATAAAGTTATCCTGCCTCAGATATTCTGTTATAGTAATACAGAATGGACTAATACACCCAGTGATTTATAAACAACAGAAAATTATCACTCATAATTCTAGAGGATCTGGGAAGTCCAAGATCAAGTGCCAGCAGATTGTATGGAGAGGGCTTATTCCTCATAGATAATACTTTCTATGTGTTTTCACATGATGGAAAGGGGTAAACAAGTCCCCTTGGACATCTTTAATAAGAGTTCTAATCCACTCATGAGGGTGGAGCCCTCATGACTTAATCATGTCCCAAAGTCCCCACCCCTTAATATTACTGTATTGGGGAGTGGTATCAACATATGGATTTAAGGAAACACAAGCATTTAGACCACAGGACACACAGAAGAAATCTCCTTCTGTTCTCCCAATGCCACCACACTAAAGACCCTGAGGCTACAACAGCTCAGTGGCATCCACCAGCTGTCCTGGGAGACGGTGACAGCTAGAGAACATGGTGGTAGCCAAGATGAAGGGGAAAGGGGGAAGAAATGGGGAAATGGATTGGTCCCTTTCTAATCCATTTCATTATACTTGAATTGGTGGCAATGAAGCACGACCAATCCACTACCCCCAGGATCCAGCATGAGGGATCTTCTACACTCACCAGATACTTACGGTACTTTGCAAGGATCGAGGTATTAAGTGAATGAGTGTGAGAAAAGCCATTGAATGTGGGTTTACTGCTGTTAAAATGTCCCACATGTACTTACAGCTTGTAAGGACTGGATCATCTTGACTGGAAGAGTACTCGTCTTATTTGCTGACATCTCAGAGGTCAACATTGTTTCAAAGGAGCAGACATAACAAGGTTATTTCAAAATATACTCAGTGAGCATCTATTTTCTGCCTGGCCCTGTTGTAGGCCCTGCAGATACAAGCAGGTGTGTCTCCATGGTGTCTGTTCTTACAGGTCTTACCATCTAGGGAGGAAGGCAAGCAATTCTTCACAGACGCTGATTCACAGTCTCAAATCAACAAACACAAAGAACTGTGCATAATGAGCTCAGGAGTGAAGAACATCTTAAAAATAAACCCACTTCACAGTTTGGTCTAAATTCAGCCCTGTCTGCCTCTGTATCTATGCTCTAGTAGGCGATGAAGCAGCATGGCCTTCTGGACAGAGGACAAGAATGCCCGGGTGTGGCTAAGGCTCTGGACCCAAAGACAAATAGGAGCTGTGCTCTGCACTGAATGCTCATGTCTTCTCCAAAATTTATATGTCAAAGCCTAATTCCCAATGTGATGGTAATGACAGAGGTCCACAGAGCTCTCCGCCACGTTTGCCATGGAGGACATTGCGAGAAGACTGCCATCTACAAACCAGGAAGCAGACCTTGCCAGACACCAAATCTACCAGCACCTTGATCTTGGACTCTCCAGCCTCCAGCAATAAATCTTTGCTGTTTAAGCCACCCAGGCTATGTCATTTTTGTTATGACACTCCAACAGACCAAGACAAGCAGTGTCCAAGGTAAGTCACTTCTCTGAGCATCTTTGTCCACATTGGTTACCTAGGGCTAGAAATATTTACTTGCCTTTCTTGCATGTCTCAAGGAAGTGACCAGGGAAGTGAAGGGCAAGTATGACACTATGCACAAAGACAACTGGAGATCCAAAATCTCTGAGGGGTCACCAAAAGGACAGCTCTGTCTCCAGGTGGATTATAATAATTTTTTCTTCAAAAATAGCAGCTTGATGGCAACTGCATTATTTGATTTTATGTCTTTCTGTCCAAGTTCTAGTGCCCAGTTCTCAACGAAGCTGAGATGTTTGGGGTTGTGCTCCTGGAAGGGATTGTGGGATCCCAGTCCCTGAGATGTTTCAGTGAATCTATTTTCATGGATTATTAATATTTACATCAAGATTTTGAGAAAAGCAGATTATCCACAATCATGCCAGTGACCTCAACCAATCAGTTAGAGGTCTTAAGAGAAGACTGAGGTTTACTGAAGAGCAAGGAATTCTACTTCCAGACTCTTTGGACTCAAGATGATCAGCTCTTCCCAGGGTCTTCAGCCAGCCTACCCTGCAAATGTTCAGCTTGCAAGAAAATGAGATTTAGGAGACTTATCACATTTCATTTTTGTACTCTTATTTTAACTGAGAAGGTAGCTGGAGATAGTATGGAGTATCTGCAAACTCCTGAGGCCAGTAAGTACAAATTCCTCTAGGTCCCACCATACCTTTGCCTCTTCCCCTTTTTCCCCAATGGATGAAAGACCAGAGATCCAGGACGCCACTTTGCTCCAGTCTCATCCCCTCCCACCTCCTCAGAGGCCTGCTCTTCATTCCACATCTTCAACTCTGCCTGTCCGATGGGTCTTGGCAATTAGCACTCAAATAAGTTCGAATCTCTTAGAATCTCAAACAATGACCTTAATAAAGACCTTCCTCAGCTCTAAACCACCTGTCCCCCAATCCTTCCACCATGACCTGACATTCTAGAAACACATCTTTACATTGTATCACCTTCCGTTTTTCCCATCATCGCTTCAACCCACTGCACTGTGATTTCGGCCCATGATTCCACAGAACTGGTTCTGTACAAAGCCCCCAGCAGCTTCTGTGTAGCCACACGTAAAGAATACTTCACACCCAGTGGTCTTGTTGCACATGACCTTGCTGCTGATTTTGACAACGGTGACTACTGCCCCTTCTTGGGACACTCTTTCCTGGTCTTCTGTAAACTTCATCTTTCTAGTTGTTTTTCTTCTTGGCCCATCTCCTTCAGCTTCCTTTGTTGATTCCTCTTTACCTACTTGGCTATTAGGTTTTGAGTTCTCTGGGCCTTCTTTTTAGGTTCTCTGTTCTTCTTGACACTCACCTAGGACAACCTACAGCATCAGCCACCAACATGGGATGATTTTAAACATCTCTCCCTTCACTCCTGTGATATACACATCTAAGTACCTGGATACCTTGAAGCACTTTAAACACACATAAAAATAACTCATCATTTTCATCTCCCCTATTTTGCTCCCACCATTTAACAAACAACTTTGGAATTTCTTATTTTTAGCCATGTAATTGCTCAACACGAAAAATGAAAATCACCTAGGATTTAAGTTCAGCACGGGCTCCAGGTAACCCCAAAGGACATGGGTCAAACTGGAGGTCCCTGACTACCCAAAGACATCCTGCAAACCTGATGTTCTCATTGGTTCCCCAGGATGGGGATAACCTAGGAACAGATTTTAGTCAAGATATCTGGGTCTAGAGTCAGCCCCAGTCCTTCCTCCAACTGCAGAGACAGACACTCTAGGCAGAGAGGAAGTGAGGCTCCTGTGCATTTTTTAAAATTTTCATATATAATACATATAATATTTTATATATACATTTAGTTGTACATGGACACAATACCTTTTTTGGTTTACTTATTTTTATATGGTGCTGAGGCTCAAACTCAGTGCCTCACACGTTCAAGGCAAGCGCTCTGCCACTGAGCCACAACCCCAGCCCTCTGCAGTTTTGTTCACTTCTGCCTGCCCACCAACCTTTGAATAGGAAGCAACTGTTGCCACCCTGTGACAGAGTATAGGTACTGCAGCTCCTTTACCAAGGACAAAGCATGGTGGAGTGAAGGATCCTCAGTACTTACCACCTCTTCAAGTTGGCTATGTTATCAAAGACTCTCTCCACTTGATACTTATTAAGAAAATAATCTTGGTTCTTCTTATTTAGAAATATTAAAAAATTAAGGGTCCCCAAGTTAGTGTTATAAAAAAGAATTTGGGTATCTTTATATTTGGTAATAGAGGTTTGACATTATTTGGAACCATCAGATGCTAATATTCATGAATTTGTATCTTAGTGGTTCGCTATCTGGTGTTATCAAAATGCTAGTTATCTGCTGAGCACAATGGCACACACCTGTAATTCTAGCTGCTTGGGAGGCTGAGGCAAGTTTAAAGTGGGCTTCAACAAGTTAGTGAGGCACTAAGCAAATCAGTGAGATCTTGTCTTTAAATAAAATACTTAAAAAGGGCTGGGGATGTGGCTCACTGGATAAGCAGCCCTGGGTTCAATCCCCAGTACTAAAACAAACAAACAAAAAACTAGGTATCTGGTATCCTAGAATATAGAGAAAATGAAGGTCAATTTTCTTTTAATCTGAGGCTGTTAATATTTTGAAACCTAAAGCACCTTTTTCTGGTTTGATTCATCCAAGTCCAATATCAGTGTCAGCTGTCAAAGTCAGTTTGGACTCCCAAGAACCCCTACCTCTAGAAAACAACTCTCTGAATCAGTTGCTTGGACAGTTGATAGCTTTAGCTGCTTCTTGGGATAGAATAACAACAGTAGCTATTTACTGTGTCATGGGGACCATGGAACAACCTTGAGCTTTGGGAAGATGGGCACTGCCAGGTGCACTGGAGCAGGTGCACTGGAGCACATCTAAACTGTACTGCTAAAGGATGAGCCATCAAAAATAAGATTGGGGGGGAGGGTGCTGGGGATGTGGTTCAAGCGGTAGCGCTCGCCTGGCACACGCGGGGCTCTGGGTTTGATCCTCGGCACCACATAAAAATAAAATAATAATGTTGTGTCCATCGAAAACTAAAAAATTAAAATTAAAAAACTCTCTCACTCTCTCTCTCTTAAAAAAAAATAAGATTGGGGGACTGGGGTTGTGGCTCAGTGGTGGAGTGCTTGCCTCACACGTGTGAGGCCCTGGGTTCAATCCTCAGCACCACATATAAATAAACGAATGGAGTAGAGGTATTGTGTCCATCTACAACTAAAAATATTTTGAGAAAAAAAATAAGATTTGGGCAGGCCATTAAAGATTTAAAACATGCTGTTGCTAATCCACAGAGAGGAGGCAAGCCTGTAATCAGTTACTAGCAGCTCCCACTGCCTACATGTGAAAGAGAGGTCTGGAAGCCTCATTTTATACATGGGAAAACATAACTCAGAGAAGCCGCAAGACCGCACTCAGTTAGTAAACAGTAGGGCCACAACTCAAAGTAACTTGTCGTTGCTAACAGAGAGCATGCTCTTTTCTTTATATAACATCAAGTGGGTCACTGTTCAATGGTCTTAGCTTTGTGCTTTTGTTTTGGGACAAGAACTTATACATTTGAACGATGCTCCTTACCCAGCTGTTGCTAAGGGTCCATGAAGAAATAATAATTTAAAAAAATAGCCCCCAATCCTCTCTGGGTACTTTTGGCTGATGTTTCTGCCCCACTGATCACTGAGCCCCATTAACTATCTGCAGGCTAACAACCAGGTTTCAGGAGTCCCTGAGAATATACTTCTGGCCTAGTAGGCCCTCTGCTGGTTTAGTTCTAGAACTGCAAAACTCCTGTTTCTCCACAGGTGCTTGTACAAAGGGTACTGTGGAGGCCACAGTCCACAGTCACAGTCAATTCCAGGCAGACACACACTGTTGCTAAGCTCCTGACAAGAACTTCTATGTAGATTTTTAAAAACCAGAATAGAAATGGAAAATGTCTTGACAGACCTAGATGTCAAATAGAATTTACATATGTGCTAAGGCCAGATCAACTTCTTTTTCTTTACTATCATCTACTCATTCCTCCATAGTTACAAAGTGCCTAATCTGTGCCTGAGCATAAAGCAGTGAATAAAAGAGTCACAGCCTGGCGGAGCTTACAAATTCAGCGGGGAGAGAGACAATAAGCAAGAAAACAAACATTAATTATAAATAATTTTTTTCAAAAGGCTATAGAGCTTTAAAAAACAAAAGGCCACCGTGGTAGAGTGGAGGCCTATGCAGATAGAGCAGTCAGGCAGGCCTCTCTTAGGAGGTGACCCAGAGATGTGCACAGGAGGACACAACATACAGAGTGGGAGGAACAACTTGTGCCGTGGGCAGACTGACCCAGGCCAGGGTGAGAGGAGCAGAGTACGGGTAAGGGTGTGTGGGAGATGCAGACACTTGCAATTCATGGCATGAAGGGTTATTGGGGCACAATGGGAATCCACTGACAGAACTGTAATCATGGGGATGACATGGATCTCATTTAAACTCTTCATTTCCTTGGAGAACCAGAGGTGAGAAATCAAGAGTAGAAGGGGGAAGACCAGTTAGAAGGCAGTTTCTGAAATCCATGCCAGACATAATGGTATCTTGGGACAAGGTGTCCAGAGTAGAGCTAGAGAGAAGAGCATAGGCATATTACAGATATATCTTATAAGCAAAATGAAGTAAATTACATATAATTTGGGTGTGACATGTGAAGGAGAACATCAAGGATTACTCTAGGTTTTTACTTACATATATGGCTATATAGTGGCACCATTTGTTAAAAAAATATTGATGTAAACAAATTGGGGAAGGTGGTGGATAGAGAAATAAAGATCAAGACACAGTAATTTAGCATTTCATCTAATCCTGTAAGAAAGAAGCTTGGGCTAAAAATACAAAGGTTGGCTCATCAGAAAAGAAACAGATTTATAGTCAAGGGAATGAATGAGATCTAGAGAACTGAGAGTAAGCCAGTGGGCCAGCCCTGAGCCCTGGAGGACTGAACATTTAAAGACTGAATTAGAAAAGTGGGAGAAACCTGCAAATGAAATAGACATGACTACTGTGGTCCCCCGGTATGAGTGGAGGATTGGTTTTAGGACCACCCCCTCAACATGATAATAAAATCTGCAGATGTCAAGTGCCTTATATACAATGGCATATGACCTACACACATCCTCTTGCAGACTTCAAATCACCTCTTGATTACTTACAAAATCTAACACATTGTAAATTACACATAAATAGTTGTTTTATTGCACTGTTTATGGAATAATGACAAGGAAAAGGTCTATATATATTTAGTACAGGCACAATTTCTTTTCTGAATACTTCCAATCTGTGTTTTAATCCACAGGTGCAGAACCCATGGGTAAAGAGGGCTGACTGTAAGGGGAAAGGGGAAAGCTCAAAGCCAAAGTGTGCCATCTGGGCATATGTTGACATCTTGGCACCAAAACTAAGAAGGAAAATTTTAATAAGATTTTAAGAAGGTGTGATAAATACTTCTAGGAGATTGAGGAGGATAGAGACAGAGTGTAGGTGAATTTAGGATGGAGGTTTCTGACCTTGACATAAATAGTCTAAAGTCATCTCAAAATTAATATGGGCAAAAATGATCTTCCCTTGAAAACTTGTTCCTCTTCTAGATCCTCAGGTCCTCAGGTGGTGTCATCCTTGACTCTTCTTTTTCTTTCAGCCTCTACCTCCAACTCACCAGCAAATCCTCTTGGCACTAACTTCAAAATACATCCATAACCTGACCACATCTCTTTACGTCTATAGCTATTATATTAGTCAGCTTTCAGCTGCTGTAACAAAATACCTGAGAAAAAGGTACTCCTTTAAAGAAGTAAAAAATTTATTTTGGCTCATGATTTCAGAGGTCTTAGTCCATGGGCAGCTGGCTCCATGGTTTCTGGACCTGTGGTGAAGCAAAACTTTATGGCAGAAAGATATGACAGAGCAAAGCTGCTTACCTCATGACAGCCAGAAACAGAGAGAGCACACACCTGAGGCTGGGAACAAAATATCACCTTCAGAGACATCCCCCCATTGACCTACTTCCTGTAACTAGTCCTCATGTCCTAAAATGGGGCTGCAGATATGACTCAGTGGTTAAGGGCACCTGGTTCCACCACCTCCCAATAGCACCACCAGCCAAGGACCAAGTCTTCAACACAGAATCCTTTGGGGGACAATCCAGATGCAAACTATCACAGCTATCATGCTAGTGTCTCTCCCCCACATCACTACAATAGCCTCTTAACTAATCTCCCCAATTCTATTCATCACTCCTTACCAGCATATCTTCAACAGGGTGATCCTTTTAAAAGATAGGCAGACCACAGCGCTCTGGCCAAAGCCGGCAATGGCTTCTGATATATACTCAAAGGAAAAGCCAAAGTCTTCACAGGACTATAAGGCCTATGCACTCTGTCTCCACACTTCCAGCCTCCCCGCTCCCCTTCCTGCCATCACCCCAATATCCTCTCTTTCTCCTCTCCTTGAGTCTTTGGGTTTTTGCTACATCAGCCTCCTTGTTCCCAACTTGGGGCTTCTGCTCTGGCTGTTCTCTGTACCTGAGATGCCATCCTCAGGTAGCATCACAACCTACTCACAACTCTGTCAGGTTTCTGCTAACTTTCTCAGCAAGGAGTCCCCAACCCCTGTGCTGTTCCCACCATCTCCTTCCTCTGCCTTATATTTTACAATACTTAAAGCCACTTCCCATATTCTACACCTTATTTGGATATTTAAAGACCAAGGTTATTTCCCGGTCCTGCTGCTTTGAGATTCATGTTTACTTCCTTAGTAACTCAAATAGTGCCTGGCACTCAATTATTTGTCGATTGGGTGAATGAGTGGTGAACTACAATGGACCAGGAGAGACAGAGGAAAGGGTATGGAAGACAGTCCACATCGCTATTAGAAGGAATTAGCGTAAGTGAGTCTCTGGGCAGAGGCAGTGCACATCAACAGATGAGTGGAAGCACAGCACGGCTACACTTGCATGGATTAGACGATCAAACCAACAGATTAAACCACCCAACAAATGAAATGCCATGGTCCAGGACTGGGAAAAACTCAGGCTTCCTATTTTATTTCTTTTCTCCTTATTGTCTCTGGACTATTTTCTTTCTGCTACTTTTCATCCAAGATGTAATGGACAGAATTCTAAGATGATCCTCAAGATTCCTACCCACTGATTCCTGCATAATTCTCTGCCTTTGAGTATGGAGGACACTCTAGATATAATAGGACAGCACTCCCTTGTCTTATGTCCAAAATGATAAGCCAGAGGCTATGGCACATGCCTGTAATCCTAGTGACTCAGGTGGCTGAGGCAGGAAGATCACAAGTTCAAGGCCAGCTTCAACAACTTAATGAGACTCTGTCCCAAAATTAAAAATAAAATGGGGCTGCAGATGTGACTCAGTGGTTAAGGGCACCTGGTTCAATCCCCAGTACAAAAAAAAAAAAAAAAAAGATAGGATAGACACCCCCATGATTATATAACGTTGCCATTATCAGATTGGAAGGATGTGCTGGCTTTGAAGAGGTAGCCACCATATTGTGAGAGGGAGTGTAGCTTATGGCCTGAGAGGGACTTCTAAGATCTGGAAGGGGTCATCACCCAGAGCTGGCAAGGAAAAGGGAACCTCAGTCCTACAATGAAAGGAAGTGAATTCTGCCAATACTTTAATGAGCTTAGAGAAGATCAGCTCCAGCTGAGATTGTGTCTCTGGTCAACACCTAATTTAAACCTGGTGAGAGTCTGAGCAGAGGATGACACTAACCTATGCTGACTCCTGACCAGTGGGAACAGTGAGATAACAAGGGTATAGTATTAAGCTGCCAACCTTGTGGGAACGTGTTACACAGCAATAGAGAACTGAAACGCAAGTCTCTGTTCACCCCTTAGACAGGCACCAGTCGGGAGACCTGAGATTGCTGTGACAGCACATTACCCCAAGGGAATAAGAGTGATAATGGAAACAGTCTTAATTCTGAATTGTCCCAATCACATGTTTATATCTCAATGCCCTCTTGATTCAGTTTCCTAAGAAGTTCAAATCCCAGGACAAATGTTACTTCTTCAAAGAAACGTCCCCTTGTGACTACCTCCACCCTCCCCTGAGCAGTACTCCTATCCCTGAGCAGTACTCCTACTCTTTGCTTGCACAGCAGTGGGTTTGTACATATGCTAAAACTTTTTGTGAAGATATATCATAGTAACATTTTCTATGTCCTCCCTCTGCTCACCCAAACTCTTCTCTGGGCAGAGCTGCTCCAGGCTCCCACATAGTGCCTGGCAGAGAGCAGGTGCTAAACAAGTGGATAAAATGAGGGTCTGGATGAACTCAGGCTCTGGGCCCAGGAGGGAGGGTGGGGTGTTGTGGGGGTGGCTGTTTCTTCTCCAGCACAGCTGATCAGGCCTCAGGTGTTAATGGAAACTTGGAGGGCCTTCTCCATGACAACAGCTGGGTGACTAACCAGGTGCTTCCTGTGCTAGAGGGGCAGATATTTACTCTCAGAGGGCTGGTCTGAAATGACAGGTGTGTTGATAGCAACAGGTGACTGGTGCTGACAAAGATTTAGATTTTCCCCAAAGGGGTGGGCCGGCAGCCCTGTCCTGATTCAAGACCCATGCTAGGTTTGCGAGCATACGGTTTCAAATTATTTGTGTTAATGCACTTCTGAAACCAAATGTCAATCTAAATGCACAACAATCTCACAGAGTTCTTTTTACTTGGTGGCTTAAAATCAGGGGCATTCACAGTATTGTCAGAACCCTGGGGCAGACTTCATTGTTTGGACATCACAGACTCAGGAAAGATTAAGTATATTCAATTCATTGGGTATAATGTTTGCTGGGTATGTGTTTTAAGAAAACTCAAAGAGACTTTTTCTTTAGGATCCACTCCTATGGGTAAGAATCTTTTTATAAATAAATCATTAAATCACACACAAATGAAACAAAAACCTTTCTAGTAAGTTTTACAACCACATTGCCAGAAATTTACAAATATTTAGGAGGGAAATGGTCTTGCTACTCTGAAACAATTTAATTATTCTTAATTTATTATTCAATAAAATTGTTATATTTTTAATTTTTGTTTTGTTTTGGTAGCAGGGATTGAACCCAAGGGCACTGAGCTACACCCCCCAGCCCTTTTTTATATTTTTATTTAGAGATAAGGTCTCGCTGAGTTGCTTAGGGACTCAGTAAGTTGCTGAGGCTGGCCTTGAACTCTAAATCTTCCAGCCTCAGCCTCTGGAGCTGCTGGGATTACTGGCAATGTGCCACTGTGCCCAGCTAAAAAACTTTTGACATAGTTAAATTCTTAATGTGAGTACTTCTTGGCTCCTCTTGTGTATACTGGAGTCATCTTAAGAACCAAATCAGATCATATAGGTGCTGTTTGAGAACCTTTTACAAATACTGTCTGGCATTGACTCAAAGAGGAAGGTTTCTGGGGACACAATTTCCCTAAGTTCATCAGGAAGGTAAAACATGAAGTCTGGAACCTAAGCTTTGTTTAGGGATACCACTGAAGTGCGCCCCTTTATTCATCCATTAAATATTAACTGAACAACTACTATGTAGCAGACTTGGTGCTAGGAGTTAGGGCTACAGCTGTGAATTAGATATAAAAGGTCCCTACTGGCATAGGGTTTATATTCTCACATGGGTGTATATATATATGCATGAATGTGTAAAATGTGCAGAATAGGAAGAAAAGGAAAACAGAAAGTAAAGTCCCAAAACGATGCTACTTATTTAAATTGCAAATAGTCATATACCATCAGAAAACAGTAAATACCTTCAATGCTCTGTGGGCCCACAAGGTTCATGGCCTGATGAGCTGGGTACTCCACCCGTGGTCGGGCAATGCCCAATTGCTCCATCACACCATGGAGCAGCCTCTGGATATCTGTTTCTGAGACCCTGTCAGGGGTCCGTGGGCTATAAGCAAATGCTGGAGTCCAATCGAACGCCAACCAAAACAGCAGGCCAGATAGAATGGTAGACACCATCCTGGAGACCATTTTTAACCTGAAGAAAGAACAAATTTACATCTGTTGCCTTGTCTGTCAATTGTTATAACACAGCTGTGGCAAGGACCACACAGAACCAGACTACAGTGAGAAATCCCCAGAGCTTTGCTTTTGTCTTAAGTGTCCATGCAAGGCAAGACATCACTATGGGGAGGAAATAAAGAAAGAAAACAGTCTAAAGTATGCAATTCCCTCTGATCTTGCATTCTTGAGAAAGCTAGGCTGGGATGACAGTTCTCACCCATATTATTTATGTTCCTTGCAACTCCTTAAAAGTCTTACTTTACCTCTAACTCCACTACTCTTTCCCTAACTTACTAAAACAAACAAAAACTTCCTTCAATTTTGAGAGAGGGTGACATCTTGAGTTTTTTCAATCTCAAGAAAGAAAAGTCTAACCAGAGGGAGTTAGGAAGATACAAACAACAAAGGAGCACAGAAAGTTTACGAGTGGTGGCAGCATATTTTAACTTTGCAAATGATCAATACATTTGAGATTGTGAGGAGAATGAAAGTACACACAGTTCAGGCCCTATCTTGCAGTCTGATGGGGAACATGAAGCATGCTTGTGTGATCACATACTATCTGGGTGACCTTGGGAAGTACCTCAGCTTTCTCTTCTGCAGAAGGGTGATAATAATGATGTTCCTTATGAGGCTGTTGTGAAGATAATCACGTAAAAACATGTCAAAGGGTTTGAAATACTGCCATGCACAGAGTGCACCCTATTGCTATTATGATGTTGGTAACGTTGGTGTATAACTGTGCAGGTGATGACTTGGGGAGGCCGTAGTGAGGAGAAAAGACCAAGTGGAGAGTCAACCTGCCTACATGTTGGTGTCTATGGATATGCCTGCAAAACAACAGCATAATATTCATGCAGCTTCCCCTGGAGCTGCTTAACCTGGTTAGGATGCAGGCTTCAGGCAGCGGTCAAGCACACCTCCTTTTGAACATTCTACTGGGGGTCGGGGGATCAGAACCTACAAGGAGGCAAAGCCACGTATTTTCTTTCCTGAAACTGAAGCGTTCCTTCTGTCCTTTTTTTTTTTTTTTTTCTGTAAAGAGAAGGCTTTTTCTAGTCATGGCTAGATATGAAACCTTGCTCTTCAAAGAGCTGAGAACAGTTTTTCATTGCAACAGTATACTGTGCAATTATGATGAAAAGGCCAGAGGCCTCTCCACCTTTCCCGTATTGGCTCTGAATGCAGCGTATTTGTTTCCTTCCCACCACAACGCGGTTCTGGTTTGATGGACAATCTCCTTCCTCGGGGACCTCTTTTACCCCTTATTCATAGCCAACCCCCATCCCCACCACCACCCCGCATCCTTTGTCTGACCCCAACCCTCCCCACTCCCAGCCCCGAGGGAATTGCATATTTCAGTGGGCGTCAGGGGGACCCCCGCGGGGTCAGGGTGGAACTCACCAAGGGCAGCTGGGGAACCTAGCACGGCCTGGGCCTCGGTCCGGGTCTGGCCTAAGCAAGCGAGCTGGATAGCTCCTGCGTCACGCCCTCCGCATCTTAGCTCCGCCCCGGCCCCTCCTCTAGCAGGTGGCAGTGGCCTCCCGGTAGCTCCCGAAACGCATCCCAGGCGCTGGCGCCTCTCTGGCCTGGAGCCGCAGCAAGGCCACGGGTTCTGAAAGCGCCTGCATACCCTCTTCCTCCATCGACCCGGGCGGAGGTCTTTCACCTCCTTTCTCTTCTCAAGCAGTTATCTAAACAATGTGCCTGACGGCCACTGTTCAGCATATCTTTAATTTTGTCCCGCAAACAGAATAGCTTGTTTTTTAGTTTTTGTTTTTAATTAACTCCTAGCTTAAAGAGGGAAGAGGCAATAGTAGACATGACAAAAGATGATCCTAAGGATTTTTTAGACTGGCAACGATAAGATATATACTGCTTTCAGAAGTCCTTTTACTTGAGCAGTAAAACCGTGAAGATATTTAACATAAGACGCTAGAAACTTCTGTTAAAGTGGCACACTTGGAAAGTCTAAAAGTATTAGCTGTTTTTTTAAAGTCACCCTTTATGCTACATTAAAAAAAGTATACATCTATCCATAAAGCTGTACATTCTTCCTTATGAAAATACTATTATATTGTCTTTTGTGTCAGAATAGTTTACAAACCCACTATTCTTTATTTTTACTTAATGGGAGAGACAGACTTGCTCAAGTCCTGTTCTGGGAGTTTGTTGTTTTAAAAGCAAACATCAAAACCAAGAGAAAGGAAGACTTAAGCATAAGAGCAGGGGACTGCTTCTAAAATGGCAGGGGCCAATTTGCAGACAAGATGAACAAGGTTGGGTGTGATGACCCACGTGTGTAATCCCAACCACTCAGGAAGCTGAGGCAGGACTTCAAGTTCGAGGCCAGTCTTAGCAACTTGATAAGACCCCATCTCAAAATAAAAAATGAAAAGAGTTGGTTCAGTGGTTAGCCACCCCCGGGTTCAATCTTTGGTACCAAAAAACAAAAACAAAAACAAAAACAAAGTATGAATACAACATGCACTGATTCATTCAATCTACGGCCCAGAAAATCATTCTTGAGTCTTTGCCCCCAGGGTTAACTTTAAAGCAATTAACATGGGAAATGGGATCTGGGAAGTTAGCTCCAAAGGTGGAGTTCAAAAAGCAGCAGAACTAGCAGGAATGGGCATAAAAAGTGTTTGGCAAAGAGCACCTTTTAGTCCAATTTGAGTCAAGAAATCCAGGAAAGGCAACTGGCTGCAGGGAGGGGAACTTGGAGGTAAAGGAATAAGGTGGAGTTGGGGATTCCTGAGGAGCAACAGGAGGATACCCAGGTTGATCAGATATTCTACCTGCTCTAAAGGTGATTTGGTCTGGGAAACTTGAGGCCTTCTGAGGACCCCTCATCAAAGTCTCTGAGAAAAATGAAGGAAATGGATTTCTCCCCAGTGTAGGTTTCCATTTTTCTCCAACCTAGAACAGTATTAAGATAAAGACAAATGTATATTATGTCTAGGGCAACCTCCCATAGGAGCTCAGCACCAAGGAGAAAAAAAGTGCTCAAGATTTGGCATTTAGTGCCAGCCCCCCCAAGACCCAAGTAACATGTAGAACAGGATTACCTGCAAACCCCACCAGCCAGCCATAATCCTGAGAGCTCACCAGGGCAGCAGGAGGTTCTGAGACCCTGTATTCTGAGTTCTATTTCTAAACTCCCTCACCAAGGAAAAACTACACTCTGCAGAAATAAACACAAATAGCTCCAGAGTTTATGTTTTGTGGTTCTGGGAATCAAACCCAGGGGCTTGTGGCATTTCTAATCTTTAAGGAATTAATTTTTGAGTAGGGATGCCATGAGGTCCTGAGCTTCCTCCATAGTATCCGAGAGAGAGAGAGAGAGAGAGAGAGAGAGAGAGAGAGAGAGAGAGAGAGAAACACCTAGGGTTTTGAGAATAACTAAGTTAACTTGATGAGATTAGAATCTACATCTCTTTACCTTAGCTTTATGCAGCAAACCCATTATCTACAGTATTTCTCTGCAGCAGGACTAGAAAAAGTCATTCATGAGACACATGGCCTTTGGTCTTAGGGCCTAGCCTCCTTCCTAATGTTTTCTCTTCCTTGATTACTTTTCTGTTGTTTTTAGGCTCAAAGACCATTATATTTTTGTTTTGTTTTGGTACCAAGGATTTAACCCAGGGATACTTTATCATTGAACCACATCCCCAGCCCTTCTCTAAAATTTTGAGATAGGGTCTCATTAAGTTGCTGAGACTGACTTTGAACTTGCGATCCTCCTGCCTCAGCCCCCCAAGTCACTGGGATTACAGGCATGCACCACCATGCCTGGTGTGGTTTTAAATGTTTATGATTGATGTAACTGAGTTCTTTAAGTCCTGAATTCTATTTTAGTATTGTTCACTGTTAATGCCATGAAGTTAACATTATCTCTGTTCTGTGTAAGAAAAAGACATTAATTCAACTCTAAACTCTAACTTTTTAGACTTTCTCTAATTATTTCCAAGCTATTGATTTCCATACTCTCACATATTGTATTGCAGCTTTTAGCTAACAAAAATAGGAGTGGGTATTTAAAACAATGAACATCTTTCATTACTGACTCATCTTTCAGAAAAGCCAGTAATTCAGGTGATTTGTACAGTTAACATCCCATGCCTTCTTACTGCATTAGTGTTCCAATTCAACATTTTATCCCTCTTCCCCACAGTTACAAAATGACATCAAAAACTTTAGAAGTGAAAACTGCTTTAAGTCAGACAACATAAATCTCAATGTAAGAATGCTTTCTGCCTCTACTTACTATTAGAAATATAGGCTGAGCATCCCTAATCCAATCCAAAATCTGTAATGCTCTGAAATCATTAGTGTTTTGAACACTGACACAAGGATCAAAGTTTCAGATTATAGATAAAAAGAAAAAAAAATCTGGAGGTGTCGCTCAGTGGTAGAATGCATTCGGAACATAACCAAGACCCTGGTTTGATCCACAACATCCTAAAAAGTGTTTCAAATTTTACATTAGGAATGTTCCACCAATGAAGTCTATGTAAATATTTCAAAATCTGAAACATTTCTGGTCCCAGTTTAATTAAGGTATCCTCAACCTGTACCATAAACATCTAAAATGTATATATAGTCTATATTACAAACTTGTTTTGATACCAGATAAACATGTGTTTAACTACAGATTAGTTTTGAGAAATGATTAATTTTGAGGTTATAAATATAGAAAAGAGGACAAAAGCTTTAAAATAAATTTAGACAGATATGCTTGACAATTTGATTCAAGATATGGCACTTTGGATTCCACTTTGGATTTGAGTCTCAGGCAAGTCATTTTGCAGAAAGTTATCTTTAATATCTATGCTAAATAAATAACATTTATACACAAGATAAAACCATCATAAGTTTTATCCAAATAAAATTTACAGAGGTGCATCTACTATTCAAATTCTAAAATCCAGCATCTGCAATATTTAAAAAATCATCTTGATTAAATTTTCAAGTTCAATTATCCTCCTTAAATAATTTCCTATTCTATATTGGACAAAACAGATACAAATGCATTTGTGCAAATTACTTTTAGAAACAGAGTATGGCCTAAAAATAATGTGTGAGCACAGGTTAGTCATCATTCTGCTTTAGCCATCATTGAACACAACTGTACATTTACAGGAGATACATAAACCAGATGAATCTGCCCCAAAATAGGAATAAAGTATCAAGATACCAGAGTGAAGTAAATGGATTTCCAGGAATTTAGGTAAAGACAATAACCATAAATATAATTCAAGACAAAAGATTTGTGGGGCTTACCCCTTCCCTTTCCATAGTACAGATTTTTTTTTTTTTTAATAGAAACCTTATCTGACTTGAAGGAATAACAAAAAAATAGACACAACTTGTTTCACTCTTCCCATCACACATACAAAATAAAAATCATGCAATTTTCAAAAATTAATTTTTTCTAAATCCAAGCAACAATTTCTTTAAAACAGTAAGTTTCAAAGAGATCACAACAAAATTAAAGTTTAAATACTGCTACAATTAAGAAAAACATAGTAGTCACATGTACAAGTATAAAAATCCAAGTTGTTATGTTGTGAAATTAAAATGTTTGAGAAAACCTACTGCTTAACAATACTCCCGAGCTACAAACTAATATGTAGATTATCCTACAAGTCACATAATCAATTGCTAATTTTATTTACATTAATGTCAAGTATAACATTTGCCAATTACAAATCTACAGGTTTACTTGTTGGTAGTAGTTGAGTCTTTCCAATAGGATTTTTTGGAGAACCTTTGTACCAGACCCTTTCTCTTTCTGATGGTTTCCTAAGGACCTTATTTTTTATCCCAGGAGAAAAACCCACATTGTTATTTACAACAGATTTTAATATATTATGATTAGTCAGGTCATCAAAGGGAACCTTAATATGGCCATCCGATATCACCTCCTGCTTGCAAACTCTAGTAGACCCAAGAGAAGCATTCACAGAACCTGGGTGCCTCTTCTTCTTTAAGGAAGATGTAGAGGTTAACTCCACGCTTGATTTTGAAATTTCACCAATGACAGACTGTTCACGTAATGTAGACCTCTGATCTTTAGGAACTGACTTCATATGTGAAATAGAGGAATCTTTTGACGTACTTTCTGTACAAGAGGGAAGAGCACTGTCACAGCTCACTGATTTAACCAGGGGAGAAGCAACATCACCAAGACTTGCCAACTTCTGCTGTTTAGGTTGTCTGTCATATTCCAACAAAGAATTAATTCTTCTGACAGACTGACGGACTGGAGTGCGCTGAAACTTAAGAGGTGACTTCACTTTTATTCTACTTGGTTCATTTAAAGAAAGTTTATTAAACCACTGTATGTGATCTGAAACTTTTCCATGCTCTGTCATTTGTAAACTTTCAGAAACCGTTTTATCACATTTTTCTACAAGTGATCGTTGTTTAGCAATTCTCATAGGCCTGGGTTTAGAAAGGGCTGTTATATGACAAGTACTCTGCTGTGAGAAAGAGGATTTATCCTCTTCTTCCCTAGAAGCTGTACATTTCACTAAGTTCTCTTTGATCATGTTCTCATTCTCCTTTGATTTAGTATTTAGTTTATTTGGTGGGTACCACTGCTCCTTAATTTGTTCATCATTAGGGAATTTTTGCTCATTTAAGTAATCTTTTGAATGAATGTCTTTTTCATGTTCTACCTTTATCTCTGTTGAGTAACATTTTACAGATGCTTCCCTACCAAATTTTTGAGTTTGATATGGTGAGAGGTCTACTTCTGAAAAACAATTTTCGTCTTTACCAGTGTGGTTTTCATACTTTTCTACTGATTCTCTCACAGTCAAATCATTAGTTTTAAATAGATTTTTCTCTGGACTATACTGTATATCAGATGTTTCACTTAATTTTTCTTTCCCCACATTAGTAACTGATGACTGCCTATGATTTATCAATTCATGAAGATTACTTCCAGACTCAGAAAATGCTTTCTGAATCTTCACCAGAGTCTCTGAGGTCAAGTTATTTTCATCCCCACTAAGGGAGCTTCCTATTACACTGCTGTTAGGCTTGCTGTGTAAAGTGGAAGGGCTAAGTTCACATGATGTAGCAGGTGACTTCTCAACAGTTATATCAGGTTCCAAAGAAAAGTTTCCCACCTCAAGATTTCCCATTATTGGAGAAGCTTCATTTGCATCCATTTCTTGAAAACTTGAATTACTAGGTCCTGTCCAAGACATCCGGTAATTTGTTTCATTTAGTCGCTCAGGAGTTAATAAGTTTTCCTCAGACTTACTGATCTTTTTTGAACCTAAAATGAAGCAGTTAAGTGCTTTTAATCCATTATATCTGATCTAGTTTTGAAATATTACCCAAATACCTGGCAAATAAATGTATTAAGCATTTACTTCTAAAAAATTAAACACCTGTGTTAAAAGAAATAATTTTTACTATAAAAAGTAAAATATTTTGATATTTACACTTATAAGTATCCTTTAGTTACTGTTAGAAAAATACAGTACAAGTCAAATATTTTCACTTTCAAACATAAACTTTTAATTTCTAGATTAGCATATTGCTTAATATAGCTTTACATTAAAAAGATAACTAAAACAGGATTTTGTGGTAAAATTCTAACAATATCATGTAAATGTACCTTTCTTTGGTAATCTTTCATCTATATCTGGGCTAAAAAGTAGGCCTGTTTTTACAGATTCAATCCTATTTTCTAAATTTTGTTGATTTGCAAGTCTCCGACCAACATTTTCATATCTATTGACACCAGAACATCCATTCTGTACAGAAAAGAAAAATTGAAATTTTTGGTTAAAAAGTAAACCTAGTTAATTCAAACAATCATGACAGAGTACATTTTTTAGTAGGTATCAAAATCTACAGCTGAATAAAAAGACATAATTGGGGGAATTTATAGCAAACACAAATATTCTTGTCTGCTAATGGAAACTGCACACACCAATTGGTATTAAATGATATAAAATAAAAACAGCCTCCCATACTTACTAATTAAAACCAAATTCTATGCTGTCTCTAGGCCTGCTCATAAATAGTGAAAATAAATAAACAAAAAGATCAAAATATTAATATCATGAAATTTATATTGTAGATTAGGAGATTCAATCAAAACAAGAGAAACAATAAATTATATGTATAAATACAATATACAAGGTAAAAACTGCTATGGAGGATAGTAAAACAGTATAGAGGATATAGCGTGGTAAAGGTAGGAGTGTGATTTTTAAATAGGGTGATTTGTGAGTAAAGAAAACTAAGGGCAAGAGCCATGAAGATTTAAGGGGGAAGCCAGGTGCAGCGGCGCACACCTGATATCCCAGCTACTCAGGAAGCTAAGGCAGGAGGATCAATAATTCCAGGCCAGGCTGGGCAATTTAGCAAAATCCTGTCTCAAAATAAAATAAATAAAAAGGACTGGAGATGTACTCCATGGTAGGGTGTAATTGGGTTCAATTCCAGTAATGCCAAAAAAAAAAAATTCAAGGGGTGAGTAAGAATATTTCAGGGAGAAGAAAATGCCAGTGCAGTCTCTAAGGCTAAAGCAAAGTCTGGCACATTTAACAAAAGGCAAGGAGGTCAGTGAATGAAGCAGAGTGAGCAAGGAAGCACTGTCAGGAGCAGAGCTCAGAGACATGTCCAGGGAATAGATCATGTGGAATATTATATAGGTCAATATAGGAGCTGTGGTTTTTTATCCTTTTTATTTTTATTATTATTCTAATTATTATTTTCATTCTTTTTATTCAGAATGAAATGAAGAGTCAATGGAATGTTCTGAAAAGAGAAGTAACATGACCTAATCTGAGTACTAAAAGAATCATTTGGCAATAATATTGAAGCAAGTTAATCTATTTGTTAAAAGGTGCTTACTGCAGTAATCCAGCTGAGAAAAGATGGAACTTAAAGTGGGAAAAGTGCACTGAGGAGAATGAATCAGTCTGGAGATGCTCTCAAAGCAGAAGTAAGACAGGCTTTTCTAATGGGCTAGAGGTAGTACAAGAGAGAAAAACTAAGGAAACAAGAATGTGCCATGGTTTTCATCTAAGTGATTAGAATAAGTTGTATAACTGAAATGAGGAAGACTGCAAGTGGAAGTGTGGTATGGGGAGGGTAGAAGAGCACCAAAGAAACACATCTCAGGAACTATGCTTGGGACAGGTTATGCTTCAGGAAAAAATCCAAGTAAGGAATTCAGATAGGCAGATGTTAAGAAATACTTGAGGCCGGAAATCCCAGTGGCTTGGGAGGCTGAGGCAGGAGGATTGTGAATCCAAAGCTAGCCTCAGCAACTTAGTGAGGCCCTAAGCAACTTAGCAAGACCCTATCTCTAAATAAAAACAATAAATTTTAAAAAAGGAGGCTGCAGATGGGACTCAGTGGCTATGTGCCCCTGGGTTCAATCCCTGGTATCCCACGCCAAAATAATAAATAAAAGAAAATAAAAAAAGAAAAATACTTGGCTTAGTACATGCTTAGCCAAGAAAAAGGTCAATTTGCTCAGGAGAGTGTTCTGGGAGAACTTAAACTTGAAAGTCCTAAGTTTAAGGCTAATTGTTTCCTTGAGTGAGTAGATACAGAAAACAAGCCTAAAGACTAAATTTTGGGCATTCTGTTACAAAGTAATTTGAAAAGGCAGGGAAGAAGCCAAGGAAAGAAGAGTATACCAAAGAGGAGCTGTGTCAAATGCTGCTGACAGGTTCAGGTTAAAGAAGAAATTATATTTAACTGATGGTTTAAGCAACACTGAATTTATGGGCAACTTTGGTAAGAGCAGTTTCATGAGATTATTGGGACAAAAGTGTTGCTATAAAGAGGAGTAGAGAATGGTATAGTAGATGGAGGGAAAGTAGGGTTGAAAGTAGTCTTTTATTATCAAGCCTTCAGCTTTATGCTAATATAAACAGATTAATGAGATAAGACACTTACTCCATCTCTGCTATTTTTCCCCAGACTAAATTTCAAACGAAGAGATCTTCTAACCTTTTCTTTACGGCTGATTTTAGGAGAGAAGCAGCCTGCTTTTCCTGATTCCACCCTAAAAAAAGTGAAATTTAAAACATCTTTTTATAGCAAAAATACCAGATATTCTTGCAAAATGAAATTTAAGAAAGTATACAGCAAATTATATATATATATANATAAAGTTAAAAATCCATTGGCAACTATATATATATATATATATATATTTTTTAATACCTTTTATTTATTTTTACGTGGTGTTGAGGACCGAACCCAGGACCTTGCATGTGCTAGGTGAGCGCTCTACTGCTGAGCCACAAGCCTAGCCCCTAAAATTATATTATTAATAAATGAACAGAGTAATAAATTCTTATAAACTAGTTAAACTTTAAGATATGGGGTTGTGACACAGTGGTAGAATGCTTGCCTCGCATGCAAGAGACTGGGTTCAATCCTTAGCACCACATAAAAATAAAATAAAGATACTGTGTCCACCTAAAACTAAAAAATAAATATTAAAAAAAAAAAGAATACCATAAATGCCTGGTGATTCATGCCTGAAATCCCAGCAGCTCAGGAGACTGAGGCAGGAAGATTGTGAGTTCAAAGCCAGCCTCAGCAGCTTGGCAAGGCCCTAAGCAACTTAGCAAAACCCTGTCTCAAAATAAAAAATAAATAAAAAGGGCTGAGGATGTGACTTGGTGGTTAAGTACCTCTGGGCTCAATCCCTGATGCCAAAAAAAGGATACATATACACTATTTGCATATATAAATAATGTATTTATCACAATATTAGTTGCTTATAAACCAGGATCACTAGACTAGACTAGTTTTTTAAACTAACAGGAAAAGTTAAAATATTGACATAAAATAAGATTTTTAAGTAAGCAAAATGAACTCAAATTAGGAACTGTATTCCTGGTTAATGTGTGAAGTGCACTTGATTACAAGAAAGAATTATAGAGGGGATTTTTTTTTTAACAAATTATGTTTCAAATATGATTCTTGGTAGAATGAAAAAATATTTGACCAAGAATCATATTTGAATCACATGATATATACTATTACTACTTATGTATAATATATATACACTCACACCAAATATCTGTCCAATGAAAACAAAATGTCTTAGATAAATTACCTGCAGACTTTTTTGCCTGCAATCCTTTTACTTCGCCTTAGCACATCTGTGCTGGTCAAATGGTTTCCACTGATGGCTATGGGAGAGAGTGAACTCTGAGATGACACTTCTGGGCTTGCATCAAAGTGAACTATAAAAAATAACCACATGTAATATAACACACATACTATTTCTTTTTCAAAGTATAAAATAGTAAAAGCAGCAATTAGATTTAAAGCCTCGATTTCCTCCTCTAAGCAACAACAAAAATCAAAATTTCTGGTTAGAAACTTCAGATATAAAATAACTGACCCAACTAAAAGAAAAGTAGGCCAGTTAAAGGCTACACTAACTACAACTTTTACATTAGTTTTGCTTCAAACTCTTGATAATACAAGGAAGGGCTGGACAGTGTCATACATTGGAGAGAGCAAGCTGTGGAAGAGAATTGAGTATCCCCCACCCTAGCCACTTACAAAACAGGTCAACTCTGAAAATAAGACTTCTTTGATGAATATTTATATTACATACACACACATATGTATATCACACAATGTCCAGTATAGTCTCTGGTACAAAATATTAATGCTACTATGAAAAATAAATATTGACAAATGTGTTGGTTGTCTGAGTATTCAGAATGCATCTGTTAGCCAGTCACTATTTACTGATTCTGGAGTATAATTTGTTCAAAATTTTGTCAAATGAAAACTAATTTTCTGCCAGGCACAGTGGCACATGCCTGTAATCCCAGTGGCTCAGGAGGCTGAGGCAGGAGGATCACAAATTCAAAGCCAGCCTCAGCAAAAGCGAAGCACTAAGCAATTTAGTGAGACCCTGTCTGTGGCTCAGTGCTCGAGTGCCCGAGTTCAATCCCTGCTACCAAACAACAACAACAACAACAACAACAACAACAAACATAAAATAAAAATAAACAACAATAACAACAAAACCCCTAATTTTCTATATCAATGCTGATAGTTAACTTTGCCACTGCCTTTTCCTGTGAATAACTGGGTCACAATAGAAACAATTTAATTGAGTTGTTCAACATCATTTATATCATGAAATCAACTAAAGTAAAAAAAAAAATTATGAAGAAAGTGAAATAGTTATAAACAAGGGCTCCATATAACTTATGTCTAAATTATACCCAGTATATACCAGAATTATCTTGTTTGAGGCTGTGGATCTGTGGTGGAGCACTTGCCTAGCACATGTGAGGCACTAGGTTTGATTCTTGGCACCACAGAAAATAATAAATAAAGTTATTAGAAAAAACAAATTCTCTCTATTCATTTTTATTGAATTTTAAAGAGATATTCATGACTTTGGGGTACATTTGGCTAAAGAAAGCTTTGGTTAACCTAATACAACCAATTTGCCATAGGTAGCTTTATCCCAGGGCTACAGGCTAGTCATCTTGAAAATGTATCAGTGATCAAAAGGAGGCATGGTCAGAAAATGTACTATGTAAAATTTATTACACTATAAAAAAAATGTTATAAATACATACTCTATGGACTATAGATTAATGCTTATATATAATAAAGCATGTTATCTGCTATATAAATATTTACTTAGAAATCAACCTATTTTCATTCTTTCAGATGGAATTTATTAAATAATGAATGAAAAATTCTGGGTCAAAGAAAAATGGTGAGTTAAAAATAATAGGAACTGTTGTGGAACTTTTTTATATATAAAGAAGTCACTAATTACCCAGGTTCAAATTAATGTTAAAAAAACATAAGAATGTTTAAGCTTTTAGGGGGCAGCTTGGAAGAGAAGAAATCACAGGTTCATTCCTTAGGGAAGATATTGTTATGCTAATAAGTAAAGGTAGGTAAAACTACAATTCCCATCTGCCATTTGTAAAGTCTTCCAAACTGGAAAGACCTAATGTTACTTCCAAGGAGTTTGAATCTCTAATCTCTTACTCCTGAAATAACTACAGATGTTAATCATCAGAATTCTTACACTTTCAAGAGCCACACAGAACCTCTGAAGAGGGTTTTTCTTCAAAAATCACAAGTTTATTCCCTTTAATTTAAGGAAAGCATAAGTCTTTGAATAACAGGAAAAAAACAAAATGACTAATGGCTTTGCGGGAGAAAAGTTCAAAACTCAGCTACTGAATTCCATTTTCTGAAATCAAAAAATATGTAAGATGGGCTGGGGATGTGGCTCAAGCCGTAGCACGCTCGCCTAGCATGCGTGCAGCCTGGGTTCGATCCTCAGCACCACATACAAACAAAGATGTTGTGTCCACCGAAAAAACTAAAAAAAAAAAAAAAAAAAAAAAAATATTAAAATTCTCTCTCTCTCTTAAAAAAAAATATGTAAGAAAGGACTCAGATACCACTAATATTTTGATTAAATGAGAGACAAATACAAGATGGGAATGGTAGGGTTTATTTATTTTTTTAATCATAAAGTTAGTATAAGTCAACTTTTATTCTGTACATGCTAAAAGAGCAAATTAAATCTAAGACTACAGTAACAAAAATTTAGTATTCAATAGCTAGGAGAGGACTTTGTTCCAGACACAAAAAAATGGTAAATGTCTGAAATTATGTCAATTGTCCTGATCTAATAATTACACATTTGTGTACATGTACTGAAATATCCACATATTGTGTACATGTTTTGAAACATACCATACCCCATAAATTACTATTTGTCAATTAAAAATAAACACCTTGAAATGGATATGGAAACCATTCCACAAAGAACATTGTATACAAAGTTTTAAAGCTTTTATAAAAGGTACTTTGGTATAAAAATTATAAAAATACCCATCTCCTAAACTATAACTCTAAATAGTAACACCTTGACTCTAGATTCATGATGACCAAACTTCTGACAGTTTCAATTCAACGTAAGACAGCAATAAAGCCAGTTATAGACTATCGACTCAGATGTAACTAAAGCAGGATTTAGAATGTCCAATCACATAAAACCTAAGCACCAATGCTATCCACAGAAGCCCAAACTCTCACTCTGAGTTATTCATTATAACTTGCAATAGAAATGACCATAAAACACATCCACATATTAATTATATTAAATCAGTGTCTATTTTTAAAGGCAGAAAAATTATTTAAAAATATAAACAGAAATTCGATAAAACGTAAAAATAAAATTCAGTCTCCTAAAGGTGTTGTTAACCTGAAATAATTCTTTGCTTAGAATAGACACTTAAGTTAATGTTCACAACTCAATTATATAAATTATATTTGTTACCTGGTACTGGTGTGGAACTGCCATTGAAGAGATTATTTGGCAACAGATCAAAGTTAAAATTGTGTTTGATGGACTTCCTTTTCTTACTTGAGAAACCATGAGAAGAATCTACTGGCAGTTTACGCTTAGCATTTGGTGTAAGAATCACTGGTGATACAGACAGTTGAGCTGAAAATGAAATACAAAAAGCGTTATATAATTTTTCCTTATAAAGCTGACAAAATACAAAAAGCTTTATATAATTTTTCCTTATAAAGCTCTTAGAGTTAACCAAAAAATGTGACCAGTATAAAATCAATTAAAAAAAATGTGAGAGGTACATTTTCATCAAACACATGTTATATAACTACATTAACACTCTGTAATTACTTAAAATAAAAATAAGGAAGATGCAAAAGAGGTAAGACTCTTAAGGAGCAGTAACTTAAATAGACTTAAAGATGCATGTAACACAAATTAAAGAATATTAACATAAAATAAGAATATTAATAACTAAATTATAGTCAAGACATTGAGACAAAAACTGATCTATTGTATTTGCTTTTCATTATAACTGAGATTAACCAGTTCATTTCTTCACTCTGGAAAACAGAAAATACCATATTGTCTGTTATCAGCTCAATACTTTTAGACACAAGCAAACTAGAATAAGATACTAGAACATATAATAAAAAATTTCCAGCTCTTAACCAAAACTGACGTTGAACTATTTTCATAAGTTAAGCAGCATCTAAATTACAAGCAACTGAATATCACGATTAAGAAAATTAAAGGATTTAGGTATCAGTATCTAGCTTCTAAAGATACTGAAGCTCAGTATCTACAGTGCTTGCCTAGTGATCGTGAGGTCCTGGGTTTGAACCCCATCACCACAAGGAAAAGAAAGTAAGCTCAAAATATAACAGACTATTTTGGGTTCATTATATCCAATGTAATTAGCAATATCACAACATAAAATATATAGTACTATACTGAAAATAAGTGTTTGGATTTGATTAAGCTCAATTGGATCATTAACTAAAATGTTAGGTAATCATTATTACAACTATTTTTTGTAGACTATAGACTTCATTTAAATAGATAAATGTAAAAACTACCTACCAGTTCTATCCTGCTGAGGGGTAATACAGGGTGTTCTGTTAGATTTCAATTTATTCAGTGCTCCATTAACAAAATCTAAAATGCAAGATGTAATCATATAATTAAAATTTAACAGCTATCAGCCTTTCACCAAGTCTTAGAGATACTAGTGATCTTTTAACATCGAATTTTTATATCAACTTATAAAAACATTGAAATTATTCTCATTTAAAAAGAATGATTTCAACATAGGAAAAACTGGACAGCAGGAATAGATGAAAGAAAAAATATAAAAACATATCATAAACAGTATAAGCAAAAGAACAAGTATCTGAAAACAACAAATCACTAAGTTTGACTAAAGTTTAGGTATTATAAAAGAGAGACATGCTAGAGCAATCCTATGAAAGACCTCTACTAAAATTTAAGCTGTAAATATTAGTATTATCAAGGAGAGTTTTTTAAAGATGTGTGAGATACTTGACTTCAGCAATAAGACGGTGAATTCAAGGAGGAGGCCCAAAGTCTAAGGAAATTCTTAGTTAGATGCAGTAAAGAATGAACATTAGATGCAAAGAATGAACCTTAGAATTTGAAAAATGTGAATAGAGATGGTGAAGTAATAACAGTTATGAGCCCAGGGTTTAAAGCCTGAGAGTCTAAGGAATGGTGATGGTGCTAGTGTTTTATTTATTTGTTTGTTGTAGGTGGGCACACAATCTTTATTTCATTTTTATGTGGTGCTGAGGATCGAACCCAGTGCCTCATGTGTGCTAGGCGAGCGCTCTACCACTAAGCCAAACCCCAGCACCCCCCCATTAATACCTTTATTTAATTTACTTATTTATATGTGGTGTTGAAGATCAAACCCAGGGCCTCGCACATGCTAAGAACCCCAGCCCCTGGTGTTAGTGTTAAAATAGAATTTTTTTGTTTTTGTTTTGTTTTATTTTTAGAAAATGGAATTCAACAGAATTGGTTTTTAAAGAGCTAGAGATTGTCATTTCCAAAATGCCAAACTTAAAGCACTAAGGAAGAACAGAAGACTGCCTTAGTAGGCCATTAGTAAAGTGGAACTGATGTTTAGAGATCTGGTGGTCATCTATTTAGTTGGAAATGAACTGAAACTACAGGAATGGATGAGATCACAAAAGGAAAGATGACAATAAAAATGATCTGTGTCAAAGAAATAGCTATATTTGTAGTAGGATGATTTGAGTTAAACTGTGTGCTCCAGAAATACCACCAGAAGCTAGGCAGAGGTAAGAAAGCATTATCTCCTACAGATATGAAAGGCCTAGCTGACACCTTGGTTGCAGTCTTGCCTCGAGAACTGTGAGATACATTTCTGTTGTTGTAAGTCACTTAAGTTTATGGTACTTTGCTACCATAAACTAGCCTTAGGGAAATAATATAGAAGTCATAAGGGGAATCTACAAGGATGCAAGAAGAAATAAAAGAAAACAATAACACAAATCAATAGATATAAAAGGAATGATAGTTAACTATTTGTTCTTGTAGTCAAAAGAAAAACTTCCTAAGGTGGTAGAAATTTATTAAGAAGGAGAAATGATCTGTGTCTTCTTAACCAAGAGGTAAGAAATCTTACTATCAACCTCACCATAATATAACTTTTGATCTTTTTGATCCTTCCCAATAATATTCATTCATTATTTAGTTTGCACTTCTAACTAAATTCACACCACTTTCCAGTTCAAAGATCTCACACTTATGCTATCGCCATACATATTTTGACCATTCTCCCTGCCTCCAATTTTAAATTAAATCATAATTTTCAAAAAATACTTTAATCATGTCATTCCTCAAGTTATAAATCTTCAATGGTTCACCAACATGCAGGTTAATATTCTAGTTCTTTAGCCTGACATCAAGCTCACCATAATACCATGCTAATCCATACAATGAATCCTTTATTCAAGTCACACTAGTTTACTTACAGACACAGATATAGATTACATCTTCCCCATACTTGTAATTCTTCATAGCACACTTCCTATCTCTTAGAGGATACAAGTTTTCTGATCTTCCACAAAATTCCCCTTGATTCCATCCAGTCTTCAAGGAGGCTTAGTTTGTCCTCCTCTTTGAGGAGTCCCTTGATCCTTATGACCCAAAGAACTTTTCTCCTTTGAAGACATTTTACATTTTTGCTAAAGATTTAGTACTTAATATTAGAGTGTATTGTCACTTTAACTTTTCTCATGCATATGTCATGTTTTTCCAACTATGCTATAAGCATCAGAAAGACACATATCATAGCTTATGCTTCTTGATGTTCAAATACATTTTAGATAAAAGAAAATCATTTAGATAAAAGTAAATCACAGTACTCCTCCCTAAAATGAGACTGACACTTACTTCCAACACTTTGTCTTCGCCTTTTCTTATATTCACCAGGAGTTTCATATTCACCCTCTTCAAAGCCTTCCAGTGATGGAGTAGCACAGAGACCATCAATGCCCAACATAGCTGGTATCTTTTCCAGGATAAAACCTGGTACACGCCCTAAATGAAAATGTTCATAAGACAATTATTATTCTTTCTTCACTCCCTGCCCCAAATATATAGATAATAATATACCAGTTTTCTAATAGCTGTCTTCATGATTCACTTGGAAAAAACTGGGATCTCTCTCACTTAAATAAATCCTATTAATAACAACTGTATCTTACCAATATCTGATGCATAGTCAATAAGGGTTTGTACTACTGCAGCCTGCAATCTCAGTCTTTTTTCTGTGTTAGCAGACATCTTTTCATGTCCTTCACTTGTCTGGAGAAGATTTGGTGCAAATATTACTGCCAGATTGCTACTATCCATCTTATTCTCCCTGGATCTTAAATGACAAAAGGTTTATTAGATGGATAAAAAGATAAAAGTTCGGAAAGTTAAGATAACATATTGAGCACATTTTGAAGACTTCTTACTTTATCAGTCACACACAAGTCAAAATAGTTACCCCTAATCTATTCATCAACAAAATTGGCTTGAACATAATTTAAAAAAACAAAAGCAAAAAAGGACTGACGGTATAGTTCAGTGGTCAATGGTAGAGTGCTAGCTAGCTTACTATCATGTTCAAGGTCCTGGGCTCAATCTCTAGCATCACAGAAATAAAAAACCCATTAAGAACCAAATACATAGCCTTTGTATATTTAAATATATAGCAAAATATCATGCTAATCAGAGTTCACACTTTACTTCTCCACACAAATTAAACATGTTTATCTAATTTTCAAAGCTACACATAGAAAACTGGAAGTATTAGGAAGTGACAAGTATGTGTAAAATAATGGACTCAATGACAGCAAGGAAAGGGGGAAATTTACAAAGCAAACCATAAATATTTTAAAACATACTAATCAGAAGCCATTTGAGTAGAATAAGTGGATCATGGGGAGGTTGGAGAGAAGGGAAAGGGAAGGTACTGGGGAATGAATCTAATCAAATTATGTTATGTGCATGTATAAATATGCTATAATAAATCCCACCATTATGCATAATTATAATGTACCAATAAAAAAATTTTTAAAAAATTTTTAAAGACTTTAAAAAAAAAGCCATTCAGAGGACAATGATTCTTATAAAGACCAATAAGCCATCAAAGTACTCATAATGACTTAAGACAGTAAGAAAATAAATAACTTGGCACACTTTCTTACATTAAAAAGGGTCTACTTTTTATAGTAAGGACTTTTTTTTAGAAAAATTTCCATTCTAAATGAAATTTATTATCTACAAGGGTAAATCTTTAGGTAGTTGAGAAATTAAGCAATCATTTCACAAAATTTTTAATTACCACTTACCTTAGAGAAACATTCCTGAGAAAGTTAAAGAAGTATCTTAATATATCAATTGTATGATCAGCCATAAGACAGGAGAGCAACAGTGTAGCTTTATTCTTCTCCTCTGTTCCTAACTGTTGAGCTTTGAAAAGCGCTTCATGCAAATCAACAGGGAGAACTGGCTCTGGCAATTCCCTAAAGAATTGCTTAAGAAGTCCTGCAATGTCACAAGGAAGTGCAGAAGACAGGCAACCTTCACCATGATCCAGTTTATTCTGAAATAAATGAATAATCTTGAGCATTTTGGATGCTTTTATTGCAGATTATCTAAATAAAGAGCTTTCTTTCGTAAATTTTCTTAATCTTTAAACTTTTAAAACACTATATAAATGACACAATTTCTTTTGAGAAAAAAAAAGATTATTTGGCTGGGAAAAAAGCTATTTGAATTTAATTCTAATCAATTATTTATATAATATTTCTAGATGTTTCAATAATAAAAACTAAATCAGAAAAATGATACAAATGAAAAGTTATAGTTCAAGAACATGCTCACCTTTAGTGCCTTGAGACGAATAACAGATCCTGATTTCCTAAAAAGTCCTTCTGTCTGAATATGCTCTTGTAAAGATGTGCAGGCATCAACAAGAAAGCTGAAAGAGATTTTTTAAGTGACCAGACCCTATTCTCCTGCCAAAACACATGAGTGGTCCGAGTATTCTGCCACTTTCAGAAACTGTAATGTCACAAATCTCTTTAATTCTTACAATAAAAACTTTTAGTTGTCCTCCTTCCTTCCTAATTTTTTTCTCTAAGGCTCGTCTTCTTATGCTAACTTCAATGTGCCTGCTCAATTCTACATTCTCTTCAATTTTATTCCTTTTCTGTGCTTCCCTTCAGAGCATAGACTTGTCTTACTTATTGCCTCTACCTCTACTTGACCCTCTCCAGATTGTTATCCTCATTACTCTAATGAAACAGCTCTCATCAAGGTCACCAATGCCCTTTGCTTTGCTAAATACATGTCAATTCATTGTACTCATTTTGCTTAACCCTTCCGCATTTGACACATCTGACCATCCCTGCTCAAAAATACTTTTTTCACGACTCTACTAGTTTTCCTGCTGTCTCCCTATAACTCTTCCTCAAATTCTTTTTCTGGCTCCTCTTCTTTTATTAGACCTCTCTATGGTGGAATGACATATGGATGACCAAGGTCATCTTTTTTTATCTATTCTCTCCACGGTGATCTTTAAAGCATACATAGATTTAAATATCCATCATCTACTACATTAGCCCAAAAAATAAGGTAAAGTTTTTCTCACCCCAACATTGTTCCTCAAAAAAGTAGGATATATCCCAGTCCTTGTAATTCTTCTCATATTAAGGGGTGGATGTTCAATTTTTAAATTTTGAACAATAAACTTAATGTTAAATACTTAGATATTCAACAGCTGGTACCAACAAATAAAAATGTATTCCAGCTACATACAACTGAGATAGTTGTATTGATGCATAGTGGTGAATGTCAATCCTGCTTATACAGGGTAACTGACAGATAGTTGATGTTTGTTTTTTAAAGGAGGTCAAGAAATTACAACAAAGATTTAGTCATTATTCTGTGGATGTGACTTTGCAATTCCAAATATTGAAAATTAATATAGGTTTTCATTTCAGGGAAATGAAGTCTTCCATACATCATGTGAAAAGCAAAACAGATAAGTGGTTACCTTACACTATGAATCAATATCTAAGGACAAATGAAGAAAAATTGTTATTAGGGCAGTAAGGGGTTCAGTAAATGCTCTTGCATGATGCATCAATTAACACCTAAATTATTGGACTAAAGTAGACAAAATGAACCCTACTTTGTATAAAGGGAAAATAGTTAAAGAGAAAAGATATGCCTTTTAAAACTATTGTCTTAAAACAAACACTATTTTTTTTGATGTAGCTAGTCCAAAATGTTACTTACAAATAGTAAGTGGCATAGAAAAGCTGAAGTGTTATATAATATATATTCGCAAATACCTCTATTTTAAATATTTGTATCCAACATTTCTTAAATAAAAAAATATAAAAATTAATACTGAATTGGCAATTTAGTATAGTATTTAATCAGAGAGCTGTGACAAAAGAACTGGTGTAAATCTAAAAATTAAGCAGACAAAAATAAGTTTATTTCTAACATTTATTCATTAATGGACATTAAAATTCAATCCTGGAAATGAGCACAAATTATATTTAAGTTATGTAAAAGCTCAAAATTTTACTTTTCACATAAGCTTATGTTGAGAGATGGAATCTTTTGCTGACTTGAAACATATGTGTGTCAATCAACTATTTTCAAGCCCTCTATCTAAAACCAGTTTGAAATATTTATTCTCCATTTCAAACTGCTTACCTTGGAATGTGTCCATATTCTGGTACAACGGAATGGGGCAATGCATTAAAAGGTACTCCAAATATTTTACCCTAAAAAGACAAATCCAGTTACACTAACACAAATGCTAGGCATAAAAAAAAAAAAAAAAAAAAATGTTCTTCATCAGTGGGTAAATTAAAAACTTTAGGAACAAGAAAATGCATTCTTATATTACCATATATACTTGAGCTTTTGGTAAAAAAAAAGTTATTATTAGACATGATGCTAGACATTTGGGAGTACAAAGATAGTCAAGATAAAGACATAACAATCTAGCGAATTAAGTAATTAGAAAATTAAGAGACTTATGAAAAATCAATCCAGTTAGAGCTTAGTAAGGAAATTCTTAAAACAGAATTTGGCCCAAACATTAACATTTCCCAAAAAAATACTACAGATTCCTTCAGCAATCTTATAAATACTGACCTTATTTATACTTTCCTTTGGTCATTTTATAAAAAGGTGACTTATAAACATTAACTTACATAAAGGGCTAATTAAGCCAGTTGATATGTAAACAGCTCTTAAAACATCAGTAGTTATATTTACTGGCCCATGCTCACTGGTACAGTGAAAATGCCAGGCGAGGGGTGGTGGTGGTTACTTTTAGACCTCTTTTCCACACTCTATAGAAACTGCTTTTCAAACTATGTCCTGAGGTATACAAGGCTGCACTTTGGCACATATTTAAGTTAAATTTCATCTAACTATCTTGAAACTCATTTTTTTTAAATGCACAAATTTTAATACACTGAGGAATCCGAAGAGTAAACTTGTGTATTGGTAAACTTAAATGTTTTTGCACATCCAAGAGCAAATAAAGCATCTGCCACTGTTTTTGTACCTGCATTCCAACTTCTTAAAAAAACGTGTCATTGATTAAGAAGTGTGTGGCTTTGCCTTGAGTTCTTGGTCTCCAGTACCTCAAAACCAAATAAATAAATAAATAGCCAATATCTGGAGAGATTTTTGGTTGTCATAAGTGAAGTAAGCTACTGGTAGTCTACTGGGTAGAAGCCAGAGATGCTATTAAATCCATTCCTTTTCCCTGACAATTATAGTCTAACATTTCAATAATGCTGAAGTTGGAAAATGCTGCAACTTTCCCTCAATGACCAAAAGATCCTGAAAAGAATTAAGAAAGCTCTTTATTTAAATATCAATAGGTGACCACATGGACAGGGTTAGACACACTTTTGATCCAAAGAGTGAACGTCTTATATATGATCTGGTAACTGGTCATGGTACCAGGTGTGACCACCCATTTTTAACCTAAATCGTTTTCCCAGAACTTACCCCTACTTCCGTGGCTGCTGTTTCTTGTCTCCTGCGCTCACACTGCCCACGTCCACCCTTGACCTTAATGCCGTAAACAGCCCGAAGCTGCTGCAACAAGGCCAATCTGACCAGCTTCTTATCCCACATCCCGGATACGTCGCCCACTCTTTGAGGCAGGTTCCTGATTCTCGTTCGCCACCAAGTCTTCCAATTTCCAAACACTCTCAGGTTTGAGCTCCGCTCCGCAGCCTTCCGGCCACCTTTGGCACTCCTCCAGCCCTGGGCCCCGGCCACTTCCACGGCTTTTCCTCGATCCTCTATCCACTTACACAAACTCTCTTCAACTGGCCTCTTGATCCAGCCACACTTCACTCTTCTTTCACTTACACCTACCTTCTTTCTGAATACCAAATCCTTTCCGCTACTTACACGGACCTCCCTTCTTTCTCCCTTGATCCTTTCAGTTCCTTGCACCAACGCCTATTTTCAGCTTCTCACCACTTCCGGTCACTTGCAATGATCCCCTTTCCTCCAAACTTCACTCTTCCCACTCCAGCTCTCTTGGATAATGTAAAGAAGACCGTTCCCCTAGCCACTCCAGCCCAGGCAGACGCTGCTGGGCGTTTGAGTCTCAGCTCCCGCGACCCCCTCCCCAGCCCAGCCACCGGACCAGCCGGCTGCTCAGGCTCTTTTCCAGTCCCGGTCCCCGCCCGGGCTGGTCTCCGCCGTCACCCCGTTTCACAGGCTTCTCCTTCTCCCCATCAGCCTGCATGAAGCTCCCGGCCTGCACATCCCGGAGTGCAGACTATAACCAAGCAGCTCTCCCCATGCCTTCAAGCCGCCGCGGCCGTCACACCCGCAGTTCCAGACTCAGCTCAAATGGCAGCGCCAAACAGTGCTCCTCTCTGATTGGCCCACTCTGCTTTTCAAAATCAGGCCCTCCGAGGGTGGCCAGAAGCTGCCTGTCTAGGGAGGTTGGGAGAGGAGAGATCGCGATGGGTGTGGCAGGCAAAACAAAAAAAAACAAAAAAAAAAACGAGAATTTTACTTGCTCCTTTATTGTAATATGTCTTTGGAGAAAACTTCCATTTAAAGTGTGTTGAGTATACCAGGCCTGCTTCCGAGATAATATTTTCGGGGATATTCAATAGACACCTCATTATCTTGTCTTAGACCTTGGCTGAAGCTGAAAGCCCTCTGGCGGCGAAAACCGATTCTACGGAGCCCGAGGTGAGACAATTTGAGTCAGGATATACAAACTCTGGTTTTAGTAACCCTGATCTACCGTTGTTGGTGAGAAGTCAGGCTATGGAAATAGGTTTCTTTTTGGCCGTAATGTTTAGGTCTGCGGGCGGATGCTGCTGCAGAAGCTTCATTCTGGGGGGGTTGGATTTAGAAGACCCGGAGGACCTCCAACCCTGCCCGCGACCACTCCCAACTCCGACATTGTTGAAATGCAGCTCCTGTCTCCAACCTGCCTTTCCATTCTCAAACACCAGCAATCCCGTCGGGATGTTCTGTTTACTGGGATGTAATCTCTTAGGGCGGGAAACTTGGACTCAATTTAAATACAGGCAACATGGTATACACCTCACAGTGCACACCTAAAAGAGCAGCGACAGAACTCATGCACTAATTGTATCCCTAGTAGTTAATAGTGTCAGGGGCTAAATAAATGAATGTTTGCCCAGCGAATTAATTTAAGTAGAGAACATTTTCTTGGAATCATTTTGCTCCTTTTGGAGTCCAAGTCCTTAGCTATTCTACTCTTCCCAATCTAAAGAAAAATCTGTTAAGTGAAAAGGAAAAGAACAAAAGAGAAATTAAGCATTTTGTGTTATTTTTGCAGTTGTTTATTGAGCGTACATTATGTTATAGGATGATGAGCAAAAGTAGATGCATGTTCTGGGCTGTGGCAGAGTACTTGCCTCGCACATGTGAGGCACTAATAGTGTGTCCATGTATAACTAAAAAATATTAAAAAAAAAAAAAAAGTAGATGCAGGTTCAGCCCTTGAAGGGAAAAGGAAAATTTGGGGTCTTTATCAATATACTAAGGAAAGAAACATGATTCTATGATAGCGCATATAAAAGATACCGGGTGAGGGAGAGCAACATTAATGATTAACTGACCGGAAGAATCAATAGAAATTAACTTGGTGAAAAGTGAAGGTGAGATAGCTAAGTAGAACCAGCTTTAGGAGGCAAATTCCTGCAGAAATATCGTTTTGACAAGAAATGTGCAACAGAGATGAAATTGAACCTATTCCTGGTCTTTTCTTGCTTCATATGTAACTTTAAAAAAATAACTTGTGATATGTTTAGCCTCATCTCGTCTCCAAACTATTTCATAGAGTTCTGGGTTTTAGATGGCTCAGATTTCCTGTTCTTGAATGTTAGGTGCCTTTTTCTTATCTATGTCTGAATGCTTTTTTCCTTTAAACACCTTTATTCAGATGTAATTCGCGTAAAATATTTTTTTTCAATTTAAGTATGCAATTCGATGGTATTTAGTATATTCACAGAGTTGTGTAATCATTAGCAAGATCTAAGTTTAAAGCACTGTCACTACCCAAAGAGAACACCTGTACCTTTAACACAGTCACTCTGCCTTTCAACACCCACCCCCACCCCCACCCCACCCTCCCTCCTCCCAGATATTGTCAAACACTTATTGACTTCTTTCTGTAAACTTTCCACTCAATGGACTTTTTACATAGATTGAATCATGTAGTGTGTAATCTTTTGTGACTGACTTCTTTCATTTAATTATAATGTTTTCAAGGTTCATCTATCTTGTAGTTATGTGTACTTTTTTAAAGTTAACCCTTTTGATTTTGTTTGGTATTTTTTTTGTGTTCTTTTCTCTTATGATGAAAATATTGGTTCACAATGATATTAACATAGTTGCTTATTTGCTTCATCTAGCTCTAATTATCTTATTATATATTATATTATATATATATATATATATATATATAGAGAGAGAGAGAGAGAGAGAGAACAGAATAACAGTAGAGCAAAGAAAAACTAAAACATGAATAAGAGTAATGACATTGCTAAAATACGACTGATAAATAATGTTTTAAGTTTCATGTGTGGCTTTTTTTCTTTACCTGTATCCCACTGGGATATATAGTCAAGATACTGTGTTTTAAACAAACTGGACTTAGTTATTATCTTGCCTTATATATGAATGTATTGGTAGGAGATGTGGGTTATTTCTAGTCTTCTGCTATAATAATAAAAGATTCTCTGTGCATGTAGAATATGCCTTTGCCAGTGTGTGTTTAACAGTTTACCACAAGTGGGATTGCTAAGTCAAAGGATAATAGAACATGTCATTTTATTTACTATTGCCAAATTCCCCTTTATAATGCTTGGGCAATTTTGTATTCACATCAGCAATATGTAAGAATTCCTGTTTCCTCATGTCTTTTCCAATAGAGTGGATGGTCAGACTCCTAAATTTTTGCTAATTTGACAGATGGGAGATGGTGTTTCAGTATAGTTTAGCATTTATCTTATTATGATGATGTAAAGCATTTTCGCAAATGGTACATACATACAATGATGTATTATTAAGTAGTTAAGGAATATGGAAGATATACCACTAAGAAGTCAGTTGGAAAAAGTAATGCACGAAACAATGTATAATATTCTAACTTTGGGGTAAAGGAAATTAGAAATATACATGGGGATACTTGCTTATAATTTCAAAAATAAGCAGAGGAAAAGTAAATAAAATCTAAAAAAAAGTGGTAGCAAGTAAGAAGAGTAGAATAAGTGAAGGAGAGGATAGGAATAGAAGCTAAACCTCTTTGAATAGTTCTTGTTTTATAGCTTGATATTAAAAGCCTGTAACTGGGGTTTTTTTTTGTTTGTTTTGTTTTTATACCAGGAATTGAATCTAGGAATGCTTAACTACTGAGCCACATCACCAGCACCCCACCACCACCACCTTTTTTTAAATTTTGAGACAGTGTCTCCCTAAGTTGCTTAGGGACTAGATAAATTGCTGAGGCTGGCTTTAAGCTTGCAATCCTCAACTTCAGCCTATGGAACTGCTGGGATTACAGGAGTGTGCCACCACACCCAGCCTGTAAATGCTTAACATGTTTAAAATACAAAATAAAATGAGAAAATAACTCCTAAAATGCAAAACAAACAAATAAATGAACTAATCTTTTAATCTATTTAAGGGCTATTTGCATTTCTTTTTCTTTTCTATTGAGATGACCTTTTTTTAAAAAAATTAGAAAATTTGTATTAACTCTGTGATATAGGTTATACATTGTCGGGTGGGGGGGCATTTTGCTTTGCTTTTTTCTCTTTGTCAAATTTGTAGTTAACTAGTTTCTTTCCTTAATGCTTCTAGATTCTGGTCAGTTATAAAGCAATTCACTCCTGTGAATGTTTGTACTAGTTTTTCTATTCCAGGTTTTCCTGGTACTGTTAGGTTTTGTGTTTTTGTTGGTGGTGTTGTTTGGTTTTTGTTTGTTTTTTGTTCTCTGATCTCTTTGGAATTTATCCATTTTAGAAAGTAAAGAATGGATCAAATTTTGGGCTGGGGATGTGGTTCAAGTGGTAGTGCGTTCACCTCACATGGTGAGGTACTGGGTTCGATTCTCAGCACCACATAAAAATAAAATAAAGATATTGTGTCCACCTAAAACTAAAAAATAAATATCTTAAAAAAAAGAATGGATCAAATTTTATCTTTTTCCATATGGCTCTCCATTCCTGGACATGTTACTTTAAAAGTAGCTAAATGTTATTACTGAAACTCTTATTGGAGTTCCTTGAATAGGAAATGACAAAACATCTTTGAGTATTTGAGTGTGCTTTAGTTGATACCATTAGATGGCACACATCATTTTCTTTTCTATGAGTCAACCAATGAATTAGCCTGCAAAGGACCTTCCTGAACCTTTTTCCCGCATTCCTGCTTGAAGTAAGATGATTTGTGTAGCTTTCAAATTAGGTCCAGAGTTTTCTTCTGTGAAGTAAAAATGATTGTTCCTGGAATCACTGTCTTCAGAACTTGGCACTTCACACAGACATGTGATTCCATTTATTAATAAAATGCACATATGTGGAGAGTGTTATGGTTCAGATGTGAGACAATGCAAGTTTAGAGAAGAAATGATTGGGTTGTGAGAGTCTTAAATCCATAAAATTGGTGAATTAATCCCCTGACAGGATTAACTGGGTGGTAACTGAAGGGTGGGTAGGGTGTGGCTGGAGGAGGTAGGTCATTGGGAGTATATCTTTGGGGTATATATTTTGAATCTGGCAAGTGGAATCTCTCTGCTTCCTGATATCATGTGAGCTGCTTCCCTCTGTCACACTTTTCCACCTTTATGTTCTGCCTCACCTTGAGCCCTGAGGAATGGAGCCTGCTGTCTATGAATTGAGACCTCTGAAACTGGGAGCCCCAAAATAAACTTTTCCTCTTCTACAATTGTTCTTGTCAGACCTTCTAGTCACAAAAGTGAAAAAGCTGACTCAAACAGATGGATTTCTATCATATTCTGTTCTAAGTTTGGATTTGGAAATAATATAGTGATTTTCTCAGGTTACTGGGGCTGTCACCAGAGATGAAGATTCCACCATGCAGCCTGCGCAATGGTTTCATTAATGAGGTTCTTGGCATAAAAGTTAGCTAGAAGAGATCGAAATAAAACACACAGACTCAGTTACCTTATTTCTATTGCCAGGTCCGAGACGGCTCCCCTCTCTGGCTCCAACCTCTAACCGCCCAGCAGGGCAGCAAGGATTACTCAGGGCTAGCAGGAGAGAGAGAGAGTGAACACGCCAGGGAGTAGCCTTTTATTGGGGAACAAGAAATTCAGGGGATAATTCCATCCAATGAAGGTTGAGGGGGGACTGCACTCCAAGGTCAGGGTCAGTGATTGGGCCCCCGGGGTCAGTGGTCAGTCACACCCCCACACGGACAGGTTCTCTCATCAGGAGAGGGCCGGGAAAATTCCGACACAGCCAGAAGCCTCAGACCCAAACCGGGAGTCACCCAGTCACGCGTGAGAATGGCTTCCCACAGAAGATACTGGTGTTTTTACCTAGGTCCCCCTGTAGGGCTGGGGAGCTCACTTTCCCCACTCATAGGAGTGTTGGCTACTGATGACTCACAGCCATGTTTCCCCCGCAGAACTGTTCTGTGGAAAGAAGCTGCCCCATTCCATGATGCCTCTGAGGGGACAGTCAGCATTTCTTGACTGGCTAATGTGGGGGTACATAGGCCTGATCCCCTTGCCTCAACTCAAGACAACTGAAGGACATCCCAATTCCTGAGCTCCCACAGAATCTGCTGAGGCTCACTTGGCAACTCTCACAGTCAACCTTTCAACCTGACCAATCCTGGTTTTTTCATGCCTTTACTTTTGTTCTTCCAAGAGCTCTTGCTAATAAACCTTTTGAGATCACAGCTCCACCTCACCTCTGTTTTTCAGGTAGTCTAACTTAAGATACAGGGTCAATGGTTTTCCCTAAACAGCACACTAACCTAGAGCCTTGCTACTAAAATGTGGTCCATGGATGAGCAGCATTGGCATCTCCTGGAAATAGAAAAAGAAGTGACTTCACCCCACCTCAGACCTGCTGAATCAGAATCTACATAAGATTTCCAGGTGATTTGTCGGTTCAAAGACAATGGCCTAAGCTCAAAAATGCTTTATACCCTGATTTTTCGAATGGGGAAATCAAATGTTTTCTTGTGCTTTATTACATGCAAGTTAAACAAAAAATGGAGAGCATCCAGAGGAGAACCTTGATGAGCTGACTAGACCATTTGTCTTTCAAGCCTTGAGTTTTTCTTTCCCTTTAGATTGCCTTGTAGGGGGTTATGAGATCCAAAAGAGTAAGCTAGGACTCGTGCCAGCTCTCAAATAACTGACAAAAAAAAAAAAATAAAGTCAAATATGCAGAAAGTGATCGCCTACAGAGATGTGCAGGTAAGAGATTGATGTATATTTTTAAGAAAGTTTCTAGAGCTGGGGATATGTCTCAGTGGTACAGAGTTTGCTTAGCAAGCATGGGGTCTTGGGTTGATCTCCAGCACCTGAGTCCTTTCCTCATAGGTCCAAGTCCCTAGAGAAAGCAGGGGCCAGATTCATGTTCACTTCCCACACAGCATGAAGCCTGGACTTTGAAGAGTTCTCAGTGAATTCTTTTTGAGTGAGAAAGAATACATATTAACAAGAAAAACTGTCAGTTGCCACCACTCTTAAAAATAGAATAGGGTACATTTGTGTACAATATGTCAAGATGCATTCCACTGTCATGTATAACTAACTAGAACAAATTAAAAAAAAATAGGGTAAACAAACAAAAAATTGCAAAATCTGACCAAAACATCTTGAGAATACAAATCAAAAGATTCTACAGCTGGTATTAGAGAAAGCAGGAGAAACCATAGATCAATGTGTCTATACACTGACTTAGATCCCTATTCCTGCAGCATGTTAAAAAGCAGACTCCTCATCAAATAAATGTGGGAATTAAAACCAGTTTATTTGCTGTAGGAGCTCTATGGGCCTTCAGTACACCATTGTGTGCTGAGACTTTGCAATATGAGAGGGAATGAGGCTATAGACTGATGAATTATACCTCTGGTGGCTGGTGTTTGGGGAATGAGCTTTGGTGCACCCTGCACTGTGTTCATATAAACCCATGGAGAACACCCTTCAAATTTATTTATTGGGCTTTCCTATCAATGCATTCTCACAGTGTTGACAAGCTTTAGTCAAATAGGTTTTTGTAAGTCCCTCTGATATAAGAAATCTTTACTTACTTGTAGATCACATGTTTTTTTTCATTAAAATAAAGAGAAGGTAGAATAGGTATGAGAGAAATAATAATTTGAGACGATCAAATGCCTTCCAAAGGTAGACAATTTGACAACTCAGAAGTCACTGGCATTTCTTTCTTGGCCCTTGTATTAGCAGACAAGGATAGAGAATTTTATGCCACTTTCCAGGGGTAATATGTTGTTTGGGGCTACCGAGAAGCAGATACCAAGACAGAATTACATGTGAAAGAGGGGTATTAGAGAGAATTGCTGAGAAGGATAAACCGAAGATGGTAGCAGCAGGCAGGACAGCCTTTAGATCAGAATGTGGTTCAGATAAAAAAAGAGGAGGAAAGAGGAAGAATTGCATAAGGAGGCACTTCAAACTACAGAATAGTTCTAAGAAGATCTGAACAGTCATGGGAAGTTCCTCACCAACATCACATGTTAGAGGAGTCCTAGCATCTTATAGGAATGGATAGGCCAGTATTGATAACCTTCAGTTCTTGGCTGGGAGCATCTCAGACTGAAAACAGTAGTGATCCAGAGGCCTAGTAGCTGAGAGCTATACCCCCAGCCCTTTTAATTTTTTTTATTTTGAGACAAGGTCTCACTAAGCTGCTTAGGCCCTCACTAATTTGCTTCATGCTTCTTGCAACAGGAAATGTAAGTGGTGTATTTTTATGACCATACTAGAGAGTGAGTTCAGACAACCTGGGTTTGAATTCCAGTTCTACCACTTAATTATGGGCAAGTATCTAACATGTCTGAGCCCCAAATTCCTCATATATAAAATGGAAATTATTACAGTGTCCACCTCAAAGAATTGTTATGAGACTAGCATGACATATGTAATATTCTTACTACTTTGCCTGGAGCATAAAAGACCCCAATATACTATTAACTACTTTTATTATAGATACTTATAGCCAGTACAGAGTTAGAAGTCTTAGCCTTCAGAAAAATTTGACAGCTGGGTGAGAAGCTGAAAGGTAGAACTCTTTTACCATCTATGCAACACAATACTTAGAAATTATTCCCCTGGATCTTCCACATGTAATCTTTCTCCCTGCTTCTCAGAAAGACAAAGGCCTTCTGTGTTGAACTTCATCTCCAGATGCTTAGTACCAGGTAAAAGGACAACAACCCTCTTTCCCTAATAGATTCATATGGAAAGTGTGGGATGCCGCATTTGCAAGTTTCCCCTACTGAGTTTAGTGTGTTTATTAATTCCATGTGCCTCTTGTGGAAGTCAATAATGCTGTAAACAGAAAAGATTTCCAAGATCAGTCAAGCAAATTACAGAATACTGAAAAGGTCATCACAGTAAAGTACATCACTATAATCCACAAAATATATGAGGCATTAAAGTCCTAATGCCTTGACTTTTGATCAGAATTTATAGGGGATGAGAAGAATGAACTACCTAAGAGCATTTTTTATGACCAAAATTAAAGCAGAGGTGAATTCACTTACCCCCTCCCAGCAAACTGAATTCACTGAGCTGCTCTTTGTGTTCACAGAATTATTTTTCTATGGGACTCTGTGTGTTTTTGCTTTGCAGCCTTCCTGGAAGACTCAGGGGAAGATAAGAAATGAGTGGTAGGAAAGGGAAGATGGCGGCGAGGGGAGTGCATTGCCCCCGTGTGCTGCTTCACTGTGTGGGAGTATGACAAGTCAGGACGGCTAAAGGCTATCTTGTTAGGAATTTCCAGCAATAGTGGGGTGCTCCGGAACCTGGAGGAAGGATTTCCATTGCACGAGGATCGACTACGGGGACTCAAACGCGAGAGGTTTGTCGCACGGAGGGTAACACTGCTTATTCAGCAAATCGCCCCGCGGCTAGAGTCTGCAGCGCGCGCTGGGAAACGAGGAGATAGCGACCCAGGGATACAGCGCTGCAGTTTCTGCCAGCCGTGCAAGGACCGTACTCAGGGCTGAATTCTGGGTTCGAGACGGGGGAAGGAAGCGGTCCATCTCGGTTCTCCACACCGGTCAGACCACAGAGGAGGCCAGCAGCCACCATGTTGGAAAGCTGATGTCACCATCCCTGTTTTCGACTGACCACAGCTCATTCAGCCATAGAACAGGTAATTTCAGGCTGCCATTCGCCTGCGGCTTGCAGACAGATTGCTAGGGTTCAGTGCCTGGGTGCTTCTTAGAACCTGATCTTATCAGAGCGAACACCGAGCGTGGGGCGGCCGAGTTCCGGCTCCCGGAACCGCCCTGGCCCAGGGCTG
>NW_026000229.1:43183265-43196113 GCF_001458135.2 Marmota marmota marmota | reverse complement strand
AATATGTAAATCAATGGATGTGTAACTGATGTGATTCTGCAATCTGTGTATGGGGTGAAGGTGGGAGTTCATAACCCACTTGAATCAAAGTGTGGAATATGATATGTCAAGAAATTTGTAATGTTTTGAACAACCAACAATAAAAAATTAAAATTAAAAAAAAAAAAACAAAAAAAAAAGAAATGAGTGGTAATGGAGCCAGCAGATGAGACATCTTCATATATTTGAAAATGGCCTGGTGACTAAGGCAGGGAAGGTGTCTTGAGGATATTAGACACCTGGTCCGTTGCCCTATGATGTTAATGTGTGACCTGTTGTTCCACTTTCCATGAGCAGAGACTACACTGCACGGATTCTGTTCCTCTGCACTGCATATTAGCAGAAGTGGCTGTTAACTAAAGATGGTAGCTTCATAGCACAGGAATAAAGTGGGCAAAAAGAAACATATTGGATATCTCACATTCAGAATAAAGTATATACCTACAGCAATACTTGTATAAAGCAATATGAGATCTGATCCAATTGGAAATATATCTAGGAAAGAGTCCCTAGGAAAAGTTACTTAGGAAAGCATTTATTCACCTGTATATAACCTCTTAGCAAAATTATTAGTGGTGTTACTGCCTTGTCATTTGCAAAACCTACATTACACTGCTATCTAAGAAGCTCCATCAAGGAAAGAGAGAGTGAAGGAACTAGATTTATTGGATGTAATATGCCAGGCCTTAATCCTTGCAGCATATCTATGAAATGTATATTATCCCCATTTTACAAATAAGAAAGCTGAGTTTAAAGAGGTTAAGAAAAATGTATATCTGAAACCATTTAATGGCAGCATGAGATTCCAATTGGATCTGCCTGCCCCCCAAATCCATGCTCAGCCTAAGACTCATGTTGCTGCTTGCCTTACCTTTTATGTGGAACACACTGGAGACTTTGAGAGCAACCTTGACTCCAAAGCCATCACTTTTTGATTTGAGTGACAATTAAAACCTTGCTATCTTAAAAAAAAAAAAATCCTCTCTGATCTCTGTGATTTCCTGTTAGGGGTGGTTGCTTTGGCTTTAGTTCAGACTTGCTTTTCAAATGCAAATTATCCAGACAGATGAGACATTTCCTGTGAATAAGTGTTCTATGCACTTCATTTTCTAATGAGAGGAATTGATAGAATCAGACCAAGGGTTTCCTGAGGGAAAAAGAGAGGGGTCATGGGGGAAATGGCAAAAAGGAACAGCTGGGGGCAACAAATACATGAATCTATTTCAGAATTTTACTTGAGCCTGACCTGGGTAATCTTTTCTGAAAGCTTTTTTTAGAGACAGTAAGTTCTAGATTTTAGAATGTGTATACCTATCTCATGGTAGTGTTGCAAGAAATAAATGAGATTTGAGAATGCTTTGTAGTTTCATATGACAATATAAACAAAGTATGGTCAGATACTATTTCAATTTGTAAATTAGTTCAGTTTCTATTGCCAGACACACTTCCTATTTCACCTGGCTGTGTTCTCTTGACCATTCATCCAATATTAGAGGGGGTGGTGGGAGTAAACATATCTGGACACTAGAAACAAATTATAGGACAGTGACCTATTAAAAAAATGAAATTTCAAATTTCAAATCAAAAGAAATGTATTTTTGGAAAAGATTGAATAATTTTTTCACAGTGTTCAATGTTGTTTTATAATTTTAAAAAAGCAATGGATACTTCTATCAATTTGACTTTAAAAAAAAGTTAAAAACTATATTAGAATTTACCAGCAGAGGGGAGTAAAGGAACACAAAACAGCTTTCAGTTTAAGGTAAATTTTGTGCATAAAGAGAGTGGCAAAGTCCTCAAATCTATCCCTTTTTATTAGCCATTGAATCCTTATGAGTACATTAAATTTTATTAACAGCTCAGTCTATAATGGAGGTCAAACAAACAGCTCTGTAGGTCACAAGAACATTGACTTTTGATCAGAAGTTACAGGAAATGAGAAGAATAAACTACCTCAGTACATTTTTATGGCCAAGTCCCCCAGTTTGAAGCTTTATTTTCCATCTTTCTTGAAGCTATATTGAAATTGGTTTTACTATACTAAAATAAATTTGTTTTCTTATTTTTGCATGCCTATTTTTGAATATTCAATAAGAATGAAATTCTAGCAACATGCACTTTAAAGCCTGCCTATGTTATCATGGATGAAAATTTGACTGTATCTTAGACATACACCATCTTCATTTGATTTAAAAAGGATGTGTTCAAAATGTACAAGAAGTGTATGTGCACATATACATGCATAAAAACTTGAAAATCTAGTTACTGACTCTAGATGGATGCTATTTAATGTTTCAAAATTCCTGTAGATCTTAAGAGAAGGTGACTTTAGAATGTAGGAACCCTTACCTAAAGGGAATACTTGGCAGCAATCATTGTCAACAACCTGAAATAGAATATTACATATTATTTAAATCATATTAGATTAGAGGCACAAGGATGTAAAGAGGTCATTGCCTTGAGGGTATGTAAGAATATATTTTGCAATAAAATATTTCTCATGGTAAAGATAAAGTCCAATCACTAACAGCCAGAACTGTAATGTAATATCTTTTGTGTGTGTGTGTGTGTGTGTGTTTATCTGTATTTCTGTTTTATTTGTAATAATTGTTTTTTTTTAATAGTAAATGGAAACAGTGACTGAGCATCTGTTTTCTGAAGACCATGGAGACTGCAGTTGAAAGACAGATTTAGGAATTGTGGGGGTTAGGGCTGGGCTACAGAAAAGTACAGTTAGGGACTGGAAGGAGTTAGGCCTTCTGGAAATTTCTGGACTGTGTATTTGAAGTGGGAACTAATGAAGCACACAATCACAGGAAGGACAGAAGGCAGGGGATGCACGATCTCACAGCACAAAACTCCAAAATCCATTCAAGACTCTAAGGATCATGGAACAAAGTCATTCCCAGAACAGTGGCCTCTCCAATGTCCTTTACCTAAGCCACGGCACTACTTCAGGCTTCAGGAGAGAAGCTTTGATTAGGATCTGAGTATGGCTGCTGTAGAATAGCTCTTGAGACCTCATCACCAGACTGAGTCTCCACAGGTCCTTTCCTAGCCCTGAGGTGGATGACGATCCCCCAACAGAAGGAAGATTAGCCCAAGTAGGAAGGCTCCAACTCCATTTAGTATCTTTTTCCAAGAATATTCATACTGAGCTCTCCACTCCACAGAAACAGGGCTAGGCAGACTGGGGTGCTCAAAAAGACAGCTGTAAACATCTCCAGGTGAAGGAGTTACTTCCAGCATCACCATGGTCTGAAAGGTCCAGTCTTCATTCCTAATAAGACCAGTGGACATAATGCCAGCTCTCTCCTCCTGTCCATTCCAGAACCACCTGATCTTTATGTCCCGTGGATAGAAGCCTGTCATGGAACAGAGCAGCAGGTTGTGCTGATGCAGGAATGGGGTCTTCTCTGGGTACACTGTCACCTCTGGTTCACTTTTATCCTCACAGTGAACAGAACTGTAATATCTAACAAAGTTATTATTTTAGGTTCTCCCTCACATTCATTTAATTCATAGTTCTCAAGGAGTGATAGGCACAGTTTTGTGCTCTTGCTACTGGGTTCTACTCTGACATGTCAGAGAAGGAAAATGTCAGCTTGAGATTTCGTTCAGTGAAATTTCCACTGATCAATATTACACTCATTGGCTTTTCATGCAGGATCTAGGAGCAATATCCTCTTTGCTTTAATGGGTATACTGTATACATTGTTACCTACTTAGCTAACAGCTTTCAAATTCTTTAATTCATATTGATATTTTCCAGAAACTCAAGTCATGACAGAAAGACTTGACACCTTTTTTTTTTTTTTTTAGTACTGGGGATTTAACCCAGGGCGCCTAACTACTGAACTACATCCCCAAGCTTTATATTTTGTATCTTGAAATATAGTCTCACTAAGTTACTTAGGGCTTCACTAAATTGCTGAGGCTGGCCTCAAACATGTAATCTTTTTGCTCAACCTCCTGAGTAACTGAGATTACAGGTGTGTGCTACCATACCCCACTAAAAAGACTTGATATCTTATCCATTGACACACCATGGTACCAGAATGTGTTGTCGGTTGATAAAATAGACCTGATTTTGTCACTCATCTCAATGAGGGCCAGATCAGCAAGCCAGCAATTGAGGAGTCTGGGACTTTTGGAGAAGGTCTGTTGGAGAAAATGGAATGCTAGTTGGTCTTTGAAGGTAAAGTAAGAATTACATAATTAAAAGGAAGGTAAAAAATAGTCCTCCAAGTAGGAGAAAATGTGTGCCATGTAAGAAAGCAGGTATAATGTTAGCATCTGGTGAATTACAAGGGATAATGAATCATATGAGGATTTATGTTGTGGAGATCACCTAGTCTTCCAGAGCTGAAGGATGCCTTGCTAGAAAACACAGAAAAAAAAAAAAAAAGAGGAAACTATCCTGTACGTATACCTGGGAGCAACTCTAGTAGGTTTCTCTCTCCCAATTAATAAATGTTTTATCAAATAGCTAGAGGTAGGTCTATGGCACAAGTTTGAGGCTAATTATATGCCAGATCCTAGACTACAAAGGGTATCTAATCAATATTATCAACCTTTCCATTCCCCTTATCATTACAATCCATCTTAGAAATACTCGTCTCAAAAAAAGTCTATAAGCATTGAATATTATAAATCTGTTATACAAAGTACACTGTTGTCAAAAATTTAATAGTAAATGTCAGTGTAAATAATAGATATTGTATTTATCACCTTCTCATGCTGTATGCTCAAAATATAATCCCTTGAAGCACATAAAAATTGTTTATACTTAATCTTGACTATAATTCTCTATAACAAATCTAATTTTCTCTAACAATAAAACATGATGCAACCTTTTAGTTGATGGAAGAGAGTTTCATGATGAAATCATTCTAACAACTCAAAAATTTTCAGAGTTCCTATTCTAGAATAGATATGGGTACTATTTTTTGCATTATGAGCTAAATAACAAATTTCAGTGTTAAGAAAACAAATATCTTTTTTGTGTTTTATGGCAAATTTTCCCTTTTGTGAAAACCATCAAATTTATAGAAGGAGAGGAGGGAGCAAAGTAAAGTATGCAGTTACATTTGCACTTGAAGTTATTTCCTGTGTCAGGCCAGTTTGGTAAGGTAAGGTTAGATAGTGACATGGTTACTTAGCATCTCTGCAATCAATGAACTCAAGACTCCTATTTAGGTAGGGAATGCTAAGGAGCAATGCTTAGGAAAGTTCTATTGTTTTTGTGTTGTTCAATCTAAAGGTGATTTTTGCAAAACCTTTGACTGGAATTCACATAATAGGAAAGAAGTAGAAATATAGGCCATAGCGTTTATATTCCTCTTGTTGTTTTAATAGTGAAGAAAGATGTTGATCCATGTTTCAGCTTTGCTGAGAATTAAGAGATTTACAAGGAGGGATGTGCATACCTTAGAACATCTGTTTTTACCTCTGCCTTTGAGAAAGAAGACACCCTTTCTTGCCCAATGCCAATGTTTTAATTGTATGTATGAAACCATCTGTTTTTCATTTCATGATCTTGTTTTATTTTCCCCCTTTTCTTTCATCTCCAGTTTTTCCTTCTCAATTGTTTTTTTCTCTCACCCTAAAAACAAGTACTTGTTTTAGAAAAACAAAAGAAAGTAAAGATAAAAATTTTCTTTAGTTCTCAAGCTACTGTTCCTACCCTCTGCTTCTTTTTTAAAAATTATTTTTACGTGTATTTTTTAGTTGTTGATGGACCTTTATTTTATTCATTTATTTATAAGTGGTGTTGAGAATCGAACCCAGTGCCTCACACATACTAGGCAAGTGCTCTACCACTGGCCCACAACCCCAGTACCCTCTCTATTCTTCTTTTACAAAAACCTTGAGAGAGTATTCTACACCTATGTATTACTGCAGCCTGGATCCCATGGTCATCCATGCACTAAAAATGCTCTTGCCAAGGTGACAATACCCTGGTTGCCAACTTCACCAGACAGTTTTCAATCATTATCTCACACCCCTGGCCAACCTAGAGAACTCTTTCCTTTTGGCTTTCTCCTAATCTCTTCCTGTGTTGCTCACCTAACAAATGCTGGGCTTCCCCAAGGTTTTGCCTGTCTTCTGCTCCCACTCAGTGTGGTCTGATGTCATTTCCTCCCATGGCTTTGCTTATTTATCAGTGGTGCCTTCAATTTTATGTTACTGTGGTTCAGACCTCATTTGGGCTCCAGGCTCACTTGTCCAACTGTCCCCATGAACATCTCTCTTTGTGTATCTTATAGGTGCTTTACAACTTGTCTCCTTGTAATCCTCCTGTTGTCTGTATCCCAATGGCCTGTTTATCCTTCCTATTTTCTCACCTAGGTGAATGTCATCACCATCGACTCAGTTTCCCAAATCAAAGTCAGAGAGTCAACCTGGATTCCTCGCCTTCATTATGAGCCACATCAAGTGACTTATCAGAGACCATACATGCAAACTGTAGATATCTTTTGAATCCAGTCCTACATTAACATCCCTGCTTATTCAACTGTTATTAAGACGATTGTGATTCCTGCATTCCCCCCCCACCCCCGTCTTCAGGCTTGTCCTCCCATATTACATGTTCTATCCATGTCACTTCTCTAATAGTGGAAGTGACATCCTCTTCCAGAGCATGCCACACAAGGCCCTTCATATCTGCCCCTTGATTGCATTAGCATAAGCTCTGCCATAACCTTTGTCAAACTGCTTTGTGCCATCACCGCATACATCTGTAAATCACAACTGATAAATAAGGCATGGATAGGAGGACACCAGTCAGGCACACCATGTAGAGTGGGAAGAGAAGATTGAGGACAAAAATCATGGCGAGTCTTATGTCCATAGGAAACAACTGGTGGCTTCCTAAACTGGAATGCTGTCTGTCCTTTTGTACCACTGCACATGCAAGTTCCTTGGGCCTCTCTTTTCTCCTTCTTATACTGCAAGAATCAGCTCAACCATCACCTCCTTGGGGTTCTCTCCCAGACAGTTAAGCACTTCCTCCTAGTACCATTGTGTTGCATTTTACCTAAGTGGTTGTTTATACTTATTGTATTGCTTATGTGATGTAAAAATAATGTTTTATCACATGTAATTACATGATTTTGCATTTATGGATCTGTCCCTGATGAAACTGTCAGCTCTCTGACAACATGAAAGATTTCTTTTTAAAAATGTCTTTATCTAGCACAAAGTAGCTGAACAAAGAATGCATGAATGAATGAACACAAAGAGACTCAATAATGAAGACTACAGGACACTGAAACAGATTCTAATAGAAGTTGTGGAACCTACTACTCAAAAAGTCAACTACTCAGGCTAGAGGTGTAGCTCAGTAGTAGAGCACTTGTCTACCACATACAAATACCTGGGTTAGATCCCAAGCATTGGAAAAACAAAATGGCAACAACAAAAAATTACCTATATTCATTAGGTTGTCTACTATCAGAAAAACAGAAAAAAAGTGTTACTAGGGATATGGAGAAATTGTGCATTGTAAATTGTGAGGTTGTGAAATGGTTCAACTATTATAGAAAACAACATGGCAGTTCCTCAAAAAATTAAACAAAAATATACACATTTCTGGGTACATATTTGAGAGAATTGAAAGTTCTCAAAGATATCTCTACATGCCCATGGTTGTAACATAATTATTTCCAATAGCTAAAATTTGGAGGCAACCCAAATGTCCATTGACCAAATAATGGATAAACTAATATGGTTTATATATGCAGTGGAATGATATTCAGTCTTGAAAAAGGAAAAAAAAATCTTGTCACATTGCTAGAATATGGGTGAACCTTGAGGACATTATGCTAAATGAAATAAGCCAGTCACCAAAGACAACATTGTATGATTCCATTTATATAAAGTATCTAAAGTAGTAAAATTAATAGAAACAGAACATTGAATGGTGGCTGCCATGATCTGGAAAGTAGAAGTTACTGTTTAATAGATGTAAAGTTTCAGTTTTTCAAGATGAAAAGTTCTGGAGATTTGTTGGATGACAATATAAATATACTTAACACTACTGAACTACTTAACTTAAAAATAGTTAAGATGGTCCATTTTATGTGTTTTTTACTAAAATAAAAAGTAAGTCGGCATTTGACATGGAAGATGCTGTCAGGAGGTGAAGAACTGGATGGGAATACTACAGTCTATGCTTTTGTAAGTCATACTGGGTTAAATGTTTTTTTTGTAGAATCTATTTGAATGCTTGCATTTATTAAATAAACCAAAGTCTATATGTTATATGATACTTAAATATAGTAATGCAACATGACAATATGAATTACACATGCTCCTTGGCTTCCGCTGTAGTTGCATCTAGATAAACCCATCATAAGCTGAAAATACTGTAAGATGAAAATGCACTTAGTGCACCTAACCTCCTGAACATTGTAGCTTAGCAACACAGTGCACTGTGGAGTTTGTTGTTTACCCTCATGACCACGTGTCTGACAGGGATCTGCAGCTCACTGCCACTGCCAAGCATCTTGGGGAAATATCATACTGCATGCTGATAGCCTGGGAAAAGATTAAAATTCAAAATTTGAGTTACAGTTTCTACTGAATATATATATATATATATATATATATATATATATATATATATATATATATATAAAACTTTTCACCATCATAAAGCCAAAAGAATTGGAAGTCCAATCATTGTAAGTCAGACTACTTTCTGTATAATATGATGTGAGTAACAAAAGAAAAAAATTCCATTTTACTTTTCAGGGATGGTGCACCATTTCCATAACAGTTATGCTTTAAGTTCCACACAATAAAATTCGGGATTAATAGGCATAGGTGTAGTCTTCCAGGAGCTTACAATCCAAGAAATATAACTTCCATGCAGACAGTTAACTAGGAAACTTACAGTTGCAAAGGGTACATGAGAGCATAGTCATGGATGTGCATAAACATACACACTTGGACCTGGGTAAGCATACATGCATGCACGTGCCGATTCAGGTTTTCTTAATGATTAAACAATGTTGAGAAAATTAAATAATTTCATGAAAGACAAATGTTCAGAAAATGTTTCTAAAGAAAAAAGCAGAGCTGGAGTTCAAACCGTCTCTACTAATCTTCATTGACATAAAAATGTTGACATGAAATGTCCAAATAACAATGACTCATCATCCAAAAAATGGATGATTCCTTAGTCCTTTAACAGCAGAAAATATCTCAAACTGTCCCAGTTGAGTTTCAGAAATTTCCTTTTCGGAACCTACACATTTTTATATCTCCCATGTAAAACATAAACACTAGGGGTGAAATGGAATTCAGGATTCTTCAATGATTCCCTACCCTAATATGGCTCATTTTCCATCATTGAACCTCTGGGGTTACTTCAATATAAAAGCCTCTTAACTGCTGAAATGGAGCAGTTGATTCAAAGTGGTGAAACCGACAAGAAGAAGATCTGTGCAAATTGCCACATGCCTGGGGAGGAATAGAAAATTCCTGATATGGCACTACTTTCCTCTGTTTCTGCACCCTGGGGACTCAGCACAAACCCCAGACCTGGCTGCTCATCTCTCCCAAATCTGCAGGAAGTGCATCTCTGCTAGTCTGGGTCCTGCCATTTCTGAGTTGCCTTGGAGCTATAGGAAAACATCATTAACTCAATCTGTGTTACCCTGAAATGCTGAAAATAGAAATAGCATCCAAGAGGCTACTTCCTTAGATTCCTGTTATTTCATATAAAGATTTTATTTTTCCTTGAGCTACTATTGCTTTCAGACTATCTTCCTCATTATTGCTGCTCTTTCAAAATTTCATTTTGCATCCAGTTCTGACTATCAGCAAATTGACTGGAGAGAAGGGGAAACATCCTTTCCCCTCCACAAAGAAGGATAAGGAGGTAAGGAGGCCCAACACACTGTGAATTCCCCTCACTGGGCTCACATATGTTTTTGCAGATGGCAGCAAGTAAAAGTGTATTTTTTGAAAATTCATTTTTAGTGGGAGAAATTGCAAAAGCTCAAAATCTTTGAGAACCTTTTGTAAGAATCTGGAGGAAGAGGCGAGGAAGATGCTTGGAAGCAATTCTTAGACCTAGGGAGAGTGGAGGGTTCTAGACTAATTGTGTGTTTGTTCGTATGTGGTACAAATGGCTATACTAAACCTTGACTTTATTTGTTTGTCTGCTTGTTTTTGTTTGTTTGTTTGTTTGTTGTTTGTTTTTTGTGAGCTTCTACAGAACCAACAACACTTGATCCCTTTTCCCCTTTAGCACAGCATCCTGGGAACCAGTTGCTTGGTTTTCCATTCTCATCTGAAAGAGATTTCTTGTAGCTAACCATATTACCCCAACTTACCTATAGCAGACGATCATATAGTTTAATATATAAACCAGGACACAATTAAGAGTCAGAGTGGGTGCTAAAAAGAATTTCGTAGACATTAGTTGACCTAGAGCAAGTGAAAACAGGAACAACATATGGTCAACTGTTAATCCAGGTAGTGGTCATTTGGATCCAGCTTCAGCCCAATTCAGTTACCCAAGCACTCATGGCAGGTACTCTTTCTCCCAATACCCTGGAAACTGGGATGGACCTGTAGGAACACCAGGACATTCTATTTCTGCTTTATATTGTAGCCTCAAAAAGGAGCTTCTTGTTTTGCTCACCCAAATACCTGGCTTATTAACAATTGCCTATTACAGTCACTTCTAGGTGTAGTCTCCATTTAACCACCTTACTGCGTCTTTGCTGTTGCCCACCTCACAGAATATCTCTTTGGCCCATCTGAACTCCCTTTTGGGCATCATGTTGGTGTAGTTAGCGTTACAAGTCTAAAGCACTATAAGATCTAGGTGGGAAGGTCAAGGCAATATAAGCAAGAATGAAAGAACATTAAGCTGTGGTTCTGGGTGGGATGCACTGTGAGTTCAGGTATAAGACATGCACTGGCCTGGACTAAAGTGATCAGGGAGGCTCCCTGGAGCGGGAGAAATATGTGCCAGCTCTTGAAGGAAGGCTGGAGAGGGGCTTCTCAGGCTTGAAAGAGAGTAAGAAAATAATCCTGAAGCAGAAATGAAAATTTTGGACGGGAGACAATGGGCAGCCCTCTGCCAGGAAATATAGTATCAGAAGAGAAGTATGATTGAAAAAGCAGAGGTCAAACTATGGAGACCCTGGAATGAGAAATGTAACTGAGAAGACTTCTTATAGGCAATCAGCCATTGTTTGCCTTTGAACACAAAAGTGACTAGTTAATGTGGTCCTTTGAGAAAAAAAAAAAGTGCTTATAGTTGGCAATGAGAAAGTTTGAAGTGGAGCCTCTGGTGTGGAGATTGAAGGATCTGTTGTAATAAGAAAAACAGTTTCATTGCACTTTAATCAATACCCTGCCTTCAACTTCACCCATTTGCATGGGTATCAGATGACACTTTGTGATATACTTCTTAAAATATCTCATTACAAATGATCATATATCTTCTCTTTATCCATCTGTTATGGTTTGGATGTGAGGTGTTCCCCAAAAGCTCACATGTGAGACAATGCAAGAAAGTTCCAAGGAGAAATGACTGGGTTGTAAGAGTCTTAACTCAATCAGTGATTTAATCCCCTGATGGGGGTTAACTGAGTGGTAACTGAAGTGATAGGGTGTGGCTGGAGGAGGTGGGAATTGGGGCGTGGCTTTGGGGTATATATTTGTATCTGGCGAATGGAGTCTCTCTCTCTGCTTCTTGATCACCATGATGTAAGCTGCTTCCCTCCACCACCCTCTCCCACCAGGAAGTTCTGCCTCTCCTCAGCCCTGAGGAATGGAGCCAGCCTTCTATGGACTAAGTCCTCTGAAACTGTGAGCCCTCAAAAAAACTTTTCTTCCTCTACAGTTGTTCTGGTCAGGTCATTAAGTTACAGCAGCAAAATCACTGACTAAAACGCCATCATTACATCACCATATTGTTCTATCTCTGCACTGATATAACTCACTAGACCCCCAGCAACCTGAAAATTTCATGAATTGTCTGTCTACCTTTTCCTCGTTAAGTAGGGAATCAGCAGATGCCTATACCTTTATTGAATCTCCTTACAATTATTCTTCTCACAAATTTTTAAGGGTGATTTTATGCTATATAAACTGTCTCTGCCTTATAAGTTAAACAAACAAACAAACAACTGGTCATATTTAATAAAGGGGAATTGATGCTAAAGTGTTGCTGAAGTCAGAGAGGGAAAGGGGTCGGAAAGGGCATGTGGGATAGCCTTTACCTTTACAGTCCTGGAATACTATAGAGAGCTTAGGATCCTGGTGGAGAATGGTAGTATTGTTGGCATGATGTCATATACATTGTGCTTGCTGCAGGTCTGCAGGCCCAGTTTCAGCTTCAAGCCCAGTTCTGGCTTGCTGTTTGATGCTGGGATAGTCAGTTAACTTCTCTGAGCAAGTGGTGGTGTGATGTCACTTACTTATTTTTCCTAGTCTTAATTTTTTTGTTTTACAATTTCAGGAAACAGCCATTTAGCAGGAGAACTCCATTTCTCTTAAATTTCTGTTTACTTAAGAACTTGGCCAGCCTATTTATGTATATCCTCTTGCATGTTTAAAGTGCTGAACCAATAGGTCAAGAGATATACTTTTAAAATAAGTCTTTATGTGGGCATTATGGCACATGCCTGTAGTCTCAGCTACTTGGGAGGCTGAGGCAGGAGGATGGCTTGAGCACAGGAGTTCAAGGTCAGCCAGCAGCCAGGCAACATAGTGAGATCCCTGTATCTTAAGAAGAAGGAGGGGGAGGAGGAGGAGGAGGAGGAGGAGGAGGAGGAGGAGGA
>NW_026000229.1:43142436-43183252 GCF_001458135.2 Marmota marmota marmota | reverse complement strand
GGGGGAGGAGGAGGAGGAGGAGGAGGAAGAAGAAGAAGAGGGAGAAGAAGAAGAAGAAGAAGAAGAAGAAGAAGAAGAAGAAGAAGAGGAGGAGGAGGAGGAGGAGGAGAAGAAGAGAAGGAGGAAGAGGAGGAGGAGGAGGAGGAGGAGGAGGAAGGAAGAAGAGAAGAAGAAGAAGAAGAAGAAGGAGGAGGAGGAGGAGGAAGGAAGAAGAAGAGAAGAAGAAGAAGAAGGAGGAGGAGGAGGAGGAGGAGGAAGGAAGAAGAGAAGAAGAAGTCATCTTTATGTAGAATGTCTTATAAAGAAGAGATATTTATGGTAAATTGCTTAACACAAGTATGTATTTATATCACACTATGATAAAGAAAAACTTGGCTTCTGTATTACTCATCAAATATTGAACCAACAGCATGATACAGCTGCCAAAAACATAACACACAACTTCACTGGATATTTTAACTTACTGGATATTTCTGAATTATAGGAAATAATAATCTCACTCTGTTCTGCTCTGATCAGATAATGTCTGAGTCTTCATACTTAGTTTTGGACTCATGTTTTATGGGGGATATATTGACACACTAACACTCAGAGAGACAGGAGCATACCAGGAACAGTGCAGGGTCTGGAAACCTCTTTTGCTCTTGGAGGTGAGGCCCAAAGACTAGAAGATACACCATTTCAACTGTTTGATATAAAGCATAAATAAATATAGCTTTATTCTGTGCTGTGTTATAAAATGGATATGAGTCTAAGAGAGAGAGACTTTAACCTCAAAATAATAAAGACATTTCTGATATCTAAAGCTATCTGAAAAAGGAAAAAATTTGTAAGTTGCAGACATCTAAAGGTTTGATTAGATTCATGTTATCCCTAAAATAATTCAAATAGAGTCATAGAATGTTCTCTATAGGGTATTACAGTCCATTTTGTGTTGCTATAATGTAAAGTACCAGAGGCTGGGTAATTTATAAGAAAAGAAATTGATTTGGCTCACAGGTCTAGAAGCTGGGAAGTGCAAGGGTGTGGTACTGGCGTCTGCTTAGCACCTAGTGAGGATCTTATGCTGTGTCATTCCATGGTGGAAGGAGGAAGGGAAAGTGAGCATACACCCAAGCAAGCAAGAGGGGGCTGAATTCACTTGTGATAGCCAAACTGCTTTCATGTTAATCGCATTAATCCATTCATCACTTCTTATTAGGTTCCACCTCCCAACACTTTGGATTGAATATTAAGTTCTAATTTATGAACTCTGAGCCACACATTCAAATCATAGCACATGGTTACAAAAACATCTCCAATCTTCTTTTCATTTTCATTTTCATTTGTTGGTGGTGCTGGTGATTTCACCCAGAGACTTGCACATGCTGAGCATGTGCTCTACCACTGAGCTAGGCCCCCAGCCTCTGTGTGACTTTTTGAGCTCTGATTTTGCCACTTCTGTCATGAAGCAGGGGACTTTTTTCTTGTTCTTGATCTGGGGTGACCCTGTAACTTGCTTTGATTAATAGAACGCAGCGCAGGCAATGCTGTATGACTTTGAAATTCAGTTTAAGGAGACTGTAGCTTCCATTTCTTCCTCATCAAGCCTAGAGAAGGGTAAGTGAAGAATCCCCAGCAGACAGCTGGCACCATTTGCCAGACATTCGATTGAAGCAATCTTGGACAGTCTAGATTCAGCTAACAACCCAACTGTGCAGTACTATGAGTGACCCTAGGCAAGACCAGCAGAGGCACTGTCCACCCCACACAGCTGAGAAATAATAATTCACTTTTGTTTTAAGACACTAAGTTTTAGGGTGCCTGTCTTATAACTTTTGTTAATGTCCTTCAGTCTTATTTTGTTGATTTCATCTCCATAGTGCCATTTATTAAGTCTCTGGTTCACAGCATTTCTTGTAAATTGGCATTTAGATTTAGAGGCTTAATCAGATTCCAATTGATATTTTTGGCAGTATTACTTCATAGGTGGTATCCCATCAGGAAGCACACAATATTGCATTGCCTCTCTTTTTATAATTAGCAGCCACTGGTAATCTTTGCCCTAATCCATTATGATATTAGTAATTGCAAAATAAGGATGTTCTATTATTAGTTCTTTATATAATAGCTGGAATGCTCCCATAAAGAGAAACTTTTCCTCAGTTCATAAGACTTAATAAGAGATTGAATTCTTCCCTCTATTTACCAGCTTTCAAGCCAATTATTTCATTCCCTAGTATCTGCCAAAGGTGGCTAAGGATGATCTATTTTTGTTGTTTGTTCATTATGAACTAATAGATTTAGCACATATTTGATGTATTTTAGTCCTTTGGTCTTATTGATGCAAAAATTATCCCACCTGTGGCTAGAGGGAGACTCCTGACTTCTTTAGATACAACTTCAATAGTTATCGTCGTCACTTCAGGCTGCTATAACAAAATACAGTCATGTAGCACACATGACATTTTGGTCAATGATGGCTAGCATATATAATTATGGTCCCACGAGATTTGGAGTTGAAAATTTCCTATTTCCTAGTGATATCATAACCATTGAAAATCATTACTCTTGCATTTGTGGTGAAGCTGGTATAAACAAATGTATAAACTGTCAGTAATATAAAAGCATAACACAATGACGTACAGTATATAATATTTAGTAATTATAATAAATGATTATGTTACTGGTTTATGTATTACCACTATGTTTTTGTGGTTATTTTAGAGTGTACTCTTTCTTATAGAAACAAAATTTACTATAAAACAGTATGCTGTGTCACTCCAGCAGAAGCCTCATATATCTTAGATTTATCACATCTCTTGGTTGAATCATTCTCTGTTCTTGATTTAATCTCAATTAGTGGTTGTTGCTCATCATGTCCTCCAGGCATACAAAACACGCTGCTAAGGTTGCCAACGAAAGGACATACTGAGTGGTTGCCCTGAGAAAAAAATTAAGGTGATTAATGACTATGAAGGTGGCAAGTCAGTGATGTTTCTGCTCACAGGTCAGACCTGCCCCGCTCCACCTTAGCAAGGGTCTTGAAAAACAAGAACTAAGCGATGGCAGCTGAAGGATCTACTCCACTGAGGCCAGAACACTAACAAAAACTCAAGGGGCTCTACCTCAGATATAGGAGAAGCTTCCAATACCCTAGCTGAAGACTAGACACAAAAGCATATCCTTCTCAGAACCATGATGATCACGGCCAAAGCTGAAAGGTTGTTTATGAAGCAGAAAGAAAAGGCTGAAGCTAAACTGTGGCTGTGGCTCAGTGGTAGTGCACTTGCCTGGCATGTGTGAGGCACTGGGTTCGATTCTCAGCACTACATATAAGTAAGTAAATAAGTAAATAAATAAATATATGTTTACATGTAAATAAGAAAGAAAGGTCTATCAACAACTTAAAAAATATTAAAAAAAAAAAAAAAAGGAAAGAAAAGGCTGAGCCCAACTGTGATGGTAGATTCACTGCTGGCTCTGGGTGCTTTCAAGGATTCAGGAACTGCTATCCATTAGATAATGTGAAAGTGAGTGGTGAGTCTGCAAGTGCTGATGTGAAGGTAGCTGAAAGACTGTTGGAAATACTAGAAAAGCAGATTGTGGAGGAAGATTACTTGCCAGAGCATATCTTTATTATGGATAAAAACTCCCTATTCTGGAAATGGATGCTTGAAAGGGCTTTCGTCCCTATGAACAAGTCAATGCCAGGCTTCAAGACTTTCAAGGAAAAAACAGGAGTCTTGTTTGGGACCAGGGCTGAAACCCTTGGTGATCTGGAACAGTGAACCCTAGGGCCTTCAAGCATACCAATAAGCACACGTTGCTAGTGTGCTACAGGAGCAATTAGAGGCCCTGTGTAATCCAGCTTCTCCTCCAAGACTCCCTCCTAAACTGCTGTACCAGTTTAAATGGAGGCTGTATCACCTAGGTTTGTGATGTTCACACAAAGATGACATTGCCTAAGGATGCATTTCTCAGAATATATCCCTGTTCATGAGTTATGAATGACTGTACCATAGGCCAAGTGGCTTATGCAACAAAAATTTGTGTCTAACAGTTCTAAGAAGTCCAAGATCATTGTGCCTCCTGATTCCATTCTTAGAGAGTCTTTCATGATTTTTTACTGTAGACTCATAGGGGAGAGAGTTCTGATCTTTTTGTCTTCTTATAAGGACACTAATCCATTCCCGAAGGCTCCACCCCCATGATCTAAGGCCCCAAAGGCCCCATCTCCAATTATTACTTTGAGATTAGAGTTTCATCTATGAATTTTGAGAAAACACAAACATGCAGTCTGTGTTAGTCAGCTTTTCCTCACTATAACCAAACATCTTTGAAAATTAACTTTAGAGGAAGGAAAGATTTATTATGTCTCACAGTTTAAGAATTTTCAGTCCCTGGTTAGCTGGCTATCGGCCTGTGGTGAGACAGAGCAACATGGTGAACAGGTATGGTGGAGTAGACCTGTTTACCTGATGGTGGCCAGGAAGCAGAGTGTGTGGGGGTAGTGGTGGTGGGGAAGGTTCAGGGACAAAATAGCCCTTCAAAGCCATGCTCCCAGTGACCCACCTCTTCTAACTAGACCCTACCTCCTAAAGTTTCTGCAACCTCCCAGTAGCACCACCACCTGGGGACCAAGCCTCCATCACATGAGCTTTTGGGGGATAGTCCAGATCCACACTATAACATAGTGTGTAAAGACAGTCTTAAAGCTTCCTTGCTTTCTGGTATGACAAGATGTTCCAGGCTCATCTTGTTTATTTCTGAGTCCAGGCCTGGAATTTCTACAAAGGCCATTGTTTCTTTTTACGGGGAAATAATACTTAGTAACCAGAAGTGGGACTCATTTCTAGGACTTCTCAGTGGAAAGATGTAGGAAATACATATTTTAAAAATATAATGGAGGCTGATCATGCAGCTCAGTGGTAAAATATGAGCCTAGCATATGCAAAGCCCTAGATTTATTTCCAAAACCAAAAACCAAAAATGGTATAAATTTATACTGACTCCAGAAAAAGGGATATTTAATAATTCTAACCATAGATTTAAAAGAATACACACAAATTTATAAGGGATTTAAAGGGGCATTTAAGTGGGGGTAAACTGGCACAATAGGAACCACATATGTGCTTAAGTAATTGCACTTTTAGTACAATTTATAAAAGTAGTAAAAGTAGTTGTAAAAGTAGTAAATGTTCCCAATTCAAAATTTTTATTAGTATACATTTTCAAATGTCAGAACATGTATTTAGGGCCAAGTAGATGTGAGATAAGAAGTCAGTTGGGGGCATTAAGAATAATAAGAATGCCCACTTAGCTGGAGGAGCTCACAGCCCAGTGCAGGGGTCCAAACTCCAGCATCAGGAGAGACCAGGCAAGAAATAGAAATGAGTTAAGTGGGTCAGGGCAGTCAATACAAATTAGAAAACATATGGCTCATCCAAAGGGGACAGTTGCCACTCAGCTCCATCCAACTGTTGTCATTGTGGAAGGCAGGCCCACTGTTACTTTATTCTACTTTTGAAAGAATAGAAACCCTAAATCCATGTTTAATGAAATTCTTCAATTTTTAAATGTTCATACACACACACACACAGACACAGACACAGTGTGATATGAGAACCATTTAGACTTGCAGACTGAAGATTCAATTTGAACCAAGAGAAGTTCTGTACGTTTTTTTTTTCCTGCAAGATAATGCCTACAACTAATTATAGTGCATTTGATATGACCTCTAAGAAGAGGTACTTAAGAATATGCAGATTGCTTAGTTTTTCCCTTTAGAAAATTTATGATAAATCTAGCTGAGCACGGTGGCACACGCCTGTAATCCCAGTGGCTGTGGAGGCTGAAGCAGGAGGATTGTGAGTTCAAAGCCAGCCTTAGCAACTTAGTGAGGCCCTAAGCAATTAGGGAAACCTTGTCTCAAAATAAAATATAAAAAGTGCTGGGGATGTGGCTCAGTGGTTAAGTGCCCCTGGGTTTAATCCCCAGTACCAAATAAATTAATAACAAAAAATTATGATAAATCTAAATTACTGAGATAGTACTTTAATTTCAAGAACTCTGTATTAGTCATAGTTACTTCAAAATATAGCGGCTTAAAACAATCTTAATAGGTTATGTGATCCAGGAATTCAAGAGCACCTTAGCTGAATGATTCTGGATTGGGGTTTCTAAAGAAGTTGCAGTCAAGGGTTCAAGACATTATCTGGGTTTCGGTCATCTGAACTTGGCTGGGCCTGGAGCATCTACTCTCTGATGGTTCACTCATGCATTAATGGCTGTTGGTGGAGGGCCTCAGCTCCTCCCTCATAGGGCTCTTCATAGGGCTCTTTGAAGGTCTCCTCCCAGCATGGCAGCTGGTTTCCCTCATAGTGAGCGATCCTAGAGAAAGCAAGGTAGATCCACAATGTTCTTCATGACCTAGTCCAGGACGTTTTCACTCTGTCACTTCTGTTGCTCACACTACTACAACAAAACACCATGGACTGGTGGCTGAAGCAACAAATTTATTCCTTATGGTTTGGAAGACTGAGAAGTGCTAGCAGATTGGGCTCTTGGTGAGGGCCCTCTTCCTAGCTGTATCCTCACATGGTGGAGAGAAGCAGCTTTGGTGTCTCTTTCTCTTCTGATAAGGCACCAGTCCCATGATGTGGGCTCCACCCTCATGATGTCTTCTAAATCTAATTACCTCCCAAAGGATCCCACTTTCTAATACCATCACACTGGGGGTTAGGACTTTAATGTATGAATTTGGGGGAACACAAATGTTTAGCCCATATCAATCCTAGTGGTTACCGGCCAACCCTATTCAATGTGGCAGTGGATGAGATTCTGCAAAGTAGGGATCACTGAGGGCCATCCTAGAGACTGGCCACACTACAAGTCCTAATTAAATTGCTTTAGAGTTGGGGATTTCTTGTTGTCCTCTCAGACTTCTAATTGCCAGGATAACAAAACCATCAACATTTAAAAAGAATATAGAACATAAAATGCCCTTTATAGTAGGTTTGTAGAAGCCCCAACTCTTTTGCATCCATGATAAAACAGGTGGAAGCTATTCTGTAGAGCTCCCTGGGAGATGGAAGACATGAAGGGTTTTCCTCTTAAAATTATACAGCAAAATTAGTCTGTGAAGCTTCTCTTTTTGTGCAAGTGTTGCTTGAAGCTATTTTCCCCTCAACTGAGTATTTGTTGCATAATTCCACAATGAATATCCCCAAAATTTGAGTCTCCAATATCAACCCTCTCCCTTAGTCCTGTTCTCCCCATCTTCTCACCTGTTTTCCCTATTCTTTGGGTGTTCCTTTATTGACAGGTTTGTTTTAGTCAATGTCATAGTTAATTTTTTTTGGGGGGGGGTCCCAATTTTACATAACTGTCACACGCTGGTAGTTGAGAGAGGAATTATGTAGGTATATGGGGTGGGGTGCTGAATGGGAACTAGAAATAGAGTTATTATAAGATGTGACTGGAAAAGAGAGTTTCTCTTTAAGTATCCCACACCCACATAGTCCAAAACAAGTAAACTGCCTCATGCCAAATATTCAGATCAATCACTTCAAAATCATCGCATTAGAGGCCCAATTGTTTTGCAAATTGCAAGTTCATGGATTGATCTGAGAAGAGGGTACTACATGCCTCCAGTGATTATGACAATGTCATTGAAGCTGAGCCAGGTGATGGGATACAACTGAATGTGAACTGGGAGACAGAAATCAGCTTACAACATGATAGTCAAGGTTCTTGGATGTCAGATGATGACTGAAGTCAGGAAATATGTCTGTTCTCATTATAGCTCAGAATGAGGGAGCCCCAAGCAAACATTGCAGGCTGATGGTGCCCTGATGCCTAGGCAGTGAATTAACACTCATCATCCATTGGGCTGGCAGCAGGGGATCTCCTGGTGACATTGCATTCTTTCTATAAGAGAGGTATCAACGTGGTTTACCCTGACACAGAAAAGTAATCAGAAATTTGAAAAGGGATCATAAATTTGAAAAGAAATAATGAAAAATGCACTATTTATCTTTCATTGTGAGTAGCATGTATGTGCTACTCAGATAACCAATCTAGGGATTAAAAAGTTATCAGAATTGTTAAAAATTCACATAGGTTCCAAATTCATCTTTTTATGTTTGAGAAGGACTGTTCCAAACCATGAATGATGAAGAGTAGATTCTTTGGTCTAAATGGCCAATGTGCCATTGCTGAAACAGTTTTTCATTCAGTTGTGAGTGTGATGGTGGTAGTGGTGAATGAGCATATGTGTGCAAGCACATGTTCCCTCTTGTTCACATAGGTAAGTAAGAGGCATTTAAGGTCGGTGTCACAGTCTAAAAAGAATGTCCAAAATAAACTCTTGCTTGAAAGGGCAGATATGAAAGATACAATGGTGAGGTATGCACAGAGGGGAGGATCTTGAATTCAGCTGTTTTAAGGAGAGAATCACATGTACCTTTAGCAGAAAAGAAGATTCTGAGTCAGCTAACTGAAGTCAGAGTCTAAAGTGTCTGCTAGACAAGGGGGAAATAGGCAGACCAAATAAATGGACAAAAATTTGAATGCTGAGAGTCTAAACAAACTGGCAAATTAGCATCTGAAATCAGGGAAACCAAGGAGATGGGCAGGGAGCAGATTTGCCCAGGAACAACTTTCCATATTTCAGCCTCCAAGGGTAAGTTCCACACTGCTAGTTGAATGGCAGTTGTTGATCAAAGACAAGGCTAGCTACTTTTCCCCTCAAGTCTGTGTAATTTGCCTGGGAATGGGAACAAAGGTCATTGGTGCCCTGGTGTGTGTCCCCTTCTGAAGTCCCATCTCCCAGCGTGCTGTGCATTAGCCAATCTGGCTTCTGTTTCTGCAGTGCCTTGTGGAAGTGCATTTTATTCTGCTTGCAAGACCTCATCTTCTTGCCCTCCTGGGACACTCATCCTTCAAAACTCAGCCCAGGAGATACTTTCTGAGCAAAACCCGCCCCACTACACAGACACATTTAAACACACCACATACTACATATACACTAACCAACACACATACACATTCCACACACAAAGCAATCACATACAGCATCACACTGCTCACCCCCCACACATAGTCACACTCACACACACACCATCACCACTACCAACATACATTAACACACCAAGACAGATAGATACACACTCAGGCACACAACACACTGAAATGCCAATCACACACACATACACACCCCACTCACATGTGTGCGTATACACACATATTACAAATTTAAGGATACTTTCCTCAGTGCTAGCAATGAAAGTTGACATACCTCTGCTGTAATACATATACAATTCTAAACGGCAATGTTTTAATTACATTAAGAAGTTACACTCAATTAAAATATCTCAAGTGGGGTGAATTCTACAGGGGTTTGTAGTCACTACTTAATGCAACTCCATTTCTGGACCCCACCCCACTGTAGACCTTGGTAATGTTGTCATTCTGGAACTGCAAGCCAATGTCAGCTTAAAATTTGTTATAAGTGGGCAAAAGGAAGCTACAAATTATGGAGGACTTCTGATTAAATCAGAAGGAATTTCCATTCCCTTGGTTCAAGTAAAAAGAGGAAGATATCAGTCACACGTACAAATATATCAATGGAAAATGTCATGATCCCTTTTCGATACTAAAGAAGAGGCCAAGGACCTCTGACTGACTTCTCTGTAGCTCTTCACCCAACAAAGCTCTGTTATTTCCAACATGATATCAATTATCTCCGTAGCAACTATTTCAAATAGGATCCGACTTACCTTTTCTCTAATGAAGATTACTTCTTTAAAAATGAAGAAAGAATTCCTTTTATAATTACAAACCCAATCCTAATAGAACATGATTTTTGAAAGCAAACTTAAGTAAAGTATAATTTTATCATCGGGGACCCTCTAAGCTGAGTGCTAAGTGTATCATAAGGGAATAAATACTAGCCTGCAGATAAAGTCACCATTAAAATAGTCACCAAATGGCCCAAAAGCAGTCTCTGAGGAGAGGCAGACAATGAAAGAAAAGCTAGAGTTCTCAATAATTGTCCTCAAATTATCTAGAAATGGAATCTCATAAGCAATGTGGAATTTTAGTGTTTCTGCTGGAAGGAAAATGGGGATGCTGCGTCCTCGTATTCCATGCAGCTTTGCCCTGAGTGCAGGCTCGTTCCAAGGGCTGACACTGCGCACCTCAAAGAACAGAACGAGGTTTTACAGTTGCAGGACTGGAGAAGGACTGGTGTTCTATCTTCCAATTCATTACCACACATTATCTATGGCTTTTCGGTAATTGAGCAAATAATGCCCTTGACAACCATTCCCCTCTTTAACTCCAAAGCAAGGTAATTAATTAAGGCCAGAAGGGAATTGTTAACATCCGTTAATGAACCACAGTTGAGGGAATTACTTAGCAGAGCGCTCTTAGAGCCCATAAAAGTACATGAACAAGAGTAGCTTGGGCCCTAATGTTCCCTGTCCACCCATCACTGTTCGTCACTGAAAGGCACATTAAGTATGAAACAACTGGGGATTTTCCATGACGTGGTTCTGTCTGATTATTCTTGTCTAACTTTGAGTGTCTATTTATTTTCAAACCACATGATAATCTTTAGAGAAACTTTTACAACTTTGTTTAGGACACATACCAAATGGGTAGCACACACATACAAAAAAACAAAACAAAACGATAATCCAGACAATGAGCAGATACCAGAATTTATTCACCCTGTTTGTTTAGTATGAGTGTCATACACACATATCAAAGGAGGATGTGGGGTACTCTCAGCCCTAAAAAAGTTATCTTGATGGGCCCACATAATGTTTGCATAAAACACATGGTGATACCATGTCCTGATAATGCATAATTACTTTCTAAACTGTGTGGTACAGGGCTGGAGGTGTAGCTCAATGGTAGAGCACTTACCTAGTATGTGTGAGGCTCTGGGTTTGATCCACAGCACTGAAAAAAAATTAAATTAAAAATTAAAGGAACAATGTGGTACAGCCTATAAGTGCTAAAGAAGTTTAGGGACTCGAGAGAGAGCTGTGTGGGCTATGTGAGCAGAGGAGGAGAAATCAAAGCTGGGCCCTTGAAAGGAATTAGAACAGGTCAAGAGAAGTGGCCCCCAAAAGGCAAAACAAGTCCTGCTTCCCTAGAAAGGAATTTCTTGTCAGTGTCTATAGACTTATCCTTCCTTCTTCTTATTCCTCTGATGTGTAAAGGGACAGAGATTCCTGAGTCTCACTATGCGCCCCAACACACACACACACACACACACACACACCAGGACCAAGTGGATTCCTCAGGTCTTTGGTGACAGAATGCAGAACTAGATACAAATAAATAAGATTACATAAATTTAAGTCTGGTGTTCAATGCTTTTCTTAATAGAGTCAAAAAAGGTTAGTTAGGTGGTGGAGGGATAGATTATAAAAGTCCTGAATATCAGAGAGACAAGTTTAGGCAAGATGATGCAATGGACCAGAAGCCTCGTAGGGAAGTAGGTAGGGAAGTACATGGCACAGGGAGGGCAGGGAGTACCTACTTTAGTAATGCCTAAGATTTATTAACAGTTACTATGTATCAGGCTCTGCTAAGGCTCTCACATATGGATTCTCATCTAAGGATCACTGCAACTTCCTAGGGTGGTAATAAGATTTATTCCCATTTAAAGATGAAGAAACAGACTTAGAGAACCTAAGACAAGTAGGAGTAGGACCAGAAGTTCTCAAATCTCAAAAAAAATTTCCTTAGAATTATGTTTTATTGCCTCCCTATTAACCTATCCTGCCACATTTAGACCATTATGCTCAAATACAATGGATCTGTAGGTTGACATGTAAGTGTTTCATCCTAAGTTTAAATCATGGCAAAGGATGTCATTTCTAGCATAGTATTAATAGTGATGTTTTAAAGTAAATATATTTAAAAATAGGATAGTCACATTATTCTCTTAAATGTACCCAATGATAAGCACCATACCAAATTGATATCTAACATCATCCTTTAAAAAAATACACAAAGTATATTTCCAACTCACTTCTACCATGAAATATTATTCCCAATGCAATGCACTTTATGCTTGTACATTATATTATTTATACAACCATTTTCTCCAAAGAAAGAAATATATAAGTTAAATTTTTAGAAACATTTCCGGTAAACCCAAGGATCTAAGTCTTTGGTTCACAAACTATTTACCTACACATGCTGAGGCTCCCCAGTGGATTCTGCAGGATATTCAAATCTCCCTGTAAGGAGAACTCTCATTTTTGGAAGTAGTTCACAGGTTCAATGTGGGATTGCATTACATTCTTTTGATGAGTTATTTTTGCCAAGCTGATTTTTGGAGTTTGCTATGATTAAAAACAAGTCCTTCACAAAATTCAGCATGGAACAGGAATGAGGATGGTGGCACCCAATCTCATTCCCAATTTTGAAAATTATAGCTTATCATGTCACACATCTCATTAGTAAGTAACTGTGGTTATATAAGAATGAAATTAAAATATTCCTTTTATATCACTTTTTTTTTTCATTTTCCCCAAATGGCTACTATAATGTTAGGATAAATATTTATCTAGGTGTTTGGATCCAAGAACTTAATAAATGGAACTAATAGCTATTTCTTTTGGTCTGAGGGCACTGTGGGGTGCTATATATCAGAACAGTTTTAGAAACTTTGCAATAAGTGTTAAAAAATCAATATTCTGGATTGAGATATTTCAGTGTCTATTAGTACTGTTAAATAGACATTATACAAAGCCATTGTTTTGGACTAGATTCCTGCACTAGGCCCTAACATGCAGCCACATCAGTGTTTATAGCAGCACAATTCACAATAACCAAGCTATGGAAACAACCTAGGTGCCCTTCAACAGATGAGTGGATAAAGAAAATTTTGTATATATACACAATGGAATATTACTCAGCCATAAAGAAGAATTACATTATGGCCTTTGCCAGTATGTGGATGGAACTGGAGACTATCATGCTAAGTTAAATATGCTGGCTTCAAAAAGTCAAAGGTAGAATGTTTTCTCTGACATGAGGAAGTTCATCCAAAATAAGGAAGGGGGAAGAAGAAAAAGAATAGAAGATCAGTGAACTAGACAAAGGCAAATGAAGGGAAAGCAAAAGGGAAGGGGATAGGGAAAGACAGTGGGAGGAATCTGACCTAACTTTCCTATATACATATGTGAATATATCACAGTGAATCTCACTATCATGTACACCCACAAGACAGAAATTAACAAAAAAAAACACACTATAGGTAAATAGCAGAAAGATCAGTAGAGTAGAGGCAGAGAGGAGAGGAGGGGAAGAGGAAGTACTGGAGAAATGGATTAGAACAAATTATATATCATGCTTTTATAATTACATCAAAATGAATCCTATTATTATGGATAATTAAAAAGGGCCAATAAAAATGAAATTAAGGAATAAAAAAATTAAATTAAAACGGAGTCACCTATGCTAAATTCCACATCATAAACTAAATGATATGATCTACCCTAGAAGTGGTGACATGAACATTTATTGTGTCAGAAAAAGAAAGAAGGTTGTAAATCAATACATTTACTCACCAATCTCATTGGTGGAAGCATCAGGTAGGTGAACTCTCTTCTCTCAAGTTCAGATGTTACCTCACCTATCTAATGCATTCTGCCTGGTGAAGGATAGAGGGCTGCTAGGCTTAGTGACCCACTCTGAGAAGATTATATAGTTCTTACAAGTTAGGTAAGATATAAAAATGAAGGTAAATGACTATTACAGGGCCTAAAACAGCCCAAGGCAATTTGGCTCAGGACCTTCAACATTCTCTCTCTCCACATCTGCAGTGCTCCAGCCAAGGCCAAGCAGTCTGCAGGATTTTAGTACAGATGAGGCTTCTTCAGAGAACTTCAGTTTGCAAGATGAACTTAAAATTACATTTCTATTTTCATCTTAATAGAGGTAAGCACTGAATAATCTCGTTCACATAAATATCTGGAGAGTTCTATCAGAGAAGTGTCCTCCATTCTTAAAAGGGTGCCTAACGGAGCTGTTAGGTCCTTAAAAATAATTTTTATTGGAGCTGATGGATCATTGAAAGTAATTTTTGATGCTGTAGTGCTGTAGAATAGAAGGGAGGGAAAGATGGGGAAAGATTGAAGAAGGCTCTACATTATATAAGATATGGGTAGCAAAAAGCTCGGGTGTTCTATGGCACAGCAAGGTGACTACAAATAACAATAGTGTACTGTATATTTCAAAAAGCAGAGCAAAGGAGTTTAAATATTTCTACCATAAGGAAATAATTTAATGTTTGAGAAAAGAGATATGCTTACCCTCATTTAAGCATTACACAATGTACACCTGTATCAAAGCATCATGGGGTACCTCAGGAATATGTACAATTTTTATGTTTTAATATATCAGTTAAACATTGATTTAAATTTAAAAACATTACTTAATCAAGCAACAGCAAATTCATTTTCAATAGTCTATCAGATCCATTAGGTCCCCTTTTTAATTTTGTTGAAAGCAGAGATTTGGAAACCATTTGATTTCCAAAAGAATATGTTAGCAGTTTATTAGAGTTACTTTCTCAACTCTAACATTTCCAATTGTCCCTTTGCTTGATGCTGTAGAGGATGACAACCTGGGGAAATATACCTTATCAGTGCCTGGGCAGAGTCACAAGGATAGTGTTCTTCCCCTTGTCCAGGAGAAGAAGGGCTATTGTGGAAGGGAATTGTAAGAGAACTTGCAGGTGCTCCTCATTCTAAAGGAAAAGGAAAATTTCTTAGGAAAGTGGACATGGACATCCATCTTCTTCTTTATTTAAAAAAAATTGTAGTTGTAGATGGACAGAATGCCTTTATTTTATTTGTTTATTTTTATGTAGTGCCAAGGATTGAGCCCAGTGCCTCACACATGCAAGGCAAGTGCTCTGCCACTGAGCCACAGCCCCAGCCCTCCATCTTCTTAATACTAAGTGCACCCAAATCTTGGGAAAGCCACTGTATGAGCCTAGCGATTGGTGTACCCCCATGAGGACCACTGTCTGACCCAGGATTTGAGCTGTGGAGTTGAGGGGCAAAGCTTTTTTGGATATTGCACATTTCCTTTTTTTTTTTTTTTTTTTTTTCTTTCCTGGGTCACAGCTGAATATACCTCTGAAGTCAGCCTGAGGACTTAGAGAGTTTTTCCCACTAAATAGATTTCTATATTTGTACAAGTTACTTAATTGTGTGCTTCTGTTTACCAATGTGTAAAATGTGATAAAAATAGCATTTGCCTCATAGGGCAGAAGTTAGAGATAACTGAATCAGGCATATAACGCTTTCAGAATAGTACCTGGAATATGACAAATGTTCAATGAATGTCACTCTGACAGAGGTTCAAATGTTCCCTTTGGGGAGAGCCCCACCCTCCATCCTGGAAGGCCTGTCTGAACAAGGGTGGAGTCCAAGAGAGGAGAGCCATTGTGTGTGGCCAAGTCTCAAGAAGGAGGGTTTTCTTTTCTTTTCTTTTTTCAGTTTCTGTATCTGAGATCTATGAGAGTGGCCCATGATAGGATCCGAGGGAAACAACCAGCCATTTGAGTTTCCTCTATTGTAGGCAAAATAGCCTTCAAGAGTTTCCAAGAATTTGGAGCCAGGTCACTAATCTATAACAAACAGTGGGTGTTTTTCTGGGTGGAATGTACTTCCAAATACATTGGGAAGTCTACATTGGGTTCCTCGATTAAGTGCTCAAGCCGCAGGTTACTGTTTCTTCCTTTTATTAAGCACCTTTATATTCCTCTCTCACTCTACGTTTCTGCGTTGATTCAACATAGCAGTCTGTTCAGGTTTCATTTCTTTTTTCTTAGATGAGTGTGCTTTTGGCTTCTGCCTACTTAATATTTATCATTTATGTAGAGTGTGCCTTTTTCCTCTCTGTTGAAGCTGGACTTTGGAGAGGACCCAAGAGATAACCTTGTCACCAGAGTTGAATGAAGCTGGGGAATCTGTTAAAGTATGTCACAACAAGGTGCTCAGAGGGTCCCACAGAGAGGATTTCTGAAGGTATGAACATCTGCAAATTAGGGGCAAAGAATGTATTGACAGGCTCTTTCATTCTCATTTGCTATTTGCCCTGCTTCTTTCCTTGGTAAATAGGTGGTGACGGGTGGAAAAGAGCAGAAACTGGGAAGGGATTAGGAATTTTTACAATCAGAGAAGGGCTTTTGTGACTTACATAAACTTTAGTCAAAGCATCCCCCTTGAGCAGGAAGGGAGACAGACATATTTTGCTCCTGTAACAGCAGTAAATAGTAGAACTTCAGCTTTGAAAGCTTTGCCTGCTTTTCCCTTACTCTTATTACTCCATGGTAATTGGCAGTGGGAGACTGTCCCCACACCAGTCACAGTTTGGAGGGTTAATAGGGGTGAAGTGACAACTGTGGTGAATAACAAAGTAGTACAGGATTTGGAAACCATGCCCCTGGTCCTCTCTATCATAATTAAAGGATAATACTGGGAGAGTCACTGACTGCTGCAAATCTGGATGGAAAAGGAGCTTCAGGAGAACCGGTCTGGTGGATATTTATGGCATGACTTGGAAGAATCATGACCAGAGAGAGACCAGCTTGTGGAAACAGGTACCTGATGACACTAGTTAAGTGTGAATATGATCAGTTTTTAAGTCACCTGAATGGCAACAGTGTTAAGAAGCCATCTCTAAATTTATAGTAAGACATAATGGTGACCAGAAGGTTTGGTGTTCATTTTCTAGACAAATGTCAATGTACTCCAGCATCAGGAACACACTTGTAGTTGAATAAATTGGATTTATTAGTCATTGAAGCAATGGACAACACACCATGGAGAACCTTAGGGCGTCTCAGCAAGAGGTTGGGAAGAAGCTACTGTAAGCCTTGGGCTTTGGCAACATGACTTGGGGAGGTCTTAAGGAAGCAGGTTCACTCTAGATTGGATGCCATGAACAGAGGCAATTCTATGATTGGGTCTCAGTAATTATTGTCAATAGGGAAGGGAGACATGAATGAGTATAAAGTTGCAATTGGTAAAGAAGTAGCGATCATTCATTTTGTCTGAGAGTGGGATATTTAGTATTTTGTAGTTGGCATAGTGACCTTGTTTCTGTCTATGCTTAGAATTATGAAATGGTCTCATTTATCATGATCTCAGAGTAACTTCATCTAAACTTGACATTGCAAGAGACTGTTCATATCTAATAGGAGAATAACAATTTGCTAGTGAGTACCAAGGCAGCTTCTGAAGTCAGAGGATGCACTCCTACATTTCCTACTCAGGGTTGAAAGCCAGGTCTAGCCACTCCTCTGGCCTGGGTTGGAAGCTCAGGGTGCTGAGATAATGCCTGTTGGAAGAGTTAGGTTAGACATTCCACAGGTGCAGAACAATGCAGGAACCAGACAAATTGCACCCATCTGAATCAAGCAGGTCACACAAGATAGGTTAGCAAATATGTTTAACCCGAGGCACTTGGCTTTTCAGGTTTGACCTTTTCTCTTCGTTACATACCCATTACTCTTCCAGGCCCTTGACCATTTACCCCGAAATGATAATACCATTCTCCAAGGGGTTAGGTCTTGGGTTTTTCTTGTCCTGAACCATGCAGCAAATTGATTCTGTAATTAATCTCCTTTGAGTCTCATGTTATTTTGACATGTTATTCACCCACAAAGAAACTCTCAGATACATTGTGTCAGAAATCCCTTAGTCTAACATTCAAGTTCCTCATCAGTGAGGCCCATGCACTCTCCACCTTCATCTCTTCTGACCCTATTATGAAGCCCCCCCAGTTAGAGTAAATGTCTCTGAATGTTATTGCCATCTAGGCCAGAGGTTAACTCTGGGGGTCCCAACAAATCAGGTCTGGTCATTCACTCCAAAAATCAAGCAGAAAAGGTAATGGCATAAAGCAGGAAAGGAAATTTACATACCATAGAGGGAGGATAAAGTGAGATCCAGCATCTCAGCTCTGTCTTTGGGTTGCAGACAGGAGGTTCTGATTTAAATAGGGGAAGAACTGGGGCAGGAGTGAGAGGTCTGCATAAGTAAGCAGTCTTGGTCAAACTGTGGTCTGGTTGATCATTCTCTCAGTTCTAGTTGTGCAAAGTAGCTCCAGTGAAGTCTTCATCATTTCATGGGGCAATTTCCATTTGCTCTTTGTCTATCAGATCTGTGATCCTGGAAGGGGGCAATAACCAGAGACTTCTAGGCACCACTCCAGGGGTTTTAAACAGGATGCAGTAAATCATACCTTGGTTTTTAAGAGGGATGAGATTGGTTAGGTAAATGAAAGACTAATAAACTTTGAATTGCTTCTTTTGAGATGAACACTCCTTAAGAGATTAATGTGACTACATGCAGAGCTGAGCAGGGAACCGACACAAATTTTAAGGTAATAAAGGAGAGTGAAACAAAATGAAGGCAGAGATGCCAAGTTTTTCATCCTGCTTTTAGTTACCATGGAGTATTTTTGGTCCTCAGTAAAATGTCACTGCTTTTAGCAAAGACAGACTTTCTATGTCTCTGTTATGTGAACTGTCCCTTGTCAGTTGCCATTATGCCTCTGTCCTTAGTGTGCCTGCCCAGAAGTGAGAGCATGGGTACCCCCATCGGATTTGACCAAGTTCATGCTCTAGCCCAGCACTTTGAAAAGTGTAGGGGCCACTGAACACCCTTCTGTTGATGGCAGTGTTAGCAGCCCTCAGTTCCCAAGGGCAGGGATAGATCCCTTGCCTGGTGACCCTGGGGTCCTGACAGGCTGCTCCTAGGATGATGCATTGGCTCTGGTTTCAGCCCTTTGGCTTCTTTTGATTCCTGCCAGTTTTTCACTCTTTGTTCCCAGACTTTCTGCTGATCGGTGCTACTACTTATCCAGCTCCCTTTTGGGTTCATTAGAATCCGTGCATGTTTTTGTAATCAAAGATCTTGATTCTGAGGAGTTCACTTTTCATAATTCCTTGACTTTGTAAAAACTTGCCTCCCTTATACCCTTACATTCTGGATCTCTCTTTTCCGGGAGGCAAATCCTACTGATCCTTTAAGTCTCATTTCAAACAGTACTTCCTCATGGTGGCCTTTTTCCATTCCTAGGGAATCAGTTACTCTCTCCAGCAGGATCCAAAGGCATCACTTACACCTATTTAAACACTGTTATCATGAACACAACATAATAGTCTCCATTTACATGCCTGTCTCTCTCATTAAAGTCTCAGTACCTACAACTTAGCACAATGCCTGACACATAGTAGATGAGTAGGGGCCATTTGCTACTTTTTGGGTTCTTTGTTATTTCAATCCTTTTCTGTTTGGGAGAGTTATTTACTTTATGAGTCCTGGGGTAAGACAGAGGATGCCTCCCATTCAAGAAGTGAAAATATCTGAGTCTTATGTCCCCACCTATGCAGGTAGGGATTAGGTATGAAAGGTGGGTTTGACCAATCAGATGAGCATGCTCCACAGTTCAGTTAGATACAAAACTTTAGGGACTTCCAGGACTTCACAAGGGGAGGAGTTTCCGGGGCAGCGGTAGGTACCTCAGGGATGGATTCTTGGGGCTCAGCAGAGGCGGCCACAGCATCCTTCTGTGCTGGTTTGATGGCATGTTTTTGCCTATGCCCCAGGGTGCATTTCAGTCTTCCTTGTGCTTCCTTGATTCTGAGCCCTATTCTCTAGGCTTCTGGGAGATTCTATGAGTTATTCAATATCCATTCAATTGATTCCTCTCTGCTTAAATCTGTTTGATGTGTTGCTTACAACCAGAGGTCTTGATTTATATTTGATACTCAATAAGTATTTGTAAATGAAAAGGTATGTAGATAGGCAGGGATAGTACAAGATAAAATCAAGATGGGAGATGTTGTGTCTGTACGGTACTGTTCTCTTTTGATATTCCTACTCCCTATCTCTGTGTCCTGTATCATTCTACTGGTCTTAAAGTAGCCCTTGGCTTCCTACTTTAGAAAAGACATAATAAAGAAATTTATACACAGTTGTTAATATTTGGAGGTAGCAAAATACCACCTTTATACGGCATTTTTTTCTTTTTCTTTTTGCAGTACTAGGGATTGTACCCAGGGCCTTGCATATGCTATGCATGCACACTAACCACTGAGTCACATCCCCAATGCTCTTTATTTTATTTTGAGATAGAATCTCACTAAGTTTCCCAGACGGGCCCTGAACTTGTGATCCCCCTGCCTCAGCCTCCCAAGCAGCTGATATCACAGGTGTGTTGCCATGCCAGGCCTGTTTTTTAAAATGCATAATTCTGTGGTTTAAATGAATGACTCCACATGATGGGATTTGAGGTATATATCTCAAATTAGCAAGAGTTATTTTACAGCAGAAAAACCTTGGTGGTCATCCTATGCTACAGAGCATGGGAACTATCTACTTATTTATTTGTAAGGCTGATACGGTGTGTTAAAAGTTTTCTGTGTTTGAACTACAGGACAAATGATGTGCACATACCTGGTGTGGCAGGGATGGGGCAGAGAAGGATTAACAACACATTGAATTGCATCAAAAAAATATTTTCAGTCCTAGCCCATCAAGAAATTCATGTTTTTGTAAATCATATGTCTTCTATTCCAGTGTATACACCCCTTTAATAAGTGTTTATTGACAAAGGCAAGAGGCAAGAAGATGACCAGAGAGCATCCTTCCCTGGATAACAAATTCAGCTGTTTGCTTCCCAATTTTCAGTCAGGGGAACAAGACGAACTTCTGTTTGGGTCCATGGACATGGAGGATGGTTAAATTGAAAGCTATTATTTGCAGAGTTGATAAAGCAACCTCACATATTATCTCCCGGAATCCTTATAGCAAGCCTGGGATATGGACTCTAAGCCCCATTTTGCAGATGAGGAAGCTGAGGCTTCCAGAGTTAAGTGACTTCACAAATGAAGGGGAGGCCATCTAAAACGAGCCCTAATTCCTGTAGGAAATCAAATCCTCAGTGCCTAGGTTCAGATTCACTCCCATCAAGCATAGTGAATTCACTAAACAGGTGAAGAGAAAAAGAGAGAAGACTTCAAATCAGACTTGCTGATGAATCCAGAGAGCACTCAAATGCGACACATGGCCAGTACATGGGCTGTGCGGCTACCTCATCTTGAGTTCTTTATGCTGCTTTGAATCTTCTTGTGAGTTGACTGAAGGAAATCCACTTGAAAGTTCACCCAGCATTTTTCGGCCCATCTCACATGTTCAACTTTACCTTTTGCAGTGGGCAGCCAGGTGTAGGGCATTTCATCTCCTCTTGCCTACTGTTCTGACATGAATTTCACCTTAATCTGCCGATTCATTCTGATGAGATTGCTTTAGAAGTCACTCCAAAGTCACCAAGGCTAAAAGGGATGTGGCTGTTAAGACAGAAATACATTTCAGTTAATACCTCTGCTGTACTGAAGCTAAGCCAGTGCCAGCCCTAATTCCTAAAGGAAAACAAATCCACAATAATCCATCTTCTAATTCTGTGCAGACTGGCACGACACCAGATCATATCGGCTGTGAGTCCTCTTTTCTTCACACCAAGCTCAGACCAAGCCCTCGCAGGGTTGAATTTGAGGTCAGGAAGTTGCCCGTACAGCAACGTGTGGCCCAAGAAAGCACCAACATCTTCCCCATGTTATCTGAAATGATAAAATGTATTATGGGAGAAACAAGTTCATTCTGTTTCAATGAAAAATCAACTTGAGCTGAGTAACAAGTAAAGTGCAAATCTATTTTGTAGTTTGTGGGCAAGGTTTTGCTGGGTTACACTTGGCCTTGTCTTCTTATTTACTTTTGTAATACTTTTGTACTTCTTATTTACTTTAAGATTATCTTTAGTCTTATTTCCTCCCAGTCTCTGAGCAAAAGCCTGATTTTTATTCATTCACACTGAGCTGCAAAGGACTGTGGAGAGTCCATTGTTTCCTAGAAATATTCACATTTGAATATCATAGTTTGACTGGAATGAAAAGAATAAAAAGGGAGAGAAACAGACAAAGCCGAGGGGAAGATATTGGTTTAGGGCAGGGGTAGGTAGACTATATAGCCCAAAGGCTAAATTTGACCTGCCATTTCTTTTTGTATGGCCCACAAGCTAAGGATGATTTAAAAGACTATTTAAAAACCCAAGAACAAGATGATATTTTGTGACTCATGAAATTTACTATTCAAGAAGCCAAAGCAAGAGGATTGCAAGTTGTAAGCCAGCCTGGGTGACTCAGTGAGACTCTGTGTCAAAATAAAATTTTAAAAAGAGCTTGAGATGTAGCTCAGTGGTAGAGCCCTTGCCTAGCATGTTCCAGGTCCTGAGTTCAATCTCCAGCACCACAAAAAACAACAACAACAACAAAAAAAAAAAAAAAAAAAAAAAAAAAAAGGAAAGAAAGAAATTGCATGAAATTTAATTGTCCAGAGTTTTATTGGAACACAGCCATGGCCTTGTACATGCTAGGCATGTACTCTACCACTGAACTATACCCTCAGCTTTCAATGGCAAAGTTAAATTGTAGCTGCCCAAAGTTTAAAATATGTATCATACTGTCTTGGTCTTTTATAGCCCATAAAGTCTAAAATGCTTACTATACTGTCTCAGTATTTTAGTGCTGCTATAACAGAATACCGAAGACTGGGTAATTGATAATGAATAGGAATTTATTGGCTCATGGTTTTGGAGGCTGGGAAGTCCAAGACTGAGGGGCCATATCTGGCAAAGGCTGTCTTGCTGCATCATGCCATGGCAAAAGGGCAGAGAGAGAGAGAGAGAGAGAGAGAGAGAGGGAAGGAGGGAGGGAGAGAGAGAGAAAGATTCAACTCACAAGCCTCAAGCCCTTTAATAATAAAAAATCATAATCCATTCATGAGGCTGGACCAAGCACCTCTCTTTGGGCCCTACCTCCTAGCATTGTTTTAATGGGTATGAAGTTTCCAACTTGCACACTTTGGGGGACACAGTCAAATCATTGCCTGCCTTTACAAAAAACATTTGCCACCCTCTGTACAGTTTATATAGCAAGCAGGTAGCTCCTGAGGAGATAGCAGTTTATATGAAGAAAGACGTATTCTTTTGGTGACAAATGTGTCTGAGACAGAAAGCCTTTCATTTCAGTTAGCATCTCTCTTTCCAGTATTCACCAAGAGTCTAGTGTCTGGGAAAGAGGCCCTAGAACATTTCCTGGGGCAGTGGACACTAGGGCACTTTCACTCCAAAACCTCACTAGAGCAGAGACTCTCGTACCCATGGCTGGGCCAGTGTGCAATGGCTTTTGAGTAGGTCAGCTCTGGTACCGAGCTGCCATTGCAAAGTTGTCTTCAAGAGCACGAAGTAATTCTAGCTAGATAGCCTAAATCCCCAAGGGAAAACACTGTCTACAAGTTATATTTTTGCTTGAAGTAGCTTTCCCCTATTTGTTTATTCACTTATTAAATTCCTTGTTCCACAAACATTGGTTTATGTGTCTACTAGGTGACAGACCTAGTATCGTAATCCACTAAGTGCCAGACATACAAAGAAATGCCACCACAAGCCCTATTTTTGAGGGACTCATAGGTTATGGTGGAGAAATGGATTAGCTGTTGAAAGACACAGGACTTATATTTTATAATAAAGGAACAAACAAGATGACTGTGGGAACTCAGAGAATTCACAGAACTTGGGGTGAAAACTAAAGTTTCACTATGTACCAAGTAATTTTCTTTTTAGTACTGGCAATTGAACCCAGGGCCTTGCCCATGCTAGGCAAATTTTCAACCACTGAACTGGGCTTTTCTAAAATTTTATTTTGAGTGAGGGTCTTGCTAAGTTATCCAGGATGTTCTTGAACATACCATCCTCCTGTCTCAGATTTTCAAGTCATAAATTCACATCATTCTTACGTGTCACAAAATATCATTCTTCTTTCGAGTTTTTAGAACCATTTTTTTAAAAAAAACTAATTCTTATGGATCATACAAAAAAAATGCAGTTGGCCCTTGGGCTATGGTCTTCCTACTGCTGTCTTAAACCAATTTCTTCTATTTTATTTTATGACAAGGTCTCATAAGCTTCCAAGACCAGCATTGAATTTGTGATCTTCCTTCCTCAGCCTCATGAATGGTTGGAAATAAAGACGCAAGCCACTACACATAGCTGTACTAAGTAATTTTATTGATGAATCACTTAATGCTACCTAGAATTTTGGATAGAATTAAGATTGGCACCACATTAACAGGATTCTCAATACTACTTTTGGTTTCCCAAAAGTCTCAAGCTTTTTCTCCCCATATTAGTTTGCAAGGTGGTTTAAACAACAGACATCTATTTTCCTACAGTTCTGGAGGCTGGATGTCCAAGATCAAGGTGTCAGCAGGCTTGGTTTCTTCTAAGGCCTCTCTTCTTGGCCTATCGATGATGGTATTCTCCCTATCATCACAGGACCTTCCCTCTTTGTGTGTCTGTATTCCCTTTTCTTATCAGGACACCATCCACTTTATGGTCCATATCTGGAATATCCCCCAAAGTCTCATGTGGTGAGGGCTTGGTCCCCAACTTGTGGCACTGTTGGGAGGCAGTAGAAATTTTAGCAGGTGGGGCCTAGTTGGAGGAAATCAGTCACACGAGTGTTCTCCTGATGAGTATTCTGTGACCACAGCCCTCTCTCTCCTTCCTAGTTCCCATGAGATGAGCAGCTCTTCTCTGCCATGTATTCACACCATGATATTCTGTTGCACCATTGGATTCTAATGATGGGGTCAAGTGACCATGGACTGAAACCTCTGAAAACATGAACCAAAATAAACCTTTCTTCAAGTTGTTTTTCTCAGGTACATTGTCACAGTGATGGGAAGCTGACTAATACGAGGGTCTACCCTAAGGACCTCAACATAACTAAATCACACCTTTAAAGATCTAATCTCCCCAGTCATATTATGAGGTACTGGAGGCTGGGACTTTAACATATGAATGAGGATGAGGTGCACAGCACAGCCACCAACACTTCCCAAGCCCTTGTGAACAGTATTTTCCCTGTTACTGTCTCTACTCTGTACTCTCCACTTGCCTGATGCCCTCTTTCCCTTTGGACTCGGCTTGGTCTAGAAGGCTCCTTCAGCCTGCAGCCTGTCGGCCTTCCCCTCCCTGCATGGTGCTTCCACAGCACTTGGTGAAGCACTTCTCACACTGCCCTGATGCTGGCTTTATCTGGAAAAATCAGAATGTTCCCAACCTGGTGTGATGGTGCATACCTGTTATTCCAGTGACTCGGGAGGCTGAAGCAGGAGGATCATAAGTTTGAGTCTCAGCAACTTAGGGAGACCCTCAGTCAATTAGTGCAGCCCTGTCTCAAAATAAAAAATAAAAGTCTGGGGATGTCACTCAGAAGTAAAGCACCCCTAGGTTCAATCCCCAGTACCATACACACACACACACACACACACACACAAATCAGTCTTCCCCACCTCCTCCTTAGCCCTTCCTCTACCCCCTCTAAGGAAAGAATAATAATTCAGTTCAGTCTTTAATCGAATGAGCAAGGGAAACCAATGTTAAAGGATATTTTTGAATGTAAAACGACTCTAAAAAATGAAATATGTCAAATATTTTTTACTTAATTCATTAATTAACAAGGAAATAAGATGCTGCAATTGGCTCATCGGAGCATCCAAAAGAGTAGTTAAATATGTAAGTCATCAGGAATGTTGAAGAGAATTTGCTTAATAGATGCAAAACCATTCATTATCCATAGGGCAATAATCCCTTGCATTCTGCCAGAAACAGATCACATTTTTATGAAAAAAATATTTTGTATCACTATCAGTTTTTTATGACCTTGAATTTATTGGTAACTTTCTAGTAAATGTGAATAGATTAAACATGCTACAAAAGATAAAATGATCTTTTAAAAAAGTTAAATATCAGCAAGGCTATAGGAAATTGCTTTGCTCAAGCTATGATACAGTGAAACAAGTTGTTTCTACTTTTGGGGAGTGAAATTCTTGTATAGTATAGGAACTATAAAGATTTTTTTACTTTGAGTTTATAATTTTTACCTCTTGATCCTTGCGGAAGAGAGCTGTAAGTAAAAGTTGAGAGATTTGTTTGTTTTTTTTTTCCTCCTTCTTTAAATAGAAATTCTGTAAAACAGTAAAGCACAAGGTCACTGTACTTTGGTATCCTGCTAACAGAATGTTACATAAAAAGAAGAGGGGAGCTCTCTATTGTGCATCACTGCTCTGAGCTCAACAGCCCAGAGCATGAGGGTGTGGGAGTACCCAGTCAGTGGAGGACCAGGGGGGAAAGGGAGGAATCTGTGAGCAGCACAAGACCCCTCATCACACATCTTTTGAGCATCTGTAAAACAAAGAATTTCCAGAAATATTTGGTTAGAAAGACTTTGCAGGGGGCTGAGGTTATGGAATGAAACAGGTTACAGTTGATTTTTAGATAAAAGAATTGTAGGTATTAGTTTTGAAATCATACCAAAAGTAAATAAAATTTATAATCTACATTTTTCTTGTTTGTAATGTTATTTAAAGATTTTTAAAATTTGGTTTTTAAAAATTTCTGTCTTTCTTCTCTTTATTTACTGAACATGTATTCAGTAGGCTGCCTGGGGAAATGGGACGGAAATATAGCTGCTGTTAGCCTTCTGTCCAGACAGGGGAGGTGTGTGCATCTGCCCCCCTACCCTCTGAGCAGAGTGAAAACTGCAAGGCTAAGTTCATTCTACCAGACTCCAAGCACAGATCTACTCTAAGTCTTAGGTTTCAATCTGCCTGCCTTGATAAACAAATGAGTCTTGTATTTTTCAACATTAACTAATGTGTAAATCTTTAGAGGGGGAAAAAAAGTGCTCATGGGGGCTGGGGTTGTGGCTCAGGGGTAGAGTGCTTGCCTAGCACATGTGAGGCACTGGGTTTGATCCTCAGCACCACATAAAAATGAAATAAAGATATTGTGTCCACCTACAACTGGAAAATAAATATTTTTTTTAAAAAGTGCTCAAGGAATTTCTACATTAATATTTTTTATGGTATCTAAATATAAACATAAATCTGCTTATGGCTCTTACATAAAGATAAAATGAAAACAACTTGTACATTAAGTGCAAACAAAATACAAGGCTATTGAAAATTAAATTAAAAACAACATTTAGGGGCTAGGGTGGAACTCAGAAGTAGAGTGCTTGTTTACTATGTGTGAAACGCTGGGTTCAATCCCCTAGCACTGCAAAGATAAATAAATATAAAATAAAATACCAGTTAAATATGATAAATAATGATTTGCACAAGCAAAACGGCTGATCTTAAGTTTAGTGCTCGAAACAAGTAACCTCTGATATAGTTCTAAGTTTAGTTTATTTTTAGTATTTTAAATAAAAACATTAAAGAAGAGACCATTTTCACAAGTAGAAATTATAAAATGGTATTAATACTGACTACCAAATCTTTGACTCAAGTATAGAAGCTGAGCGTGGTGGCACATGCCTATAATCCCAGAAATTCGGGAGGCAAGGCAGAGGAATGCAAGTCCAAGGTCAACCTAGTGAGACCCTGTCTCAAGATGAAATTCAAAAGGGCTTTAGGTGTCAGTGGTAGAGCACCGCTGGGTTCAGTTTCTAGTAACATAAAAAAAAAAAAAAAGAATGCCATATTCTACTGTCAGTTCTAGTCCCTGGTAATAATAGACTGTTGTCTCAAGGTGGGACATGTGCAGTTGGTGCCCGTGCAGTGCATCCATGCACAAAACAAGCACGGTGGGATTGCTGTGATATGTGCCCTATGACGATTCCCTTTCCTCATCTTCTCTAATCGAACCACCGCCAAAGCTTTAGGGCAGCACTCAGTAACATCACTTGCCCTTTGCTGGGTTTTAGTATAAACACGCAGACAATCTTGGGTTCTGAGGGTAGATGGCAACTTAATTATAAAGTCCTTACTCAGATAGTCAGAACTAAACCTACTGTGTAGAATGAAATGACAGCAGAACCTTGATGGCATCCATTAAATGGAAACTATCTAACCCTTGAGGATATATCTATGAATCTCCGCCCCATGTTGATAAAACACATTTTTAGTTGATGATCCAAGAGAGAGAGAGAAAGAGGTTTCTTTAAACATCCGTGGGCCTTCAAGAAGGGCATTAGGCATCAAGAGGGAATAAATGTTACCTACTCTGGGAGAGTTGAGGGCTAAGCCTTTCATTTTTGTTTGTTTGCTTTGAAATGCCAGTCTTAAGTTAATATTTAATCCTGAGCTAAGGAAGGTAGATTGTCTACCAAATAGAGTTCATTTCCTGATGTTGAAATCAGTTCTTATTGACTTCTACTTGCCTCTTACTCTGAGAAGCCTTTTGATCCTGGTTTGGAATGTTTAAAAATCAGCCACATGAAGCTCCATTTGTTTGTTGGGAGATGGAGCAGAGCATGTGCTTTGGTCTGAGAGCAGCAATGGGAAAGGTCAGTCCTCTTGTTCCATCAGAACTCACATCTGTTAACCTCCAGGGCATCACACCCAAACCATCTGCTTGACCAGTATTTGCTAGGAGGATTGGGAGTGTGGTGAAAGGGGTAGAGGGTGAATTGGAAACTCCCAATTCTGCAATACTAAGGAATGAACCCAGGGGCATTTTACCACTGAGATACATCCTCATTCTTTTTTATTTTTTTTATTTTGAGATAGGATCTCACTAAAGTTTCCTGGGCTGGCGTTGAACCTGTGATCCTCCTGGCTCAGCTTCCAGAGTCACTGGGATCATAGGTATGCGCCATCACAATGGCTTCAAAACCTTCCATAGGCTTCTCAGGATGCTCAGAAGAATCCAGGTTCAATTGGTACATGAAATCCATGGTGAGACTATTTCTATCCTCTTTAGATTGAAGGATAGTTAAAAGTGAAACTGTGGGTTACTGGAGCAAAGCTAAATAATTTTCTTTCTCTTGAAATTTTGTAGAAAGGATTAAGAAAAACCTTGAGACCTTGTAAATGCATGCAATTTGGCCATGAAAGTAAAATATCTTGGGTGATCAAAACATAAGTAAGTACCTCAAATACTTTTTCTTTTTCTTTTTCTTTTCTTTTTTTTTTGGTCATGGGGTGCTTTACCACTGAGCTAAATCTCCAATGCCCTCCCCACTTTTATATTTTGAGACAGGATCCCACTAAGTTGTTGAGGCTGTCCTTGAACTTGAGATCCTCCTGCCTCAGCCTTTCCAGTCACTGGGATTATGTGCATGTGCCACCATGCTCAGCTCAAATACTCTTCATTCAAATAGTCAACATGACCCCATGGGAAGGGAGTAAAGAGCATTTCTACATTGAGAGAGACATCACTATCTCCCATCCTGTAACTAAGTTCTGTCTTTGTAAGCAGAACTAGCATAGAAAATAGACTTTCTGTGCATTTATATTCATAATCCTCCATTCCTGACACATTGGAAATTAAAATATACTGTGGTTCGGTCTCAGCCCTGGAGATTTGTATTCAATTGGTCTGAAGGTGGAGTCCAATGACTGATATGGTTTGAAAGTCTCCCAGCTGGTTTAATGTGAAGAAATCTGAGGATCACTGATTTGGAGGAAAATCATGATGTTTTTGTATAGCTGATGATTACTTCTAATCTCAGAAGCTAATATTCAAAATAACCCTCTAGGTTGAGAGAGGAGGTATTAGAAGACAGACTTTTTTTTACAAGAGTGATTCAGTGAAGGAAAGAAATAATATCTAGACTGGGTTTCTCAACCTCAATACTTGACATCTGGGGCCAGATAATTCTTTGTTGAGCTGTGGGGGCTGCTCTGTGCATTAACTGCATCCCTGGCTTCTAATCCCTAGCTGCTATGTTGTTCCCCATGTTCCCCATGAGACAACCAAAATGTCAGTTATTGCCAGATGTCCCCTGAGATGTAAAATTTTCTCCCATTCCCATCTGAGAATCACCAATATAGACAGAGTGTTGATTTTCTCTCCATCTTTATATAAATCTGTTCTATCTTCCCTAAAGTTAAAAATCTGGTTAAGTTTAAATCCATATGAAACTGACAGAAAAGTTACCAGCTATGCTGAAGGCCAGGAGAGTTCTGTCTAATGATGTAAACAGCCATTTTCATGAACGCTTTGGAATCTGGGAAGCATTCAAAATGAAAGTTTTTTGTCTTTTTAAATGAGGAGTTGAGAATCTTACTATAATTTTATCTTTTGGAGGGAAATAAGAGCTTAGATCTAAGATTAGCTTTTTTTCAAAATACAAACCACAATAAAACCAAAATATTTTAAATAAAATATAACAAAATGGATAAAAAATTAAAGCCACAAGAGCTTTTTGAAACAGAAATATTCAAGAGACTTAAGAGAATAATTTTGATACAATTTGTTTTAAATTTACTTCTTAAAATATCATTAGATTGACTAACATCTCTCTTTTTCTTTTGACCAAAAGGAATAAGCAATCTCTGAACTAATATAAGATGAAAAGACTTGGGGCTTGGAGCGTATGGCAAGCATGCTGCCTTGGGTTAGATCCCAATACCCCCTCCTCCAAAGGCAAAAACCTAAAAATGAGTGTCAGTGAAGTAATTTGAATAGTTCTGTGACAAACCTCAGCAGGATCATTAGTTTCCTCATTTCAGAATTACTTGGTTGACATCAGATACTGCAGCAGGTACCATGGCAACAGAATTTGATATGAGAAGCTACAGGCTTAAAAATAAATTGGAAGCTGAAGTATTAGGGTTAAATATTACTTTTCTTATGGTGCCTAGGGTTTTGTGGATGTATACAAGCTGGAGCTTATTGGTCACATAGTGTGTGCCAAGCCCTGTGCTAAATCCTTCACTCCTATTATCACGTTTCACCTTCATCATGGCGCCTAAGGTAGTTAGACTTATTGTCTCTATTTTATAGTTGAGGAATCAGGAGCTGAGCTTGGAGTGTTAACTGTCCCATGATCTCAATGCTGGGGAAGAGTGTTAAGTGCTCATCTCAGAAGTTCCCAGATTTTTGGTTCCTAGTGCACTTGGTGTTTCAGTAATTCTTTCACAGTGCACAAAGGCCAAAAGAAACACTTAACATTTATTAGTTAGTGTCAAACAACTTTACAATGATTTCTGTCCTAACCACTTAGTAATCTTTCACAAAGGTAATATACATAAATTGAAAGAAAAAAATATATTTTATTTCATTCTTCAGTGACCACAGTTCCATAGTAAGAGGTAGACCCATTAAGTGCACAGAGCTTTTCAAACTCAGAATCAAATCCGACTATGACACCCTCATTTTCTGATCCACACTGAGTTTTGCACAGTACCTGCTTTTAGTACAGCAACTGCCAAAGGCCTAGTGTTGCCAACACATGGCATTATCAAAAGGAATGCAATGGGATCTAATGTTGAAGCTGTGAACTGCTTTGAGCTAGTTGTTCACACTTTGTCTGACAGATGTCAAAGTATTGGTGTGTTTTTCTCAAAAATTTGAAAGGTATGCAGAGTTTGGGAACTGCGGGTCTAATTCCCTCCACTAAGCTATGAGTCCTTTGGCAGGCAGCCAGATTCTTTTCTTGATCCTTGTATACTTACCTCTAGCAGTGTCTAGCACATAGCAGGAGTCAACAGGTAAAAGCAGAGATCTGAATTGTTCCCAATCTTAGCTCCACCTCTCACTCTATAGGAAGGTTTAAACCAGGGGTAACTTTTTTCCTGAAGCTTATTGATTCCAGGTTTTCCTCCTTCCAGCATCATCTCAAAGTGGCTTCTAAGGGCCAGGGGACTCAGAGCTCATTGCTGTTACCTGTTTGAACTAGCAAAGTCAGTACTAGGCAAGCAAATCTACCAACACAAAGTCAAACTCTCTGGTGCCCTCACTGATCTTCACAGCTGTCCCTGAAAACAGCAGCTCCAACAGTTATACATTTGTGCCTCCAAGGCTCTGGCATAGGAAATGAATTCAGAGAGAGAGGTGAGGAGAAGTTTGCGATTACGACAAAGAGTGACCTTAACAGAAGAACACACTTGCATTGGTTTCCTCAACCCTGATACATTAAATAGAGGTCTGGGTTTTTCCAACTTTCAGCCTCCCATTTTGTAGGTATGGCTGAAAGCAACCACCAATTTATTCCCCTTGGAAATCATATTGTTCATTTCATTTCCCAGGAATACAGCCTTCAATTGGTCATTTCTCTTTTTTTCTTCCCCAATTGATTCTTTCAGTTGGTCTGTCTTCTGGTTTCCTTAACATCATGGCTGCTGTTGAGACCAAATTAACAAATATGTCCATGAAAAGCACATGATATTTTTTCTCAACAATCCCATTCCTAGATGGATACTTACATGGATATAGCCCCATGTGTGAGAATATAACACAGACACTGATGTATTAAATACAGTGATATTTGTAATGACTTGATTAGAAGTAGCCTTTATATCCTTTAATAAGGAATTATTAAGTTATGACATGTTTATACATAAAATATTAAGTAGTCTTTTTAAAGCAAGAGTCAGTAGACTTCTACAAATGGCCAGACGGTAAATATTTTAGCTTTTGCAGACCATACTGTCTCTGTCACAATTACTCAATTCTGCCATTGTAGCACAAAAGCATTTCTAGACAATGTGTAAGAGAATAGATGTGGTTGTGTTCTAATAAGACTTTTATTTACTAAAATAGGTAGAGAGCAGATTTGATGTGTGAGTTATCATTTGCTGGCTTATAAGAATGAGGTAAGTCTATAATACAACTAGGGAAATACATCCGAGATTTATTTTTAAGTTAAGTAAACCAAGAAGGGAAAAAATACTAAGGTGTATGTAAATGCATAGAATACTCTGGAAGGTTATGCAAGAAACTCTAGACATGGTTGCATCTGGGGGCAGGAACTTGAAGGCAGGAGGAAAGAGCGATGGGGATCCTTTTCAGTGAATATTGTTTTGCTCCTATTGGAATTTGAATTATGCACATGTATTACTTATTTAAAAGAAATGCACTTTTAAAAAGTGGATTCAAGATGGGCATGGTGGTACACACCTGTAGTCTCAGCTACTTGGAAAGCTAAGGCAGGGAAGATCACAGGGTAGAAGCCAGTCTCAGCAACTTAGTGAGACCATGTCTCAAAATACAAAATAAAAAAAGGCCAAGGGTATATAGCTCATTGATAGAATACCCTGGGCTCAATCTTCTGTACCACAAAAATAATAATGATAATAATAGTTAATTAATTTTTTTTAAAAGTATATTTGTGTTACCAGAATCCTAAATTGTATATCAATGCTGACTGTACAGTCAGCACTCCTCAGTCTAATTCTCCATATTATTGAGACACATTTTGATTCCCAGTTAAACCACAAACTCTTTCAAAGGACTGAATTTATATCTTTTCCTACTACAACATATAATTTAACAGTGTTTCACTCAAAGAAGATCTTCTTCATATACTTCTGGCATGAAAACTGTAATGTAAACATTAATTTATAAAAAGTAGTGGTGGGAGGAAACACTTCCCCTACTCCCTAAATAGAAGTTTCTTTTGTATAGGTGCAATCAAATTAAAACAAACTTCAAGCATTAGAGGAAACTATATGTGGGGATCTTTACATGTTGAATCTTTGCGTAAATTAAAGGACAGTTGTGGTTGAGTCACTGTGCCATGTTCACCCATGTCACCTCCTCCTGGGCACACCTGAAGACATTCCCCAGCTCTCTTCTCCAGGTTCGGGTTATCCCTAAGATTACAGAGAATGTATCTACAAACCCACAGCCCTCCCAGCTGTCTGGATACCTACACATTAAGCCTGAGTCAGGGCAAGTGTGGAACACACTCCCTCTTGCCCAGCGCAGGTCACGTCCATCCACGAATGGCCCTGCAATGCGTTATTTTCAACCCATGGGGAGATGGTGTGGGTAGACAGAGAAGAAAAGGAGATGTGCCTCGACTGTATTGACTGCTGCCCTCTTATTCTCCTGAAGCGGTCACCCAGTCCACTGCTGGAGAATTGGAAGACGGTGCAATTCTCAGATGCTTGCTTTCCAGATAGTATGCTTCAGGGTGAGTTGCCATGGCAATTTCAACATATCAGAGCCACACTGTTTTTTCAGTGTCTTCAGAAATTTTATCTTGAGATGTCCAGTGTTAAAATTCTGTCCATTCTCACGGACTCTCCAGGACAGAGATTTTAATTCCAATGGCACAGACATCATGCTCTCAATTGTAGTAGTGGGAGACCCTTTTTATTAATGACCTTTGTTGCTGTATGAACAGGGCCCTGGGGGCTGATATGAATTCTGGGTATGGATTCAAGCAATTGGATACACCCTGAGCTGGAGGAAAGAGGTGAAGAAGGGACACCCTGTCATAAGAAAAATGAAATCACCTCATTAAGAGTCAACCACAAAATGTTAGATTTGGAGTGGATCATGAAGACTATATAGTTCAGGTCCCATAATTCACTGATGAAAAGTGAGCTCAGAAAGGGCAAGTGACTTGCCCAAGGTCACAGAGATAGATACTGGGTGGCAAATCTGAGATTAGATGTTGAGTGTCCTGGCTCCAATTCCATTTCAAACCTTTTCTACAATACTGTACTGCCCTTAAGTGTTAACATGAAATGGAAATCCCAGTTAGCAACATTTCTCAATTAAAAAAAAAAAAAAAGAAAAGAGGGCCTGCCTTCCTTTAATTCATTGCTGAAGAATTGCATGTCATTGTTTGGGGATGAAGGTTTAGGATTATGATGTGGAAAATACCTGGAAATCCTTATGAATTCTTTCCTCTCCCAAGGACTGTGCTGCAGGTGCATATAGAGAAAAGTCAAGGGAATTGATTTTGAATCATTACTTTATTCAGTCTCTAAAATGTTCAGTTCTAAATGAGCAGGTCAAATAAAAATACAATATTTTTAACCTAAAAAGAAGGCAGTCAGAAAATCAGCTATTTCTGAAAATTTGCCTTTTTTTTCTTTTTTGGTACTTTTTTTTTCTTTTTCTTTCTTTCTTTTTTTTTCTTTTTTGGGAATTGAACACAGGGTTGCCCTATGTCAGAGCTACGGCCCCAGCACTCCCACCTTCTTGAGACAGGGTCTTGCTAAGGTTGCTGAGGCTAGCGTTGAAATTATGATCCTCCTGCCTGAGCCTCCTGAGTCACGAGGACTGTAAGTGTGTACCACCATACCTAGCAAGAATTTTCAAACCGTTTATGACATCTGTGCAGATCTCTTATATTGGAGTACCTTGAGAGGTAGTGCCTACCTACCTACAAGATGGTGATGATGATGATGATAATGATGATGATATAAAGAAATGTTCTTGAGTACTTGCTATGTGCTAGTCATATAGTAAAGCGAAATCACATGCTAAAGGCTTTACATTTATTCTCACATTTCGTCTTCTTAAGAAGTAGGTGTTATTAGAAACCCTATTTTATACATGAGTAAACTGAGGAATAGAGAGATCTACAGGCTACAGGGAGGTAGATTCAGAAGGCACTGGAGGCTCTCTGCATGCTATTTTGCACGTAAATTAGAATCACAGCATTTTAGAGTTGGAAGTGACTATATCATCCATTGTCTTCCCTTAATACATGAAGAAACGGGCACCTTGAGAAGTGGAGCAGCTTGTTCAAGATCATAGAATTAGTGATGCATCCAAGGTTTCCATGCCTTGGAAGATGTCCTATACAGGATCCCTGAGAAGGATCTCTGTTATTTTTCCTCACTTCTGACGGGACATTTTGTCATCAGGTCTCCAGATCTTTCAGGAGATCCTTTTAGCTGTGGATTAATACAGATCCACGGTACACAAAAGGGACAGTATTGTGTAGTGGTTAAGAATCCTGTCTCCATCAACCATCTGCTGCAACTCTGGCAGCTTAACCTCACTGTGCCTCACTTTCCTTATCTGCAAACTGGAAACAGCAATTCCTGGAGTTGGAGTTCATACATACATACAATACAATCAAAGCTCTGCCTAAAGCTTCTGCTCTCTCCATATCTTAGTTGCTTGTCCTCAGGGGCCCCCAGAACTGCAGGGAGGAAAGGCAGAGAGCAAAGTTGACTGGGGTTTAGTCGGTTCATTCTGATGAAGTCACCTCAGCATTACTTTTAGTTATGTGTTCAGCTGAGTTAAAATGCTGGTCTAGTGTAAGCTACTTTGTGTTATGATCTGTTATTATAGAAGTGGGAGAGAGTGGCAGTGGAAGTGAGGGAAGTGGGTGGTCCCCCACAGAGGCAAGTAGGGCTCTGGCAGGATATTGAAGCTGGATGGCCACCAGCCAAGAATTTGTCCTCAGGAAGTTTATTCAGGCTCCAGGTTTTGTTGTTGTGTTGTTTGTTTTTATTTTGGTCCTGGGGATTGAACCCAAGGATGCTCAACCACTGAGCTACATCTCCAGCCCAGACAAATCAAATCTGACAGATCAGTATCAGAAGCTGGCCCAGAGAGCATCATGAATTAATTGCTCGAGTCCCTGATTCATGGAATCCATTTCTACTTACCATCTACTTTACTTTTTTTCATGTTTAATTTGGGTTAAAATTTTTTGAGACATTGTCAGGATTCCTATGGGGCCTTTTAGTTTTCAGATGCTCTCTTTTCTCAGATACTGCCTGCCTACTCAAAAAAAAAAAAATTTTTTTTTAAATATATACCTTTTTTTTTTTTTTTAAAAAGCTTTCTATGGTAACTACATATCACACTTCTTGCACTTTCCCTCACTTTATACTTTCAAAACCTGATAATAGAAAGAACTAATGACCTTCCGGATTTTATATTTTTTAAGAGCCTTACATTTATTCAATTGATTTTCAAAGAATTTCATGCCTACACAGAACTTTTTTCCCTATTTAAAAAGTGAAGTAATGTGTCAACAGTAAATTGACTCACCTAAGATGACACAGGTAGATAATGACAGAGGACAGCCATCTCTTTCCTTCCTGGATCCATTTCCTTCACCACCACCTTTAAAAGGCAAATGGTGGGTGCAAAGTATTCTGGGTTTAGAGACTTGTGACCTTGAAAAATCACAACTTTCCTGTTGTTCTGGGGATAAGGCTGCTAGGTTGCTATTATCTAGTGAGATGATTTATCAGTCTGAACTTCACTGTGTATCCTTGGTCACGGTACCCAATATCAATGAGCCTCCATGTTTGTATCTCTAAAACCTTCCTTTCTTGGGTTAAGTAAAAATGACAAGAAGCCTTTGCTTGGACTAAGCTCTTGAATTAGGGCCCCCAACAGACCACCCTAAAAATAAAAATGAAGTCATTCACACCAAAATTCCATGTCACCAAGATGAAACTATGAAACTAAGTTGTTAAGTTGACGTTCTGAGAAATCAGAAACAGATTAACAATTTACAATCCAATGTTTTTATTTTCTTTCTTTCTTTTTGTACCAGGGATTGAATCTAAGGTTTGGCACATTGCTAGGCAAGTGCTCTGCCACTGAGCTACATCCCAACTGTTTATTTTGAGACAGGGTTTAGCTAAGTTGTTCAGCCTGGCCTTGAACTTGTCATCCTCCTGCCTCAGCCTCTCCAGTACCTAGTCTTACAGTCATGTGCCACCATGCTAAACTACAATCCAGTTTCTTTTGTATGATAATGAAGTTCCTTCTGGTTTAATCCTTGTAAGAAGTAATCTGAAATAATCTGAGGTTAACCCATGAGTTAGTTATTTTTCTGTTGTTCTATCTCCTGTCCTGGCTTTACAAGGAAAGTAGCTTTGAAATAACTAATCCATGTTTTGATTTTTGTGTCTGCTTTTTTCAGTCTTTTTGTTCCTATAAGCTAATCTTCTCTGCTTGGCTCATTGGAACACTTAGGTTTCATGGATTGAAGTTGCTTGATTCTGGAATCTAAATTAAAGCAAGTTACCATCTTTAAACAAAATTATTGTAATTTTATTTTTTGATGCTCGTTTGTTTAAGGAACATGAAATGACATAAGAAAATATCCTTGTTCTCCCCGCCACACACACACATATTGTGAATGCTCAGTAAGTATCCATTAAGATTTTCCAACATTCTCTAGTGCTCTTTAGGAACACATCTTCCCGTAAACTTAAATTCTATTAAGAAAAGTCACGAGACTTTGAATTGAGCAACAAAAGAGGTCAGTGGTATCTTGTTTAGCTCAACCATTTGGGCTAATTCCAGCTTTGGTTGTCTTTGACAAACCTCATTTTACAGCTCTACAGGGGTCGAAGTATACTTGTAGCAAACCAATAATAGTACAAATGTTTTCTGTCCATAGAATATTCTATATGGCAATGCCTGTATTGGATTATTGGATAGTTTGACAGAGAATATAAATCTCTAAATTCAACCCTCGTTTGAGCCTGTTGTAACTTCTACTAGTTCCTTCATTATTAAGCGAGTTAAATAAAATCTCTGACACATTTATATTATAGCTCCATGAAAGTTGTGATATACCTTGTTTTAAAAAGCTATCCTTTAGGGGCTGGGATTGTGGCTCAATGGTAGACGCTCGTCTAGCACGTGCAAGGCACTGGGTTCGATCCTCAGCACCACACTAAAAAAATAAATAAATAAAATAAAGGTATTGTGTCCAACTACAACCAAAAAAAAAAAAAAAACTTGAAAAAAAAGTTATCCTTTAATGTGTTCCAGTGGCCACTTTCTACCTTCTTTGCTGCATGGCTGCTCAGTTATGTCAACCCTTCCAGTCTCCACGCACATCCACTGACACCATCCTAACAGCTGTTAGTCATGGAGCGGGCAGAGGCAGCTTAATAAAGTGGAACCAATGCAATAAAAATCTTTGATAACCAAAAACTGAGGCATAATGGAGTTTAGAATTTGAAAATGTAGTGGACTGCTGTGTGAATCCTGAAAAACTTACTTGCTCTGCCTTGAAACGAGAAGTATGTGAAGATGATGCGCTTGCAGGGCCTGTGTAAGCAGATTCTGAGGGTCAGGCAGGAAGAGGTGGGTACTACCAATGTAGAGGAAAACTGGTTAAGCAGACTTTAGGCTCCCTTCCCTTTTCTCAAGGACACTGCCCTAAGCAAGAGAACAGAGTTAATAGACCAAAAAGAATGATTCTAAGGCAGGAGACCTCATGGGCACATGTAGCCTGTGAAACAGAAAGCAAAAAAAAAGGTCCAAACTTTTCTCCTTATGAACATATTATGCCATGTTGCTATAATGTGTCTCATAACTAAGGACCATATATATGATATGGGTTACCTAAGATGATAAGGGAGGTGAAAATTTTTATCACTTTGTGATGATATGGCCATTGTAAAGTCACAGGGCAATGCTTTTCTCCTGTTTGTGGGGATGCCAGTGTAAACAAACCTATTGTGCTGCCTGTAAACTTATAATAATATAGAAAATGAAATATATACAGTCATTAAAATTTGATAATGATAATGACTGGTTTATGTACTTACTATAGTATATATTTCATTGTTGTTCTAGTGTGTACTCCTAAAAACAAACTTACTGTAAACAAAAACCATCATCCACCTCATGCATCTTGGCTTCACTGTTTCTCTTGACTGCCTTGTTTCCTCTTGTGCTTGAACCGATCTCGTGTGTTTTTTATCATCCTGGCCCCAAAGGCAATAGGCACTACCATATACACATATGCCACATAGCTTAGGTGTGTAACAGGCTATGCCCTCTGGGTTTGTATAAGGACAAATGATGTTTGCATGATGATAAAATTGCCTAATGACACATTTCTCAGAAAGTGTCCCCGTTGTTAAGTGAGGCATGATTATATTCATTTTAAGAGGGAAGGGAGACTGAAGCCACTGCGCAGAAATAGCAGAAAAGACATCCCTCTGGCTGAACTTTAAATAAGAGTAAGATACCAAAGGTAAGTCTCAAAAAGCTAAAGTGTTTTTCACATGGCTTGGTCATAGTTTTTGTTAATATGTCTGGGGTAAAGAGTGCTAAAATAATTTCATTTTTATGGGTCTTCCACAAGATATGGAAAACAGAACTCTCTGGAACCACATAAAGTATTTACCACTATGATGATATAGCAACTGGCTCCAAATGTGGTTTTTCCAATTCTCTTATCTTTCTATTAAATCACTTACTTGTATCTTGGTGTAGAGGCACATGCCTATAGTCCCAGCTAATAGGGAGGCTGAGGCAAGAGAATAATAATTTTGAGACCAATCTCAGAAACTTAATTAGAACTTGTCTCAAAAAAAAATTCTAAGAAGGGGCTGGGGATGTAGCTCAGTGGTAGCCCTGGGTTCAATCCTTAGTACGTAAAACAAAACAAAATCTTAAACTTGCTTGTTCATTCAACATTTGACAAACATTTATAGAATACCTAGTCTTTATTAGACACTATACTTGATACCAGAAATGAAGACAGAAAAATCACTTTCTATATATATACTTTGCTCTTAAGGAACACACAGTTTATCAGGATAGATTAACAAGTAAACAAAAATCATAATGTAGCATAATTGATACTATGCTCCTTTCCATTGTTGCCGAAAGCTCTGTCCTTTTCTCCCATGCCAATCTAATAACAAGGACACAGTCTTGAGAAAAAGGAAAATGATGGTTTGTTGCTTTGCTAGCAAAGAAGAAACACAGGGGACTCCTGTCCCAAGTGCTGTGATTCTGCCCATCTGCAGGAACAGAGTTTTTTTTTTTTTTTTAAAGAAGTGATTCAGAGAAAATGAGATTAGGGAGCAGACATTAGGAAGAAGAAGATCAGGGTGGAGAAGATCAAGAAGGAGAAGGTTGGGAAAAGATCAGGGAGGAGAAAGTCAGGGAAAACAAGTTTTTTGGGGAAAAAAACATGTAACTTTCTGCCGCGGTCTGGCTGGGCAAACTAACAGGGGGTGGGGGGGTGTGT
>NW_026000229.1:43077333-43140972 GCF_001458135.2 Marmota marmota marmota | reverse complement strand
AGGGGGGATAGTAGAGGATAGGAAAGGCAGCAGAACACAACAGACACTAGTATGGCAATATGTAAATCAATGGATGTGTAACTGATGTGATTCTGCAATCTGTATATGGGGTAAAAATGGGAGCTCATAACCCACTTGAATCAAAGTGTGAAATATGATATATCAAGAACTATGTAATGTTTTGAACAGCCAACAATAAAAAATTAAAAAAAAAAAAAAAAAGAAAATGAATGGTGTATCAGTCAGGGTTCCCCAGAGAAACAGAACTAACAGGGTGCTGCAGTCTGGCTGGGCACAAATCACGAGCCACTCAAGCAGGAACAAACTTTATTTCTGAACTCCACCAGCACACTCCACACACGCTCCCCAGGAACTCCCCGAACGCCAACCACGCGTCTCCTTCAGGAACACCACACACCAACCGGAAAATCCCTCTCCCGGAACTTCCCCAACCAACGTGAACTCCCCAGGCAATCCTAGAACTCCAAAGTAGTGGGCACCCGAGGTGGACAGTAAAAGTCTAATATACAATTGAATCAATCCAGCATCATCTTAATGGCTCACCTCTCAACCAATACTATTGGCAAAATGCCAGGGGCCATTCCGACTCGGCTGTGGCTCTCAGCAACAGGGTGTGTGTGTGTGTGTGTGTGTGTGTGTATGTAAAAAGAGATGTTAATTTTAAAGAATTGGCTCATGAAATTGTGGGGATTGGCAAGTCCAAAATCTGCAAGGCAGGAAGGTAGGCTGGAGTTCCAAGGAAGGGTTGCAGTTGAGCATGCATTGCGAACAGAAATCCTCTTTCTCCCAGTGAGGTCAGTCTCTTTCTGTTAAGGCCTTTGATTGATAGGATGAGGCCCACCCACTTTCTGAAGGGTAATCAAATTAACTCAAGGTCGGCTTACTGATTAAGACATTAATCTCATCTAAGAAATATATCTTCATAGAAACATTTAGAATGTTCAACCAAATATCAGGGTATTGCTGTCTAGTCAAGCTGACATATAAAATTAACTCTCACAGCTGGTAAAATCAACCAGAGGTCTTTCTGTTTTAAGGAGGAGGCAAGAGTGAGGACATAATGGAGTGAAGAGTTAAGGGGAAGTAAGGAAGTATATTACTTGTAGACCCCTGGTTCTCAAAGTTGACTGAATATGAGAATTCCTGAAAAGTCTCTACAAATCCCAATACCAAGCAGCTCCTCATATCAATGGGATCAGATTCTCCAAAAGTGTGTCCCAGGCACCAGTAATTTTTAAAACTTCTTAGGTGATTTTGATGTGCCCGACAGAGAATCACTAAGAAAGATCAGCCTTCTCAAACTTAAAGTGCATATAAACTACCCTGGATGCAGTGGCGCATGCCTGTAATCCCAGTGGTTTGGGAGGCTGAGGCAGGAGGATTGTGAGTTTAAAACCAGCCTCAGCAAAAAGCGAGGTGCTAAACAACTCAGTGAGACCCTGTCTCTAAATAAAATATAAAATAGAGCTGGGGATGCGGCTCAGTGGTTGAATGCCCCTGAGTTCAATCCCTGGTACCTACCCTCCCCCCCCAAAAAAAGTGCATATAAACTTCCCAGGAGGTTGGAGGTGTGGCTTAAGATCCTATATATCTAAAATATGGAGTGCCCAGTAATGCCAATGATGTTGGTCCACTGAATAGTGAGAGTATAGAAAACCCTTAAGCTAATGGGATATAGTATCAAGGAGAAATTATTATATCTTAACAGCAATGATGGATGAGGGTCACCAGCTATCCAGACTAACGAGATGAGCTGGGTTCAAAGAAACTGGCTGTATCAATAACTAAGAAAACAGCGAAGAAACCATGCAGCACACCAACATAAGTTTCTGAGATCAAGGGCAGGATGGCTCAGTGACCCCAAGGGTCAGCTTCAGCATTGGAAGGAGCAAGAGAACAAGTGCATCCCAAACTCCGATATTTATCAGGGAAAGACTTTTGATAGAATATTCCACCCAAGTAAGGCAAGGGATTGTGTTAACAACAAATAGGGGGGCTATAGCCCAGTCCCACTGGGTGACACCCAATCCCAGTGCTGCATTTCCTTGCCAAGTGAAGGTAAGGCCGACTTGCTTTGCACTGAGTGCGATGCCAGTTCCACACCCCCATTACTCAAGGCTAAGGGGGTGTGCTCAGCTCCTGTTCAGGGCAGTCCCTGATATGATAAGAGGAGGGGACAACTAAAAAACCATAAAGTTTTGCTGGGAGTGGTGGTACATGCCTGTAATCCCAGCGGCTCAGGAGGCTGAGGCAAGAGGATCATGAGTTCAAAACCAGCCTCAGCAAAATCAAGGTGCTAACCAACTCAGTACAACCCTATCTCTAAATAAAATACAAAATAGGATTGGGGATGTGGCTCATTGGTTTAGTGCCCCTGAGTTCAATCCCTGGTACCAAAACAAAAAACAAACAAACAAACAAACAAAAAACAACCAAACCTGTTTTTGTATGGGGGATTGAGAAGATTGAACCCAGGGGTGCTTTACAACTGAGCTGTTTCCCAGTTCTCTATTTTAAAAAAAGTTATTTTGAGACAGGATCTCGTTAAGTTACCCAGGCTGGGATCCAACTTGCCATCCCCTCCTGCCAGTCTACAGAGCAGCTGAGATGACAGGTGTGTGCCACCATACTTGACTAAAAGCAAAGTTCTTGAGGCAGCAAGAGGAGTGGGATCTTGAAAACAGGTAGAGTGATAGAATCTCAGTGGACAAGCAATTGGGCTGGAGAGAAGGAAGGAGGAGGGAGCATATGGCAGGTCCGAAGAAGAGAGGCCTAGGAGAACACTGTTTGCCAGGAGACTGCAAGTGTCTTTGCATGGTAAGAGCATAGGAAGCATTTGGAGGACATGGCGAATGCTTAAAGAGCCCTGTGGACCATGCCAGGAGCCATTGAAGAGCTAGATGTAGATTTTTTTCTTTTGAGGTACTAGGGATCACTGAGCTACATCCCCAGTCCTTTTTTAGAGAGTGTGGTCTAGGATGACTGTCTAGAGAGATCAGGGAAATACCCATAAGAGAAATAGGAAATATACAAATGAAAAGAGATTTGTGAGGAAAGCTGTCAGTTTGTGACTTCTAGAATTTGAGGACTTTGAACCATCCATTTGTCTAGGTCTAATTGGCAGTTCTCTATGCCCCTAATGCTCAGAGGAAAGATCTAAGTTAGAAATATACATTTTGGAGTCAGCAAAAAGGTCTGTGTTTAGAAATTTGTTATCAAAATCTCTTGATGACTCTGGAAACTTGGGTAGGTTTTTACAACTATCTATCATTTTATAATACAACTATCTAGCATTATAATTCCGTATATAATGCTAGATAGTTGTATTGAAGCATAACTCAGAGTTGTTTAGTTAGTTAAGTGCAAAAATGGTTCACCCACAGATGAGGGAGATTGCCATCAGGCTATTTTCAAGAGATAAAGGCAAAACAGAGAAAGAAAGTAGGAAAGTTTCTGTCAAAAAGTTCTGTGGACCTTGGTGTGGCCACCATGGAAGGGTCCCATTGTGATCTCCCTTGAAAATAGAACATGTCATCCAACCAGTTAGGTGACAACCATCTGGTCCAGTGACTCTGAGATCTGCCTTAGTTTTCAAACTGGGGTCTCACCCTTCCTGGGCAGTCCCCAGTCAAAGAGAGAACACAGAAGGAAGGGATTACTCAGGCCTGGTTATTTCTGGTCAATTTGAGACTCTGCTAGCTAACACCAATTTTACAGTTTTTTGCCTCTAGAAAATAGAAGAGGGAGGAACAATTCTCAACTCGTTTCACAAGACCAGTATGACCCTGATACTGAAACTAGACAAAGACAGTAAAAAATGGAAAACCAGAGACCAATACCTTTCATGAACTCAGACACAAAAATACTTAAAAAAAAAAATGTTTGCAAACTATATCCAGCGATGCTTAAAAAGAGTCACACACCATGACCAAGTGGTACTTATTCCAGTTATGTAGGACTGAGTCAATATTCAAAGATCAATGTAAATGGTACACATAAAAATGGTTAAAATGGTAAATTTTATGTAATGTACATTTTATCAAAAATTAAAAATCAATGTAATCCTCATACATGTTACCTGTAGAAGTGTTAATATTAATATTAATATCATTGACCTAGAATAAAACATTTAACAAAATTCAACACCCACTTTATGATTTAAAAAGAACTCAGAAAATATAAATAAAGGGAACTTCTTCAATTTAATGCAAACATCTACAAAATATCTACAGCTTCCAGGTACAGTGATAAAAACCTGTAATCTCAGCTACTTGGGAGCCTGGAGCAGGAGGGTCAGAGGTTTGAGGACAAGTTCTGGTTAACTTAGTGAGATCCCTGGTTTAAATAAAAATTATTTTCAAAAAAAAGTCTGGAGATGTATCTGAGAGGCTGAATGTTCCTGGCTTTTACTCCCAGTAACTGCTCTCCCTCCCCCAAATACACAAAGCTACAGCTAATAGGTCACAAGATACAAGATGCAAAAAGCCTAGTTTCACTTCTATATACTAACATTAAATAAAATGGACCAAAACTTAAAACACAATATCATTTTCAGTCTCTTTTAGCAATATTAAATATTTAGTTTGCATTTCCTAGAGTTTTATATAAATAGAATCATATTCTTATTTTGATGTACTTCTTTCACTTGGCATAATTAATTTGAAATGTAAAATGTCTCAATAGTTTGTTTCTCTTTTTATTGCTGAGTAGCATTCCATTATGTGCACATACCACAATTTATTCTTTTGCCTGATGAACGTTAGATTGTGTCCACATTTGGACTATTCAAATTAAGCTGCTTTGAAGAAGATTCATGTTCAACTATTTGTATAAGATTTTTTTTTCCAATTATCTTGGGCAAATACCTATGAATGAATGTATCTATCTATCTACCTACCTACCTACATTTGTGTGTGTGTGTCTCTGTGTTAGCTAAAGTAAATATTTAAGGTAATCATTATTTGGATCTCTCAATTTAAAGTTTCTCAGTTGTGCTAGGTTTTTTTCCCACAATGTTGAGGACTGAATGAACCCAGGACCCCCAGCATAGTAGGCAAGCACTCTATCACCAAGCTACATGCCTAGCTTTTTTATTTTGAGATGGGGGTCCCAATAAATTGCTTAGGCTGGCCTTGAACTTGTGATTGTCCTGTCTCAGCCTCCTGAGTGGCTGAAATTACAGGTGTGCATCACCACACCTGACTTGCTAGTAATTTTGATGATATCGGATAAGAGGTCTTCCACTGTAAGGATATAAAGATTTCTATGCTTATAAGCTCCAAAGTTCCAGCTAAGCCATCGTGTATCTTGTCTTAGTGAAAGAAGTGAAGTTCTATCAGTTTCTTTCAAGTTATCTATTCCCCTCTGAATGTCACTTCTAACTTTCAGAACCTTCAAGCTTCTTACACTTCCACACTTTAGGATTTGATGGTGAGGCTATACAAAGACTCAGCCTCGGAGGCCCAGAACTCTGCAAAAACATGAAAACAGCTTTCTACTGCTATAAATAAAAACCTGAAACCTGTCACACTTGGTTAATATCACCCACGTTAGGAGGCATGGACAGAGAGGAAAGAGGCAAAAACAAAACATCTGTTGCTTTATATAGAAACCAAGCACATACCAGAAAAACAAATCATTGGTTTTCAGGCACATGGCAATTTCAAACGCCTTGCCCTGTAAGATTCACATACCATGTTCAGTCCCGGTTAGTGTCTGCAACACTCAGTACCAACTAGAGCAGAAGGAAACAAGCAAGAGCTTCTTTCTCTACCTCTGCTAACACCAACAGCCCAGAGCATGAAAAGTCTGCATCTCAGACTTGAGGCCTTGGTTCAAACACAGCTGCCCAGATAGGGTGATCTGAGGATGCCCCAAGCACCCCCATCCGACGATTGTACCCTGATTCCACATCACACACCAGCCTGGAAACTCGTGTGCTGAGGTGTTGTTTCATCAGCTATCATCCAGGTATGTGCCTAGCATGGTTCAGTACATCACATCAGTGAATTTGGAAATGATATTTACCACAGAAACATAGGATGTGTGAAACAGAAAACAAGGAGACATGGAAGCATAGCACACTGAACCCACAGATGGCAGGAGAGAGGAGCATTACATACCTTCTGAACAGCTAGAAAATGAGTAATATGAGACCATACAAAATAAACTGGGATATGCCAGAGAAGACTTCACTTTGGCCACTTTACCTAAGACCAACACATCTAAATACTCAGGGACTTATAATTGCCACCAAATCTACAAGACTGAGTGTCCTTGTAATTTCTTCTCAGAGAGGAATGGATATTTTACCGTTAATTGAACCAACATTTATTGAGGGTCTAGTAAGTGACAGGCATTGCTCTAGGCACTGAAATATTGTGGTTAGCAAGGCAGAAAAAATATACACCTGTCTTCATGGAGCTTGCATCCTAGTGGGAGGAAGATTGATGTTAAATGAGATAAGTAAAGATTCGTAATAGAATATGATAAAGTGAGAAGTGTTGCAGAGAGAAATTAAGTTGGGAGGTGAATAAAGAACAGCACAGGTTTATAACCATGCCATCCTGACCATACCAAATCTATCTGATCTTGGAAGCTAAGCAGGGTTGGCCCTGGCTCATACTTGGATGGGAGAATGGCACAGGTGACCACTTCAAATAAGAAGGTCAGGTAATAATTAATTAATAATTAAATGCTTCTTAATTGTCTAACCTATTTATTCCACTTCTTTTTCAGAGCGCAAAGAACCTGGGCAGTTCTAGACACAGTAGAGACTGCACCTACAACTAGTGGTATAATATAAATGAATTAGCTTTTGGTAATTTTGATCAAAAACCCTATCAACAAAAAATTGTGAACACCTGTTCTCAAAGTATACTAATAGTTTCTTTATAAGTCATATACATGTTTCCCTGTGGTAATACACTCCACTTACTATAAATCAAATACAAAAAGAATGATTTAAGGATGAAAGATCTATTTTTTATATCTAGGTAACTATGATGACTTTAAATCACCATTTCCAATGACGTGAATGAACACTGTATACTTAGGGCAAGGTCCATTGCTAAAAATAATGAATGCACATATCACAAATTTGTAAGTACTTACAATCTGGCCAACTGCTTTCAGCTGTCATTAGAGTTGATGAAAATAAATTACCAGGGGTAGAACTATTGACTCCTCATTGTCTGTGCTTGCACTACTGGAAGTTTCTTCACAGAAAATTTCAAAAGCCATTCTTCCCACCCCCATGCCTCTTTCCCTCCTTCTCTCTCTTTGGTTCTTCTGCCTTCACCCATCTCTGTCAACCACCTTAGCTTCTCTGCTAAGTCTTAGACTTTTTCTCTGGCATTTACCAGGGGCTCCCATATCTAAATATTTTCCATCTTAGAAAATTCTTTTTCTAAGTTTGTACATTCTCCTTTACCTGTTCTTAGTAGGAGAGGGGAGGAGAGGATGGGAAAGCTAAGAACATGCATGTATTTATAAATCTGCCCTTTCCTTCCACTCCTATGAATATTGGATTGCAATGTGAATGAGGAAGGAATATCTACCTTGTGGAAATTTGAAAGAGAACATGATTTTAAGTTCTTAAGTTCTAGGTAGGAACCATTCCTACTTAGATCCAGATAGAATTTTAATCACAACCTTGGACAAAAGGGAGAGAACTAGAAGTAATGAAACGATGCATAGAGCCAAATCTTTAGAATCAACATATAAAACAAAAGAATTAAAGGTTGCTTATTTATTTTAACTTGATCATTTATATTATTAAAAAGAGAATGAGCTAGATAAATGGATATGTAAAAATGGTTGGTTGTAGACAAGAAAGAACAGAGATTTTCAAATGTAAAGGGAAAACTATAGCCCAGGAATAGCTGAAGTTAATCCTGTCAGAAGGCAGCAGAGAATACACACATTCTTCTAGAATGGGAAAATCATCAGAGATATTCAAGAGGTAAAATGTGCATATTCAGCGGTAGAAATCTCTCAAGGAATAGGGCAGAGCCAAAGGATTTACAACCTGAATAGACTCTTGAGTAGGAGAGAACTAACCGGAGTGCACTGGTGGGGACAAAAGACAAAACAAAAAGAAAACAGGCGCAAAGTGGTGAGTCGGCTGTCGGGCTGTCAGAAGAGAAGTGAAAAGGGCAAGGGCCAGTGAAGGCAATGTCCCTAAAACCCAAGACAATGAGAAGTGTGGCAGCAGGTTAAACAGAGAAGATAGCAAGGTAAAATACTTCTTAAAGAGAAACTTCTGGTGCAGAGGAGTTTTTAACAGAATGTTTTCAGCATACCCAAAGTTGGGGAAAATGTTTTGAAGCCTTGAATTTCTTTCTAAATGTCTCCTTGGCTGAAAGAGAGTCTCATATTCACTCTTAAAGCCGTTGTTGGCAAGGGAATGGCACTGTCATGTTGGGAATCACATCTTCAAGGTTCACAAACGATGCTGCCACACCTGTGGCTGCAGTTACCTAAGATTAAAGAAAACAGGGACACCGGAGAAAGAAGAAAGTGGGGATGATTGTTGGGTAAAGAATCAAGAGAATCTGCATTTGGTGAGATTTGGTGAGATTTGGACTAGTCTTAAAGAATGGGTTAGAAAAACAGTATGGGGATTCATAAAAAAAATTAAAATGGAACTACTATATAATCTAGTAATCCCACTTCTGAGTATATTTCCAAAGGAATTGAAGTCAGTACGTCAAAGAGTATCTATACTCCCACACTCACTGCGGCACTATTCAGAGTAGCCAAGGGATGGAAATAACTGAAGTGTCCATTAACTGAAGAATGGATGAAGAAAATGTGGTGTACACACACGATGGAATACTATAGAGCCATAAAAAGAATGAAATCCTGTCCTTGTTATAACGTGGATGGAATTGGAGATCATTATGTTAAGAGAAATAAGCCAAGCACAAAAGGAAAATGTACCGCGTGATCTCTGTTTTATGTGGAATCTATCTTTTAAAAAAAGTTGATTTCACTGGAAGTTGAGAGTGGAATGAATGGTGGTTCTCAGAGATTGGGGAGAATAGGTGGCAGGGAGGGATGGGGAAAAGTTCATCAGTGGGTACTAAGTAAATATGAGCAAAAAAGTTCTGGTGTGTTATTGCACACTGTGGTGACTGCAAATAACGATAATGTACTACATACTTCAAAAAGTGAAAAGAAAATATTTTAAATATTTTTACCATATAGAAAATGATAAATGCCTAAAAAGATAGATTTATTTAACCTGATTTTAAAATTATGCAATGTACATATTTATAAAAACATCACATGGTACCTCATTAATATTTACAATTTGTATGTTTTTATATATAAGCTTAAAATAAATTTAATTTTAAAAGAATTGTCGCTAAAAGAAGTCAGAAATTGACAAAAAAAAAAAATGGAGAAAAGGTATTTCCATTGGTGGGGAATGTTCTGCATAGAGGCACAGAAGCAGTGAACCACTGGGTGCCTTTCAGTTTGGTACTATTAGAGGCCAAGGCACATAGAGGGAAGTGGTGTTAAAGGATGTACAAGAATATGCTGCTTTCTGATCAGGCAGAGCCTTGAATGCTGAACAACAGAATCTAATTGTGTGATAAAATAAGTTTGAAACTTCTACATTTGATCAGATTCTTAAGTTTGGGTTCTGATTGCTCTTCCTCACTTCCTAATATTGAATCTTGAGAGGATCAAAAACAGTACCCCCCACCCCTCAATTCAAGTTTGGAAATAATTGAGATGTAGACGCAGGCATCAGGCAGGAGGAAATAAAAATATCACCTCTTTTTCTGCTCCATGGTCAGATTGGCTTGAGGGTCGGAATACACATGCAGCAGCAATGGATTCCCTAACCTGCCTCCCTGAATGAGATGTCCCAAGTTGGGCATGGCAACACCAGTATGCAGGTGTCCTTCTCTGTCACAGAGCAGCAGAGTCAGATGTGTGTTTTCCATGGGGTGGCAAATCCCTAGAGGGGAATGGGAAGGGGCTGAGAAAGCACCTTCAGCTTCTCTTAAGTCTTTTGTGTATAAGTGACTCCTCTTTCCTTCTATAGGATAGGAAGAGGCTGATGGAACAAGAAGCTGTAGCCCCCTCCACTTGTAACATGAAAATAGAGACAACAAATCCCCAGGACCCCATGTCTGCTTTTTAAGAAGGCCCAACTAATTCTTCCTTTATGATCACAACATACCCACTGTTTTCCTGATATCCTGGTTCCTGAATTGGTTATTGTGAGCTATTCTGAGATGCACTGTTGCTATGATCCTTCCCACATCTGTCTCTGGGTCAGATGTTGTGCTGCTTCCTTGTAAACTTGATAGTGCCTTTAGCCTGAAACATAAATTCTGTTTTATAAGTCTAAATGTTATTTGATACAGCTTTGAGATTATATCTTCCCAATTAAATGATCTGACATGTGAAAGCACTTAGTAGAGTAGCTATATGCCCGATAAATGTGTTGCTTCTATTTCCCCCATGCCTGCTTTAACTTTTGAGGTCCTTGACCTTCGCATGCCCTTGGTAACTTCTTTCTGAAATCATTCTGTAGGTCGACCTATTAGGGTTTTGAAAACTTTAATTTCCAACGTAGCACTCTTTCTCCACCAGCCCTTCAATGTTGGGAGGTGAAATCTGTACTGGGTACAATTTTTCTGTCATCTCCTGCCTTCAATTTTGAAATGCTAAACTGGTAGACAGTAGGTTTTCCCAGAAGCTGCTGCAGGAGAGGCCTTATGACCATTTTGCCCTGTTACTCCATTACATTGCTATGAATGCATCATAAAATGAGAATCCATCAGCTGTCACACCTCTGATATTATTATTTTTTTATTAGTTGCTCAAGACAATACAATGATCTTGACATATCATACATTTGATTCAAATAGGGTATGAATTCTCATTTTTCCATGTGTACAGATTGCAGGATCACACTGGTTATACATCCATGTGTATACATACAGCAATCCTAGTGTCAGTTGTATTCTGCTGCCCTCCCTATCCCCCCTCCCCTCCCCTCCCATCACTATTCTCTACCCATTCTACTGTGACACTTATCTCTCTCTCTCTCTCTCTCTCTCTCTCTCTCTCTTTTCTTCCTTTCCTCCTCACACCATCTTATATGTATTTTGTGAACCCATGAGGGTCTCCTTCCATCTTCCGTGCAATTCCCCTTCTCCCTCCCTTTCCCTCCCTCCTCTTTTCCTTGTTTCGTGGTAATCTTCTTCTCATGCTCTTCCTTCCTACTGTTTTGAGTCACCTCCCTTATATCAGAGAAGACATTCGGCATTTGTTTCTTAGGGATTGGCTAACTTCGCTTAGCATAATCTGTTCTAGTGTCATCCATTTCCCTGCAAATGCCATGATTTTGTTATTTTTTTAATGCTGAGTAATATTCCATTGTGTATAAATGCCACATTTTTTAAATCCATTCATCTGTTGAAGGGCTTCTGGGTTGGTTCTACAGTCTAGCTATTGTGAATTGTGCTGCTATGAACATTGATGTAGCTGTGTCCCTGTAGTATGCTCTTTTTAGGTCTTTTGGGTATAGTCAAAGAAGGGGAATAGCTGGGTCAAATGGTGGTTCCATTCCCAGCTTTCCAAGGAATCTCCTCTGATATTATTGAAAAGCAAAATTAATCTACCAGAAATCTGATATCAGAGTTGTTCTCCTGGACAATTATTTTCTATCATTTACATTATACTGTCATTACATTCTTTTTAACATTTCCTTTGTTTTCAGTCCCCATTTATTATTATTTTGTATTTCCCTTTCCCCAAAGATCATGCCAAGGACTGATTCAATATACTTCCTAATATTAGGGGCTACTATGGGGGTGGGGCATATAGGTGCTTTGGCAAATGAAAATTAGCCTTTGTAGCAAAAAATTCTTAAATTTTGTTCACTTTGATTCTTAGACTCAATCTGAGCTAGAGGTAGGTCTAGTCCCCATAGCTCTAAATAACAAACCCTGAATTGTTTTGCTCACTTGGATATGAAGATAACACTAGGACTTTTGAGGACTCTCAGCCTAGCACCTGTCTGAGGCCCCCTGTGACATCTACCACACAGTCCACTGGGAAACTGATGATAAACTCTACCACCCTTTTATCTTCTCCAGCCCCACAATATTCTCAGCCCAGCCATCTGCTTCAGGACACTTCCTGTGCTGGGATGGCCCTTTTCTAGGTTGTTAGTGGTCATGGTGTGCTGACTCACAATTAGATTGAAGCGTAGCCCTCAGGGAGGTTTGGCTTCTCTCCAGCATGCTCCACTGAACACAGCTACCATGAGCTCCACCTTTCTCACCTTAGTGTCCTGTGTCCAGTTCACTTCGCCCTGTTCAACTCAGAGGTGGCAAGGGATTTACAAAGCTTTTTAGCAGAGACTGTCACTTCCTTGCTGGAGTCTAAAAAAGTGTTTTCTTAGTAACTGCCCCCCCTCACCCCCATCAACCACTCATTGCTGAGAGCCCAGATAAGAACTTAGCATCCAGGGTCATCTCTGCTTAGATCCCACACTACAGACTAGAACTGTTCCGGCCACCTTGGGACCCAGGAGGGCAATTTAATATATGGAGGATGACCAAGCAGAAAACAGAAAAAAATCTTGAATCTCTGATGCAGTTGAGCCACTGAGTTATTCAACTGTGGAATTGTTCTTCCCTGTGTGTTAATAAATTCAGTCCATTATCAAGTTCTCGTTCTTCTAAAGCTGCCCCCTAAATTCTCAGATTCATCCTGTCCTTTCTATCTCTACCACCACTAGCGTGAAGCACCAACATCTCTGCACAAACCTAGTGGGTCAGGCTGCCTTTTAGAGTCACTCTCCTTAAACTCACCTTTCCCTTGCACTAACAGGATCTTTCTATGCAAGTTGGTCATTTGAACTTCCTTACTCAAAAATCCTTTAGGGACTCCCAAGTCCCTCCAGAGCAAAACCATTCCCTTACCAATGCACTCAAGTCCCTCTCCGGCTCCTGCCTCCCTCTCCTGATATGTCTCCCAAGCCTGTCTTACACCAAGTTGCCTTCCCTTCTGCAGTCACGCCCTCCTGTCATGCTCTGTCTGGCACTCTCTTGCTTGTTTCATTTGGCTGTTCCTCATCCTTCACAACAGAGCAGATATGACATCCCCCCTTGGGCTCCCACAGCAACCTGGGCCTGTCTTCATATTGTCACTTATCCTTTTTATTGAATGCAATTGTTTGTGTAAAAATCTCACCACATTGAACTCTGAACTCTTCAAATGCAGAAGCTGTGTCCTTATTCACCTTGGCCCATCCACTCTGCGTTTTACCCTTAGGGCAGACATTCATTAACCATATGGTGGACTGAGTGTGACACCAAGCATCAGACTTCACTGCTTTCATCCTCCCACTGTAAAGATGAAAAGGTTCAGGCCCAAACAAATGTCTAGTGGTCCTCTGGAGCACCACAGCCATGACCCTGCTTTTTTTTTTTTTTCTTCCTGCCATGATCACAGTCTGCTGAGCTGGGTACCTCTGGACTCAAAATGACTTCAGCCTTGCCCCTCTCGGAGCCAGTTGTCAACATGACCACGTGCAGCAGTGCAGTCACAGCTGGGCTCTGTAGAGTGGGGAAATCGATGTCAAGCTGGCTTCCTGCTGTCCTGCAGCTTCAGGGTGGCCTGACATGAGTGGGCTGAACAGCCAACTTGGCAGCAGCTGTTCCTGCCTTGAGGGATGTGGGGGAGGCAGGCAGAAGGAAAAGAGGGCCTTAAGATCCCCAAACCAGCCCTACCTAGGGATTCCATGGGTACCTGGGAGCAGGTCCCTTGAACACACACCAGCCTTTTGCCCCTACTTGGCAAAAGGAATGTGTGTTATGTTTAATAGTAATGTTGAAAAATAATAATTAAAAAACCCAGGCACTATCAATCACTGAAATGCATGCAGCTGAGTTACTCTTCAGAAGAGGCCAAGGAACCAAGCCTGTATCCTAAATCAGGATGGATGGTAGACCAGCTCTGACAAGGCTTCTAGGCACAGGGGATTCAAGTCAGCATCAGCTTTATCAAGTCTGATTCGATTAGTTTCTTCAGTCAATTTTATTCACTCTGGCCACAGGATAAATCATGTTTCTATCTTGCTGTTCTGCTCTTTTCCTGTTGATTTAAAAATAGTGACCTTATTTCCTTGTCAAGTGGTCACTGGATTTACCTAATAGTGCTCAGGAGGAAAACCCTTGAGATCTCCTGCCATTCTTTTTGCTAAAAGAAAACTGACCTGACTCTGTAGCAAGAGGGCCCTTTTACTTCACTCTTTTGTCCCCAAATAAAGTCACTGAGTCCTCTGATCACAGGAAAAGACAATTCAAAACGGTGTTTTCCTGATCTTTTTGTTAGAAATATGGTTCAAGTGACTTATGGCCACATGATTTTCTGGGCCTCAGAGATGATCAAGTTGTACCATTTCATTTCATAAATATGGAAATAGAAGGCCAGAGGTAAGGGAATCCCTTAACAGCCAGGGCATCCAGCCGATGATTAGAAATGTGACTGGAAGGAGGTGGTAGAGATACACATGCATGGAACCAAGAAACTAAAATCTGAAAAACAGACAACTTATCGTTTAAATATTTCATCTTAGGAAAAATTCACCATAAAAATTCACATAAAGTTTATGGATTCTTCATTTTAAAAACATGATTCAGTTTAGCAAAATTACATTGAAGAAGGAATGTTTAAGAACAACTCTTTCTAAGATGTTTTCTCCTCCTCCTCCCTCACCCTTCTCCCTAATTCCTTTCTAAATGCATTAACTCCAGCTCATGACTAGCCCTGAATCCTCTGATTCTCCATCACGATTGCCCTCTGGGTCTTTTTCAGATGCAGAGATCTTTTTCATCCACCAGTCAGCACTGGTCCTACCCTCTGGATGTCCACTGGTACCTACTCCAGCCCATATGGAGCTTGTCTTTTTTGAACACTAATGAATTCATACTGCTTAGCTATGCCCCGATTTTCTTTGACTCCTGATGCTGTGTTTCCTAAACTAGACTGGAAACTTTTGATAGCAGAGAATGACTTACTTTAATTTCTTTTTCATTTGTTCTTTTTAGTGTGACTTACTTTTTATGGTGGCTTCTTTATACCTAACACAACATTGGTATATAGTAGATGCAAGAAAGTATGCTCGTAAACTAGCTCTCTAAAGCAAAGGAAAAGTCCTGATTTCTGGTGATGTGAAATTGGGAGAGATGTCCAGAATTGGCTCTCTCAAGCCTATAAGAGTTCACTCCACCATATCACTGTTAGACACTAATAACAAGTGTTTGATCCATTGTGCACACATGATGTGTGAATTGTATTTGTCAGCAAGTTTCAGGTTGAGATAAAATTTTGCCAATATTTATCACAAAATTTAGCCAATATTTATCACAAAATTTAGCCAATATTTATCACAAAATTTAATCCATTAGCCAACATTTTTTTTCATAAAACTTGTTGAACATATACTAATGCTTCCAGTAATTGATCTAGGCACTAACCTCATGGGACTTGAAGTCAAAAGGGAAAAGAAGATATTAAGCAAACAGATGAAGGAAAAAGAGGTGATTATTTAATTATAAGCTATGGTAGGCATGATGGAGAAAATCCAAAGTGCTAAGAGAGTATGCCAAGGAAATTTTAACTTACATTGATGAAATGGGAGTGGATGATTCAGGGGAGATTTCTTTGAAGAATTAACATTCCCACTACCACCAAAAGGATCGATGATCAGGAGTTACATGGGTGAAATGGAGTTGCGGGGGGCAATATTGGAAATGGGGACAATGTGTAGAAAAAACTTGAGGCAGAAAGAACTTGACCAATAAGAAATTAAAAGAAAGGCAGTGCAGCAGAGAGCACTAAGAGAGGGAATGGGGGGAGGAGATGAGGCTAGATAAATGGGCAGAGGCTGATCACGCACGGCCTTGGAGACCATGTTCAGGAGCTTGAATTTTATTTTGAGTTTGTTTGGTTTGTGGTATATGAGGATTGAACCCAGTGTCTTGCACACACTAGGCAAAAACTCTAAAACTGAGCCACATCCCTTCTATTTTAACTTTGATGGGAAATGATTTATTATTTTTAACAAAGGAAGTGACATAATTTGATTTGTGTCTTAGAAATGTTCCTGGGTTGGTATAATGAGAATAAATTGGGTGGGGGGGATGGGTGGGAGACACTATAAATAGGGAGACAGTTAAGGAAACTAATGCAAAGTAGATGTGGCATATAATGGTGTCTTGCCCTAGAATTCCTGAAACCCAGAGAACTTGCTTAGGGAGCAGTGGTATCTTGAGGTGAGATAAAACATCTGCCAACAGGTAAGTATTAGTGAGAGGTGGGTAAGGAAGTAAAGAAGGCAGAGGAGGGATGGCTGAAAGAGTCAGGAGGAAAAGTCAGGAGGCAGGTATATTCTCAGGAAGTCAAGATCAGAGACTCTCTCAAGGAGAGGGGAGCGAGCAACTGTGTCAAAAGCCGCTAAAATGTCGAAGAAGGTGAGAATTGAAAAGCCTCTGTTAGATTTAGCAGTATGGAAGTCATTGGTGACTTTTGTGTTTTGGGTGCAGTGGTGGCTGCTGGAGACAGACTAGCAAAAGTGAATACATAGAAGTGGCAAGGCAACTCTCTAGAGAAATTTACCTGTGAAGGGAGAGGGAAGAGAGAGAGAGAGAGAGAGAGAGGAGAGAGACAGAGTGTGGTGGGGGTATAAATGAAGGCATGTCTTTTCAGATGGGACCCAGTTCAGCATATCTGAAAGGCAGGTAATGGTTGACATACCTGGTAGAGAGGGAATGACTGACAATGAAGGAGAGAAGGTAATCAAGTGTCTGAACGATCAGATGGGAAGATTCCAATAAAAAATGGAAGGATTAGCATTTGTTAGTCTTTTACCATCACTATGACACAGAGAAAGTTTTCCAGAGGAGTGGCTAAAATATTTTCTTAAAGAGAGATGGGGCTCCATGGTTCTGTGTTACTTTCTTCTTAAATGTGAGATTTAGATGCAATTAGAATAAGGCTGGCAGTAAAAATGGACCTATTTTGTTAGGTGTTGCTCGTCTGTCTTTTCCCTGTCACTGAACTTAGCAATATAATCTAGAGCTTTTGTACTGAGTTTGAGGTAGTATAGACCACATTGACAGGGTAATCTTATATTTCCTCTCACCAACATGTAGCATATTCTTTGGGAAGGAGGCTGAGGGTGGTGCTGATAGATTGGTAAATTCGGTAGAGAGAAAATGAAGAAATTCACTTCTGATGACCTTTATTTTCTCTCTAACGAAGTGAAAATCAAGATTAACTTAGAGTGAGGAGACCAGATAAAGGAATTGGTGATTTTAGGAGAAAAATGGGGTTTAACATAGACACTATAGTGGATGAGAAGTAGTTTACATTTTTTGTATAGGATAAGGGAAGCCAATCAGATTCCTTGCAATAAAATCTTCACATTTTCTCCAACCCTTCCCTCTGAATGCAGGAATTAAATTTGTGTTGTTGAGACGGGCATGGTGGCACACACCTGGAATCCCAGGGACTTGGGAGGCTGAGACCAGAGGATCACAAGTTCAAGAACAGCCTCAGCAACTTAGCAAGGCTCTCAGCAACTTAGTGAGACCCTGTCTCAAAATAAAAAAATAAAAATGGGCGGGGAATGTGGCTCAATGATAAAGTGGCCCTGGGTTCCATACCGATTATGAAAAAAAATGTATGTGTATATAAATTAATATATATTATTAATACATACATATATATATGTGTATGTGTATATATATATATATATATATATATATATATATATATATATTNTTTTTTTTTTTTTTTTTTTTCTGTTGTTGAGCTGGTTGTCTGAAAGGGACCTTATCTTTAAGTAGGATGGGATTCCTGGAAAAGTAGCTATGCTTTCTCAATAGCAAGCCCTTGGTCTCAGGACACTAATAGGACATTCTAAGTATTAGTCACCATTCATTCTTCTGCCCCTCTTCTCAACCCCTAGACTCCATTCTTTTCATACTACCCTGGCACCTGGCTCCATGGGCTCATCTCCTCCCTTCTGTGGCACACTCTAGTGCACTGCTTCTCAAAGGGTCATCTGAGGACTAATGTCCACCTGTGGACTATTTGTTACCCATCAGGACAGGATAAGGACTCACTACAGAACATAAGTAAACTATGTCACTGAGCACACTGTTTAGCTGACATGTTTTCAGAGCAAAATTTTCTCAATGAAACAGGCAACCCATTGATTTATTTCATAATGTGAACTCCTTTTCTCTGGGGGACTACCCCAACTAATTCCCTGAGCAGTTATTTTGAGTAGTGTTGCTCTAGTGCAGTGTCTTTTTAAACCACAGATCATTACCCATTAGTTGGCTGTGAAATCAATTTAGTACAGCTAGCTCTTTTTTAAATAAATGAAATAGATTAGAAGAGAAAATATCAGTGTGCATTACACAGATTGGTTGTACATGAAGTAATGGTAAACATTTCATAAAACTTTTGTTTTATTTACATGCATATGTATATATACATTGGGCTTCTGTGTAAAATCATTTCTTGCTGTGGATTAAGATCCATACCCATAAGAAACACTACTCTAGAATTTCCTATCTCAACTCTAGTATTTTCCTCTCTCTTGAGCCACCATTCATTCTCTCCTGCCCCAACCCTGACTGCTTCTCTGCAGCCACTGACCACGCCTCCTGTCCAACACACAGGTTCCATGCTGGATCCCACCACAAAGCACAACAGTGACATTTCACAGTTCACTAGTCTCTCGCTAAAGAACAAGCCGTGTTTCTTGTTCTCCCACACAGTTGGGAAATTATTTTGATCTGTGTGTCTGTAGCAAAAATGTGCCAAAAAATAAGGTTGCATAAGATAAGTCAGCACAGATCTTTCAGAGTCTCAAATTATAGTCTGAAAAGAGTTTACAATATGAAACCCACAGACATCTTTATCTGATTTGAGATCCACAAGGTTTACCTTATTATTTAGTGGCCAGAAGGGAAGATCCAGGTTTTGACAGATATAGGTATGATGCTAGACAAAATGCAGAATTCCCAGATAAATTTAAATTTCATATTAACACCACATAGTTTTTTTTCTTTTTAGAATCAACATTCCCATGCAATATTTGGGAAAAAATATGTATTACTTATCTAAAATTCATATTTAGCATAGTGCTTTGAATTCTTAATTTGCTAAATCTGGAAAGCCCAATGGGGTAGGAAGCTTGAAGTCATCCTATTTGGTTAAGTAAGAGACCACACAATGCCTGTCACTGAAAAATTTTCAAATGTATATGGTATTGTATATACATGTTATGGGCCTTCACAAGACCTTGGAAGAGGCTATGAAAGTGAGGGTCTCCAACTTCACCTAGCATTCCTTCAGTCTGAGGAGGACATCAATATGTCAGCCCAATGTATAGAAAATGGAGAGGGATTTCCCCCACTTGTATGTTGGGGTGGTGGTGGTTAATAGCTCTAGGAACATCAAGTAATAAAAGAGAAAGAGGTGATCTCTGCTTCTATCAGTTGATAAAGGAAGGGAGGAAAGAAGGGAAGAAGCAAGGAAGTAAGGAGGGAAATTACTGCCTGAGAACGCTTGCTATTACAATCTCCTTTCTTATCTCTAGCTCCACCACTGGACTCTCTCTCTCTCTCAATTTATTTTTTATTTTTATTTCTTTCCATATTTTATTGGTTTATTATAATTATACATAGGGTAGAATTCATTGGTGCATATGTATACATGCACACAAAATAACCATATAATTTGGCCAATATCATACCTCAGTATATCTCCTTGCCCTCCTCTCCTCCCCCCCCCCCCCATCCATTTTCTCTATCCTACTGGTCTCCCTTCAATTTTCATGTCCTCTCCTAATTTAAAAAGAAAGGCACTTGGATCATCATTCAGGATCTATTGATCTGGGGAACAAAAATAAAGGATCAAATCAGGACTCATCATGAGCAGTTTAATTTGTTTAAGCACAAACTTTTATAGTCCTTGGGAAATTTGGAGAGTCTAACATTGCAGAGACAGTCCTCCCTCCATATCCATGAGTATATCTGTGGGTTACACCAACTGTGGATCAAAAAGTGTTTTTTTTTTTTTTAAATTGCATCTGTTCAAAAATATCCACCAGAAGACTTCTAGAGCTCATAAACAAATTCAGCAGAGTAGGAGAATACAAATCAACATACAAACATCAATAGCTTTCCCTACACACCAATAATGAATTTTCTGGAAAAGAAATCAGAAAAAAATTACACTCACGATTATCTAAAAAATAAAATATCTGGAAATAAATCCAATCAAGAATATGAAATAGAGAGGAGAAGGAAGATGGCGGCGAGGGGAGTGCATTGCCCCCGTGTGCTGCTTCACTGTGTGGGAGTATGACAAGTCAGGACGGCTAAAGGATATCTTGTTAGGAATTTCCAGCAATAGTGGGGTGCTCCGGAACCTGGAGGAAGGATTTCCATCGCACGAGGATCGGCTACGGGGACTCAAACGCGAGAGGTTTGTCGCACGGAGGGTAACACTGCTTATTCAGCAAATCGCCCCGCGGCTAGAGTCTGCAGCGCGCGCTGGGAAACGAGGAGATAGCGACCCAGGGATACAGCGCTGCAGTTTCTGCCAGCCGTGCAAGCACCGTACTCAGGGCTGAATTCTGGGTTTGAGACGGGGAAGGAAGTGGTCCATCTCGGTTCTCCACACCGGTCAGACCACAGAGGAGGCCAGCAGCCACCATGTTGGAAAGCTGACGTCACCATCCCTGTTTTCGACTGACCGCAGCTCATTCAGCCATAGAACAGGTAATTTCAGGCTGCCATTCGCCTGCGGCTTGCAGACAGATTGCTAGGGTTCAGTGCCTGGGTGCTTCTTAGAACCTGATCTTTTTTTTTTATTTTTTTTAATTTTTATTATTTTTTTTTTATTGTGGGTTGTTCAAAACATTACAAATTTCTTGACATATCATATTCCACACTTTAGAACCTGATCTTATCGGAGCGAACACCGAGCGCGGGGCGGCCGAGTTCCGGCTCCCGGAACCGTCCCGGAACTGCCCTGGCCCAGGGCTGCGGAGCCTGCGGAGGCTGCTTCTTGGACCCTGCTCCTATCAGAGCATACACCAAGCACTAAGCGGCCGAATTCCGGCTCCCGGAACTGAGCCCGCGGGGACTGCTTCTTGGAGCCTACACTTATAGGAGCTTACACCGAGCACGGAGCGGCCGAGTTCCGGCTCCCGGAACTTCCCTGGCCCGGGGCTAGGAGCCCGCGGAAACTGCTTCTCGGTCCGGGTCCTGCTGAGGGCCGGTCAGGACTCACCCGTTGCTTTGGTTGCCCGGCAAGGGGAACGAAATGCTGCCATTCGCATAGGATACCAACATGGCAGAGATCTGATGTCATCAGAAAGCGGCGGAGGAGAGAACTTCATCAATACCAGCGGCGACAGAAACAGTTGGTCTCCTGGTAGGGGGGGTGAGGCACAGACACCCGAGTCTCCTCAATTTGTCGTCGAGCCAGAGGGGAGGAGCCGGGCAGCCACCAGCGCCCGGAGCAGGCCCAGCGGCTCGCCAGCGTGGTGACCGCGTGACCCCAATTGGAGAGGGGGCGGAGCGGAGCCGCCACCCGCACCCGCAAGGTGGGCAGACCCGCGACCCAGTGGTACATGGGCGTGGTAGGAGGGGCAGGGCAGAGCCGCCGTTCGCGCTTGCAAGGTAAACAGACCTGTGACAGCCTGGCGGGTCAGGCCCAGTGGCCTGCCAGTGTGGTACACACGTCACCCCAACTGGAGTAGGGGCAGAGCAGATCCTTCTCCCACGCCCGGATCAGGCCCTGCCGGTGTGGTGGTCACGTGACCCCAATTGGAGTGGGGGCGGAGCGGAACCGCCACCCGTGCCCGCAGGGTGAGCAGACCTGTGACCAACCTGCAGATCAGGCCCAGGGGTCCGCAGGCGTGGTAGGAGGGGCAGGGCAGATCCGCCGCCCGCGCCTCCAAGGTAGGCAGACCTGCAACAGACCGGCGGATCAGGCCCAGGAGCCTGCCGGCGTGGTACACACACCACCCTAATTGGAGTAGGGGCAGAGCAGAGTCGCCGCCCGTGCCAGGAACAGGCCCAGCGTCCTGCAGGCGGGGTAGTCACGACACCCCAATTGGAGTAGGGGCAGAGCAGAGCCTCCACCCGTGCCCGAAAGGTGGGCAGATCTGCGACCGACCAGCGGGACAGGCCCAGTGGCCTGCCGGTACGACAGACACGTCACCCCATTTGGAGTAGGGGCAGAGTAGAGCCGCCGCCCGCGCCTGCAGGGTAGGCAAACCTGCAACCGACCGGCGGATCAGGCCCGGTGGCCTGCCGGCGTGGTACACTCGTCACCCCAATTGGAGTAGGGGCAGAACAGAGCCGCCGCCAGCGCCCAGAACAGGCCCAGTGACCTGCCGGCGTGGTAGCCACGACACCCCAATTGGAATAAGGAGAGAGCAGAGCCGCCGCCCGCGCCTGCAGGAAAGATACGCAAGCAGTATGAAAAGACAAGGAAAGAAAGGACCACAAGCAATGCAGGTCAACGCAACTTTAGAAGAGGTAACAGCTGCAGCAGATGGAATGTCAGATAAAGAATTCAGGATATACATGCTTCAGATGATCTGGAGTATCAAGGAAGACATTAAACAGCAAAATCAGACAATGAAAGATCACTTCGACAATGAATTACGCAAACAAATCCAGGAAGCAAAGGATCAACTATACAGGGAGATAGAGGTTATAAAAAACAAACAAACAGAAATCCTAGAAATGCAGGAAGCAATAAACCAACTTAAAAACTCAATGGAGAATACTACCAGCAGAGTAGAACACTTAGAAGATAGAACATCAGACAATGAAGACAAAGTATTTCAACTGGAAAAGAACATAGACAGCTCAGCAAGACTGTTAAGAAACCATGAGCAGAACATCCAAGAAATATGGGATAACATTAAGAGACCAAACTTAAGAGTCATTGGGATACAGGAAGGTACAGAGCTCCAAACCAAAGGAATGAGCAGTCTATTCAATGAAATAATACGAGAAAACTTCCCAGACTTGAAGAATGAGACAGAATCCCAAATCCTAGAAGCCTACAGGACGCCGAATGTGCAAAATCATAAGAGATCCACACCTAGACACATTATAATGAAGATGCCCAACATACAGAATAAGGAGAGAATTTTAAAAGCTACAAGAGAAAGGAAGCAGATTACATTTAGGGGTAAGCCAATCAGGATAACAGCTGATCTTTCAACACAGACTCTGAAAGCTAGAAGATCCTGGAATAACATATTTCAAACACTGAAAGAAAATGGGTTCCAACCAAGAATTGTGTATCCAGCGAAATTAAGCTTCAGGATGGAAGATGAAATTAAAACCTTCCACGATAAACAAAAGTTTAAAGAATTCGCAGCTAGAAAACCATCTCTTCAAAACATCCTCGCCAAAGCATTACAGGAAGAGGAAATGGAAAATAACAATGAAAACCAACAGTGGGAGGTAGGACAGTAAAGGGGGGGAAAATAATCAAAGAGGAAAACAAACCATGTTTAGTAACAGAAATAAACAAATATGGCTGGAAGAACAACCCATATCTCAATAATAACCCTAAATGTTAATGGCTTAAACTCACCAATTAAGAGACACAGGCTAGTAGAATGGATCACAAAACAAGACCCAACAATATGCTGCCTACAGGAGACGCATTTGATAGGAAAAGACATACATAGGCTGAAGGTGAAAGGTTGGGAAAAATCATATCACTCATATGGACTTCGGAAACAAGCAGGAGTGTCCATACTCATATCAAATAAAATAGATTTCAAGCCAAAGTTAATCAAAAGGGATAAAGAGGGACACTACATACTGCTTAAGGGAACCATACACCAACAAGACATAACAATCATAAATATTTATGCCCCAAACAATGGTGCAGCTATGTTCGTCAAACAAACTCTTCTCAAGTTCAAGAGTCTAATAGACCACCATACCATAATCATGGGAGACTTCAACACACCTCTCTCGCCACTGGACAGATCTTCCAAACAAAAGTTGAATAAGGAAACTATAGAACTCAATAACACTATTAATAACCTAGACCTAATTGACATATATAGAGTATACCACCCAACATCAAGCAGTTACACTTTTTTCTCAGCAGCACATGGATCCTTCTCAAAAATAGATCATATATTATGTCACAGGGCAACTCTTAGACAATATAAAGGAGTAGAGATAATACCATGCATCTTATCTGATCATAATGGAATGAAACTGAAAATCAACGATAAAAGAAGGAAGGAAAAAGCATACATCACTTGGAGAATGAACAATAGGTTACTGAATGATCAATGGGTTATAGAAGACATCAAGGAGGAAATTAAAAAATTCTTAGAGATAAATGAAAACACAGACACAACATATCGGAATCTATGGGACACATTGAAAGCAGTTCTAAGAGGAAAATTCATTGCTTGGAGTTCATTCCTTAAAAAAAGAAAAAACCAACAAATAAATGATCTCATACTTCATCTCAAAATCCTTGAAAAAGAAGAGCAAAACAACAGCAAAAGAAGTAGAAGGCAAGAAATAATTAAAATCAGAGCTGAAATTAATGAAATCGAAACAAAAGAAACAATTGAAAAAATTGACAAAACTAAAAGTTGGTTCTTTGAAAAAATAAACAAAATCGACAGACCCTTAGCGATGCTAGCGAAGAGAAGAAGAGAGAGAACTCAAATTACTAGCATACGGGATGAAAAAGGCAATATCACAACAGACACTTCAGAAATACAGAAGATAATCAAAAACTATTTTGAATCCTTATACTCCAATAAATTAGAAGATAGTGAAGGCATAGATAAATTTCTTAAGTCATATGATCTGCCCAGATTGAGTCAGGAGGATATAGACAACCTAAACAGACCAATATCAATTGAGGAAATAGAAGAAACCATCAAAAGACTACCAACTAAGAAAAGCCCAGGACCGGATGGGTATACAGCAGAGTTTTACAAAACCTTTAAAGAGGAACTAATACCAATACTTTTCAAGCTACTTCAGGAAATAGAAAAAGAGGGAGAACTTCCAAATTCATTCTACGAGGCCAACATCACCCTGATACCTAAACCAGACAAAGACACTTCAAAGAAAGAAAACTACAGACCAATATCTCTAATGAACCTAGATGCAAAAATCCTCAATAAAATTCTGGCGAATCGGATACAAAAACATATCAAAAAAATTGTACACCATGATCAAGTAGGATTCATCCCTGGGATGCAAGGCTGGTTCAATATACGGAAATCAATAAATGTTATTCACCACATCAATAGACTTAAAAATAAGAACCATATGATCATCTCGATAGATGCGGAAAAAGCATTCGACAAAGTACAGCATCCCTTTATGTTCAAAACTCTAGAAAAACTAGGGATAACAGGAACATACCTCAATATTGTAAAAGCAATCTATGCTAAGCCTCAGGCTAGCATCATTCTGAATGGAGAAAAACTGAAGGCATTCCCTCTAAAATCTGGAACAAGACAGGGATGCCCTCTCTCTCCACTTCTGTTCAACATAGTTCTCGAAACACTGGCCAGAGCAATTAGACAGACGAAAGAAATTAAAGGCATCAAAATAGGAAAAGAAGAACTTAAATTATCACTATTTGCAGATGATATGATTCTATACCTAGCAGACCCAAAAGGCTCTACAAAGAAACTATTAGAGCTAATAAATGAATTCAGCAAAGTGGCAGGATATAAAATCAACACGCATAAATCAAAGGCATTCCTGTATATCAGCGACAAATCCTCTGAAATGGAAATGAGGACAACCACTCCATTCACAATATCTTCAAAAAAAATAAAATACTTGGGAATCAACCTAACAAAAGAGGTGAAAGACTTATACAATGAAAACTACAGAACCCTAAAGAGAGAAATAGAAGAAGATCTTAGAAGATGGAAAAATATACCCTGTTCATGGATAGGCAGAACTAACATCATCAAAATGGCGATATTACCAAAAGTTCTCTATAGGTTTAATGCAATGCCAATCAAAATCCCAACGGCATTTCTTGTAGAAATAGAGAAAGCAATCATGAAATTCATATGGAAAAATAAAAGACCCAGAATAGCAAAAACAATGCTAAGCAGGAAGTGTGAATCAGGCGGTATAGCGATACCAGACTTCAAACTATACTACAGAGCAATAGTAACAAAAACAGCATGGTACTGGTACCAAAACAGGCGGGTGGACCAATGGTACAGAATAGAGGACACAGAAACCAATCCACAAAACTACAACTATCTTATATTTGATAAAGGGGCTAAAAGCATGCAATGGAGGAAGGATAGCATCTTCAACAAATGGTGCTGGGAAAACTGGAAATCCATATGCAACAAAATGAAACTGAATCCCTTTCTCTCGCCATGCACAAAAGTTAATTCAAAATGGATCAAGGAGCTTGATATCAAATCAGAGACACGCCGTCTGATAGAAGAAAAAGTTGGCTACGATCTACATACTGTGGGGTCGGGCTCCAAATTCCTCAATAGGACACCCATAGCACAAAAGTTAATAACTAGAATCAACAAATGGGACTTACTCAAACTAAAAAGTTTTTTCTCAGCAAAAGAAACAATAAGAGAGGTAAATAGGGAGCCTACACCCTGGGAACAAATCTTTACTCCTCACACTTCAGATAGAGCCCTAATATCCAGAGTATACAAAGAACTCAAAAAATTAGACAATAAGAGAACAAACAACCCAATCAACAAATGGGCCAAGGACCTGAACAGACACTTCTCAGAGGAGGACATACAGTCAATCAACAAGTACATGAAAAAATGCTCACCATCTCTAGCTGTCAGAGAAATGCAAATCAAAACCACCCTAAGATACCATCTCACTCCAGTAAGATTGGCAGCCATTATGAAGTCAAACAACAACAAGTGCTGGCGAGGATGTGGGGAAAAGGGTACACTTGTACATTGCTGGTGGGACTGCAAATTGGTGCAGCCAATTTGGAAAGCAGTATGGAGATTTCTTGGAAAGCTGGGAATGGAGCCACCATTTGACCCAGCTATTCCCCTTCTTGGTCTATTCCCTAAAGACCTAAAAAGAGCATGCTACAGGGACACTGCTACATCGATGTTCATAGCAGCACAATTCACAATAGCAAGACTGTGGAACCAACCTAGATGCCCTTCAATAGACGAATGGATAAAAAAAATGTGGCATTTATACACAATGGAGTATTACTCTGCATTAAAAAATGACAAAATCATAGAATTTACAGGGAAATGGATGGCATTAGAGCAGATTATGCTAAGTGAAGCTAGCCAATCCCTAAAAAACAAATGCCAAATGTCTTCTTTGATATAAGGAGAGTAACTAAGAACAGAGTAGGGACGAAGAGCAGGAGAAGAAGATTAACATTTAACAGGGATGAGAGGTGGGAGGGAAAGGGAGAGAGAAGGGAAATTGCATGGTAATGGAAGGAGACCCTCAGGGTTATACAGTGGAGGGGGTAGAGAGAGAGGAGGGGAGGGGAGGGGAGAGGTGGGGAGGGGGGAGTGTGGAGGATGGGAAAGGCAGCGGAGCACAACAGACACTAGTATGGCAATATGTAAATCAATGGATGTGTAACTGATGTGATTCTGCAATCTGTGTATGGGGTGAAGGTGGGAGTTCATAACCCACTTGAATCAAAGTGTGGAATATGATATGTCAAGAAATTTGTAATGTTTTGAACAACCCACAATAAAAAATTAAAAAAAAAGAATATGAAATATATCTACAATTAATATAATAGAAAATGAAGAAAGAAATTGAAGAAGACATTGGAAGATGGAAAGACCTCCCATGTTCATGGATATGAGGAATAAGTATAGTTCAAATGGCACCTTACCAAAAGTAATCTACAGACTCAATGTAATCCTCATCAAAATAACAATGACATTCTTCACAGAACTAGAGAAAACAGTCCTAAAATTTATATGGAATAATAAAAGACCCAAGATGGTCAAAGCAATCCTGAGAAATAAGAGCGAAACTGGAAACATCTTAATATTTGATTTCAAATTATACTACAGAGCTATGGTAACAAAACCTGCAAGGGACTGGCACAAAACAGACACAAAGTCTAATAGAATAGAATAGAATAGAATAAGAAACACAAAGAAAAATCTATACAGATAGAATCATCTAATCCCTAACAAAGGCACTAAAAACATATATTGGAAAAAACACAAGTTTTTTTTTTTAAACAAATGGTACTGAGAAAACTGAATATCCATGTACAGAAAAATAAAATTATATCCCTGTTTCTTTCCTTGCCAAAAAGTTATTCAAAATGGACCAAAGACCTAAGAATTAAATCAGAAACTTTGCAACTGCTAGAAGAAAATATAAGGTCAACACTCTAACATTTAGGTGCAGGCAATAACTTCCTCAATAAGATACCTAAAAATCAGGAAATAATGCCAAGAATTAATAAATGGTATTTAAAGCTTCTGCACAGCAAAGGAAACAATGTAAATGTGAAAGAGAATCTACACAATAGGAGAAAATCTTTGTCAGCTACTCTTCTGACAGAGAATTAATATCCAGAATATATAAAGAACTCAAAAAACTTAACACCAATAAACCAAATAACCCAATCCATATATGGGCAAATTAACTAAACAGACACTTCTCAAAAGAAGAAATGCAAATGGCCAACAAATATATGGAAAAATGTTCAACATAATTTACAATTAGGGAACTGCAAATCAAAACTATACTGAGATTTCATCTCACTCCAGTTAGCATGACAGTCATTGAGAATACGAATAATAAATGTTGGAGAGGATGTGGAGAAAAAGGAACACTTTTACACTCTTGGTGAGATTGTTAATTAGTACAACCACTGTGGATATCAGTATGGAAGTTCCTCAAAAGAGTAGGCATGGATGACCAGCTATACCTATGACCATCTATACCACTCCTCAGTATTTATCCTAAAGAACTGAAGGTGGCAAAAAATAGCAATACATGAACACTCATGTCTATAGCAGTACAATTCACAATAGCCAATTTATGGAACTAGCCTAGGTGTCCGTTAATGGATGAAAGGATAAAGCAAATGTGGTATATATGCAAAATGGAGTTTTATTCAGCCATAGATACAAATGAAATTATGTCATTTTCAGGAAAATGGATGGAACTTTAGAGTGTAATATTAAGTGAATTAAGCCAAACTCAGAAAGTCAAAGGTTGTATATTGTCCCTCATATGGGGAAGCTAGAGAGAAAAAGGAGGCTAAAAGTGTGCGTGTGTGTGAAGGCAGGGTTCCATGAAAATAGAAGAGACACCAGTAGAGTAGAAGAAGGGAGGAAGGGGGAAGATACTGGAGAATGAAACAGAACAAATTATATTGCTATATGTGGTGTGCATGTAAAAATATGTAACAATGAATCTCACTATATGATGTTTAATGTACCAGTAAACATCTATTTTAAAATTATATCTACAGGATACATACAGATTTTTTTTCTGTCATTATTCTGCAATCACTATAGTAAAACAACTACTTGCGTATAGTTTTCATTGCACTGAGTGTTAATATGTAATCCATGATTTAAAGTATATTGGAGAGTGTGCATAGGTTATATGAAAATACAATGCCATTTAGTGTAAAGGACTAGCATCCATGGATTTAGTACATCCATGGGGAGAGGAAGAGGAATCCCTAGAATGGATCCCCTACAGACACTGAAGGGCAACTCTTTTCGTTTGTTTTTTTTGCTGCTGTGACTAAAAGACCTGACCAGAACAACTGTAGAGGAGGAAAGATTTATTTGGGGGTTCATGGTTTCAGAGGTCTCCATCCATAGAAGGTGGGCTCCATTCCTTGGGACTGGAGGTAAAGCAGAACACCATGGGAAGAGTGTGGGAGAGGAAAGCAGCTTACATAAAGTCCACTGGCCAGATACAAATACTCCAAAGCCACATCCCCAATGCCCCGCCTCCTCCAGCCACACCCCACCTGCCTCTCCTCAAAGCTCAGTTAATCTCATCAGGGATTAATTCACTGATTAGATTAAGGTTCTAGCAACCTAATTGTTTTCCCTCTGAACCCTCTCAACATTGTCTCATAAGTGAGCTTTTAAGGGACACCACCTCTAAACCATAACAGCAACTATATGCCTATTTCATTCTCTTCTCCCTTCCCCATCCCCTTGGCTCTTTCTATATACTCCAGGCCTTTCAGTGCACAGTCACATGGCACATTGAGATGTTTACACTCCTGCTTTGGGGCAGAACTGTGCTCTTCTTTCTAACTGGCAACTACCTGTACTTAAAAAAAAAAAAAAGATTCAAGGAGAATTCATAGTCTCCCTTGGTGCAGTATTTACACTTTCCTAGTCTCACTATCTAAGAATTCCTTCCTACTTTTTACTCAAATCCCCATTGCTATGTGTATTTTCTCTTATCCAGTCCTCAACTTTTCATTTACAAAGTCTCTTCACTTACTGAAAACTTTCAGCAAATCTCTGCAGTGTATGTGTGACCTAAGTGGAATGTAATTGGGTTACTTTTATCCCTTTCAGCAGGGATGATGGACGCCAAGCAATTGCCAGCAGGAGGAATTGAGTTGTGAGGAAGCTTTGACAGATCCAGAAGGAACAAATGGTAACAGGTCAGTGACAGGTCTCTGGGACCACGGTTCTCTTTGCTTGGCTCCCTTCCCAGGCAGAGGTATGTACACTTGGGTGCCAGTTACTGTTCTGCTCCAGATTCTGAGCAAGGCAATGTGAATACGCAGGGCTTGGAAGGAGAAAGACAAGAGACACAGTGAGAAGCAGAGACCATAAAGATTATCAGAACCGGGACTGACATCTATCATCAATTTCTTCTCATCATCCCTGCACAGAAATAACTAAACTTACTCAAAATTTCAACATAGGCTATTGCACACAAGGAAGAATGTCATAAATTGACTTGGATGGTTATCAGTGTCTCTTTTAGGCTTGCTGTTCCCCTACTAACAGCAATGCTTTTTCTTTTTTCTTTTTTTTTAATTTTTATTATTGGTTGTTCAAAACATTACATAGTTCTTGACATATCATATTTCATACATTTGATTCAAGTGGGTTATGAACTCCCATTTTTACCCCGTATACAGATTGCAGAATCACATCGGTTACACATCCACTGTTTTACATATTGCCATACTAGTGTCTGATGTGTTCTGCTGCCTTTCCTATCCTCTACTATCCCTCTCCCCTCCCCTCCCCCCTCCCATCTTCTCTCTCTACCCCATCTACTGTAATTCATTTCTCCCCCTTGTTTTTTTTTCCTTTCCCCTCACTTCTTCTTGTATGTAATTTTGTATAACAATGAGGGTCTCCTTCCATTTCCATGCAATTTCCCTTCTCTCTCCCTTTCCCTTTATGTTAAAAAGTATTAGCCAAGCTGGGTATGTGGCATACGCCTGTAATCCTAGCTCCTCCAGAGGTTGAGGCAGGAGAGTTTTGAGTTCAAAGCCAGCCTCAGCAACATAGTGAGGCCCTAAGAAAATTAGTGAGACCCTGTTTGTAAATGAAATATTAAAAAAGGGATGGGGATGTGGCTCAGAGGTTAAGCGCCCCTGTTACCAAGAAAAAAAAAAAGCATTAGCCCATTTTCATAGCTACTTAGTTAAACACTAAGATTTAAGGAAAAAAATTTTTTTTTCTCACAGTTATAGTGAAATGGTTTTTGGTCTCAGGCATAAAACACCTACCCTTGTTTTTAATGGCAGGTGTGTGAATTGGTAAAGTAACTAGGCAGGTCTGAGAAACAGACTCATATGGTTCGTTATAGGATGGGGAATGCCCAAGCATGAAGACAGAGAGGAGCAGTGGAGGGATTGCAAGAGAAGACAGTGGGGAAAGGTTTATCTGGAGGGCAGGAAGCAGAATGTTTACATGCATGGACAGCCTGGTTTAAGTCCCAGCTCTGTCTGTTCTTACCAACTGAGTTATCTAAGACAGATATCTAAGACAGATAAAACAGTTATCTAAGACAGATAAATATCCTGGGACCAAAGTGTGAAATCTCCCAGGGAGATTCTGTACTGTTTTCCTTATTTATATAATGGACATAATAGGTCCTACTTCAAAGACTTGGAATCTGAGTGGAATTAATATTAATATTTTTTAGCACTGGGAATTGAACCCAGGGCCTTTTACATACTAGGCAAATGCTCTATCTTAAGCTACATTCCTACCTCTTTTTAAAACTTTTATTTTGAGACAGTCTTGCTAAATTGCCCAGGTTGACCTTGAACTTGTTTGTAAACCTCCTGTTTCCACCTCTGGAGTAGTTGGGATTTCAGGTGTGTAGCATCACAACTGACTGATTGATGTTAATAATTACTATTTATAAAGCATTGGGGCACACAAAATTTTATGTTTTAAATACAAAAAAAAACTTTAAAATTGCAGTTAACAAATCCTAACCTTTGTAAATTTAAGCAGAATTGGACTTTTGCTAGTGCATAGCATGTCTAGGAGGAATAGATGGGTATGCCACAGTGCTGGTTCCCTGAAGACCCACTGGAAAGAGGGGCACAAAACACCTTAGATGCTGCAGTTGGCCACTACTGGGATGTTAGTCCCAGGATGTAGCTACTGGAAACTGGAGGTAGCTACCTCAATTCTTCCTAGCAGTAATTCTGTAGCACCCTTATTTTCTTGGGCCTCTAGCCCCTGATTCCATGACGAGGGTGGGCTAGGTTAGAGCTGATGTTATAGAGGTGCTGGAGTTTCTCAGGTGGGAGGTAAGCTCTGTTTCGCAAGTTTGGGGTTTTTCCAATTATGAAAATGACATTCAGACACTGAGAAATCAGAACAAATGTACATAGGGCACCAAGGAAAAAGAAGTATCAGAATATTAAATGAAAGAACCATCAAATCCACACACAAGGCTAAACAGTTACAGATTATCTATAAATACTTATTGGTCAAATCTGAATGAGATGTTATAAGGTGACAAAAAAAATGCATAGGAAAGGAAATCAACAGGAATTCCTTAAGAACAGTGAAGGGGAAATATTTTGGTTTTAAACATGTTTACCTTTGTTGGTTTCCCCTTCCATTCTCAGGGTCCTGTTCCTGTGTTCCTATGTCCCAGGACACTCACCTCCTGTCACCCTCCTCTCCCACCCCTACTCTGAGCACGGTTTTGCTTTCCATTTTTGCTCCTAATCAACTATTGACTCATTTTTTTGCAAAGGTGTTCACCAATAATTGAGGTGACAGCTGATAAACCATCAAAGTGTGAAATCTCCCAGGAACATTTGCATTTCAAGAGTCAAACAAAGCCTTTAAACTTCAGAGGCATGACAATGTTTAATGGCAGAGAGCTCTTCCTAGTACTCTGTAAAAACACTCTGGCTAAGGCACCTGCCTACAGTGCTAACCCAAATCTCCAAAGAATGTCTTAGTCTGCTTTCTGTTGTTAGAACAGAACATCACCTACTGGATAATTTGTAAAGAAAAGACATTTGTTTTTGACAGTTCTGGAGGCTGAAAAGTTTAAGATCAAGGGGCCGCATCTGGTGAGGGCCTTCTTGCTGTATCATAATATGGCAGAAAGCATCACATGGTGGAAAAGTGTGAAGGAGAGAGAGGGCAAGAGGTGACTGAATTCATAACAAACACTCCTGAGATAATGACATTAATCAGTTCACGAGGGCAGAACTCTTATGACCTAATCACCTCTTAAAGGTACCACTTCTTAATATCAAGATGGCAATTAAATTATAACGTCTGTCTCAGAGGGGTCATTCAAACTTAGCAGGACACTTCTTCATGCTGGCTGGCAGCAAATGAGACAGACTCATCCACAGACACAAGGCTTCTGGGGCGTCCCTCCAGTGTCATTGCTTTCTGCCCTCAGAAGACCTGGCCCTCCTTAAAGCCTAGTTCACCTTGTTCTTTCCTCTCTCGGAGGTTAAAAATAGCATCTCTTCAATGACCTCAATAATTTAGAACTCATGAATAAGTCATTTGCCCAGGAGGCTACACTGGGGCTTCTATTTTTACTTATAGTCTCACCAAGCAAAGTGACCTCTCTCAAGGAGCCAACAATGACACCCGTTGATCTTCTGGCTTCCCAGGGGACGGCCCTGGCAGAGTTTGCAATGCGGAGTCTTTTCTTGATGGCAAAGATGGACGAATAGGTGTCAGTGAGTTCCAAATGTGAGGAACCAAACAAGAACTCAGGGTTATAAGCCTTGCTTGCAACTGGTACAGCTGCCCAGAGCCTGGCCCAAGAGGAACACATTCCATAAAGCAGGGCCCGGCTTTCCCTTCTACCCACTTCTTCCCTAAAGTGCCATAAACCTCAACAGAAGAGCTCCCATGAGCTTGCCTCAGCCTCCCAGCCACATGCTTTCCTTTCCTCCTTCCCACTTGCTTTCCCTTGCTCTGTGTACTTTCATTTACCCTGAGCCTTTCCTGTGGTCACTGAGAAAGACTCACCTCAGGTCTTTTGACCCCTAGTTACAAAAAAGCAAGTTTGATTTTTCCTACCATATTCCCATACCCAAGGTATGTCCTAGTTCCCCTTTCCTCAACCATCTATAGATTTTCCTGTCCTAGTGTTCAGGTGGCTGACACCTCTAGGCCCAGCCTCCAAGGGACCTACTCCCGCTTTTTATTAACCTGTACCCATAACCTTCTATAATGTTTGTATAACACTGAACTTTCTCAATGTGCAGCTACATTAAACCCTTTCATCATGACTTCATATCCCATGATTCACAAAATCACCAATTAATTCTTACCATGGGCTTCTGGAAAAATATTCCTTTGAACTTTACTTCCTTACTTCCAACAGAAAAAAAATACAGACAGTCCTCATCTTAAAATGGTTCCATTTAATTTTTTTTTTTTAATGGTGGCATGAAAGCTATATGTACTCGTGGAAAGTTAACCTTATGTTAATCATGAGAGCCCATAAAGCCAATCTGGTTTTCTCTTTCAATACAGCATTTAATCATTTTCATGAGATATTCAACACTTTATAATAAAATTGGCTTTGTGTTAGATGATTTTGCCCGGCTGCAGGCTAATATGAGTGTTCTGAGCATGTTTAAGGTAGATGAGGCTAATGGTAGTGCTCAGTAGAGTGGGTGTACTAAATGCATTTTTGACTTAACAATATTTTCACCTTATGTTGGGTTTATTAGGACATAGCCCCATCACAGGTTGAGGAGTATCTGTACATATTTCAGAAAGTGAGAAATTCCTACTATTGTCTTACTGCTCATGGTTTCCCTTCTATAAAATACACCATATTTCAAAAATCTCACATTTAACGGAAGGACCAATGTGGTAGGTGTGGTACTATTAATGTTTTATTGACGCGGCTCATATACTTTACTTTGAGATCCTTCCAGGTAATGTTATTTTTGTTGTTTTCTACATGAGAAAACTGAGGCATAGTAACTTGTTCATAGTCCCAGGCAGGATTTGAATCTAGGAAATCTTACTCCAGAAACTATTATCACTCAACTCTCAGAACATAAGACGCTGTCCTGTTCTCCTCTTAGTCCACAAGAACTTAAGTTCCCTAGGAAACAAGATGGTTTCCATCCACTCACATCCTTCTGCCAATTTAAGTCAGAATTAGCAGCAATGAATGCCTTTAACTGAGAGCTTCCTGGTCTAAAATTCTTAAAATATTGCTCTGGGCCTCATTGATCTAGGGCACCCTCCGTGGTCCATTCTAATTGTTTGAAATGATTTTTATGCCTGTTCATAATTTCAACAAGTTTTAATAATATCAACACCATCCACCAAGTTTCTTTGAAACTGGAGTTTTTCAGTGGGAGTTGTTCAGGAGAATCTATTTAGCTTCTAGTTTTGACTCACAAGTATGTTTGAATAGTCCTGATCACAAAGATAATCCCTGATAGAGTTTCTCACAGAAGTGTAGTTCGTTGATTCATTCCTATGTATTTAAAAAGTGCCTGCTATGAGCTAAATGCTGGATTGAATAATTTTAAAGATTCCTTCTGATTTTGAGAATTTATAATGCCAAGAGAAAGTTGAAGTGGGCATAGGTGAATTCATTGGGTTTTGTAGGAAGGAGACAAGAAGGTACATCTTTCCATATCATGTTGGTGAAGGACAGCAGTAGGAACAATGGTGACTTGTTCTGCATTAGGTGAGTAGATCTGTCCAGGAGAGAAAAGGCAGCTCTCTAGAAAAACATGAGAAATGTGGTTGGCCGGTAAATTGGGTCAGTCATTGGATGCAAAGGAATTCAAAGTTTGTGTTAAAGAAAGAAAACCATTGTCATGATCCTGAGTTGGGGGACACAGTGAAGAGCATAGCATTCTTAGGCTAAGAAATCAATGGTCATCACCAGCAAAAGTGAAACTTCCTTCTCATTATACAGGCAATTTAAAGAAAATAAACATTTTTAATTAGAGTTGAAAAGTAACCTCCCTGTGGCCTAGAAACAGGAACACAAGGCACTTCTCTCCCCATTCACAGTTCTTTTTCTCTGATTCTCATCTCTCAGATCCACAATGTGGATTGCCAGATGTTCCAAAGGTTGCTAATGAGATGCAGCTATAATATATTCAGTTCATAGCCTTTGCTACAAACCAAGCTCCTGTCCTCACCTGTTGCATTTTCTGGGGCCCACAGGGACTGCATGATGACATCTGAGGTGTGCAGGGGGAAGGGAATCCTTACCCAGGTGGCTCATCCCTCCTCACTGGACCTTTGGGAATGGAGGGGACATGGCCTCTCCCTGACACAAAGTCAGAATGAGCAAGGAAGAACCACTCGAGGAAGGAGACAAATGGTTTGAGGACAGAAATAGTTTGGAAACCAGGAAGGGAAGACTGACAAGACTTAATAACACAAAGGGCACCTGAACAAAAGAGTAGCCAGGATTTCTGTTCAACTTCAGAGGAGAAATAAGCAGACTTGGAAGGCAAGAGGACAGTGATGTCTTCATAGATCAACTTCCTTCTTAATCATGGTGTTCAGGACATCCAACAAGACTCTAGGATACCAGCATATGCTACCCCAAAGTATACCTTTTAGCATAAGGATTATTTTGAGTCAATCGTTTTTTAGCAATTGCAGACACAGCTGAAGCTCCGAAAACACAGCAGAAGTGATACATTTTTATAAGAAAAATTTGCATCTGTAAAAGAAATCTTATTTGTAAGGGTGTCTCCTTTTCTCGCCAGGAAAAGAGGAATGACAAACTAGAAGGCACAAAATTAAATCTTCAAAATGAATCTTTCTTTTGTTTACCGTCTTTTCCTGGCCGTCTCCCCACACCTTTCTTTCTTGGTTTCAGAAAAGGATAATGTTTAAGCCTTAAGTCAAAGCCACTTCTTCCAGGGTTACTCTTAGATATTTGCTGTGAGATTTCTCTGCATATCTCCTGTTTGTATAGGAGGGAAACAAGCCATTAAACTTTTGTTTGTTTTTCTCAAGCTGTATTTTGTTTCCTGGACATCCTAGCTAAGAACCATGGAGCTTATAGTGAAAACTTTTACTATCAAGGACTGTTAACAGATTAGATTACCTAAGGAGGATGTGCAGTTGTGAAATCAGCCTCTGAAAGTCTATGGCATAGTTCCAACTTGCATTTGCCTGGGAGTGAGCCAATAAAAGACTTGTCGAAAGACAGAAGGGGGCACTAGATCGCCTTTGCAGGTATTTCCTAATCAAGTAATTATGTCTTTTTCTTTTTAGTTGAATTAAATGGATTTAGTCCAACTTCCTTGGAAATGTTGAGGACCTGGGGAGGTTTTTGTGTGAGCACGTGCTCTTTTCCCTTTTCTTATTCCCTGCATTTGAGACTCCCAAGCGCAGTCTCCCTCCAAAAATCCATGCTGTCGGCTCCAGGCCTCAAGAAATCTGCCCTTTCTCCACCTCATGCAAGAGTACAGTCCTTGCCACACAATCTGAGCAGTTGAATGGAAATGGTTTAGCATTCTTTATTGCTGATCAAGTAATTGTTTTTTAATCCCAATTTCTCACCCATTCAAAAAAAGCAGAAGTGATGATCTATGTTTTATCCTTTTCTTGTAGAGTTATGTAAAAGATACTGTAGTCTAATACATTTTTACTGGTTGAGAGCAAAACAAATAACAAACAAATTATATGTGGGATTTAATACTTACTAAGCATCCACCATGTATGAGATGCATTAAAACGTTTGTTTAGCAATGCTTTTGAACACCAGGGTTTTTCAAAACAATCTCTAGGATGAATTTTAATATTTTGCTGACCAAGTGTTTTGACACAGGTATTTTTGGTTTTACTTAAGACATGATCACATACAAACTATATAATAACTGAATTCCTGCATGCTGTTAAGAGTTGGAGAAACATTTTATCTGAAAAATGAGCAGAAGAAATCTTGACTGGAAAAGTTAATACAGAGAAATTGTATATACTATGCATGCTAATATTGCTGTCCTGACCTTGGCTGTTAGGTAAATAAAGGAAGACTGGTAGAACCCAAGAGAATGACACAAATGTTGGCTTTGGACCAATGGTCAAGTGTATACAGTATGAGATGCTTTGTTGTTTGGGAAAATCAGACCAGAGATATTTGGTGCCAAATGGTCATGCAGTACCCAGGATCTAAGGACAGATTCTCAGAAATGATGTTTCTACAGTGAAGAAAAGAAAACATTTGACTGTGGCTTAGAAATGGCGACCAACTTAAGCTTTGATTGATAATGTTAAGGATTAGCTAATGTATATAATTCTTGATTTTAAATTTTTTTCTCCTTAGATATCATCTTTTGTAAATATTGCATTTTAAAATTTGTCATATTTATTTAAAGAAAAAAGAATGATTACAGATGGTTCCCCACTTAGGATGGTTCAGCTGTGACTTTTTGACTTCAGTGGTGTGAAAGCAATGCATCCTCAGTAGAAAACTATACTTTGGATTTTGAATTTTGATCATTTCCTGGGCCAGTGATAAAACCATAAGTTACTCTCCTGTGATGCTGGGCAGAGGTAGCAAGCCACAACTCCCAGTCAGCCACTTGATCCCCAAGGTAAAAGAAGGACATACTACAGTGTACTGTTTAGCTAAGCTATGATGTTCTAGAGTTAGGTTATTGAATTCATTTTCAACATAGATTAACTTACATTGGCTTGTCAGGATGTAACTCTTTTATCAGTCAAACAGCAACTGTATTGAGCAGAACAGTTTGGCCATCTCTCCATTAACCTTGTTCACAAAGCAGGAGTCTGGATAATGAGGTGAAGACTTCATAACCAAACCATAATCACTGTTTTGTTAGTGAGGATTTTTTGCTTACCTTAATTGCAGTCAAAGTACCTCAGAAAGGCTAAGCCTCCAGCAACAAGACTATAAAATAGTCTAGTTTCACATCATAAATGGATTACAATTACATGATGAATTAGATTGCAATCAAACAACCAACAATGACAGGACATACTTTTGTCTTCAATGACTCAGGGACCCTTAAGAATCCCACAGTGACCTAGGATTATGCTTAAGAAACTCTGCTTTGATCCATAAGATTCTGGACATCTGAAAAGTGGACTTTTGAATTTTCTGGTTATTTGGACATAATTATAGTCTCATCATATATCACAAAGTCAACAAGAAGTAGAATTTAAATAACTGGCAGGCTTCTTCTATTTTCCAGGAAATAAAATTTAGCTATCCTTGGAAGTCTTTGTGCTTTTTTTTAAAAAAAAAAACCATTTTTTTTTATTATATAATGACAACTGTAATAACATTTGAGTCTTTCCCAACTATTTTATCAGAACTTCCCAAACCTTTTCACACCCCCACATGGAAATTGATCATATATGAATAGTACCCAGGAAAAAAATGGAGCAGGCTGCTGGGGCTTCTTGCTGGCTCAAGGAATGAGAACTACCTACTCTTTATGTGTGTGCTCACCTGGAGTCCGTCTGGGGTACTGGGAAGGAAAGCTCTGCCCCTTAAGAACCACTTCACTTGTGGTGGTCCTCTAACTCTCATGAAAACATCTTTTCCATGTTCTCCTGAGGGAAGGACTTCAGGAGTTGAAGACAGATGAGCAGACTCATGGGAAGGAGGAGTTGGCACACCTTCCCTAGTGGAATGAGCAGAAACACTTGGTTGTGGGCAATGGGAGCTGTTGTCCTCGGGGAATTTTGCTGATAGTATGAGAGTGGGGCATGATGTCACAGGAACCCTGGCTTGGCCAGCGCAGCATGGTGTCCAAGGCAGCTGATCTGTTCATCCAGATTGAAAAGATTTCTCCTCCTGCTGCTCTCCCATCCTCCCCTTCTCCCTGCCAGTCTGAGTGATAATTGTAAAGCCATGAAGTTCCTTTCAGAAGCAGGCCATGGAAGCCAGGACTGGGTGTTTTCATTGCTGGCATGTTGCAATTATCACTGAGGATAGCTCCGATGACAGCATAATACATGTGGTGTTTTGTGCTAAAAAAGTCAATGCCAGTGGCTGAAAGAGCAAAACTTCCCAGAGCGGTCTCAACCATGACATTCCATCCGCATGGCTCCCAATGCATCGTCACTTTTCTTCACCGTGGAGATTATGCCTACAACAGTGCCTTGACCCAGTCCTTGGGAAACCATGAAGAAAGAATATCCTTCTCTGTTCAGTAACTCTTTGGCTCTCAACAAAGTGCTAAGGGGATGCTTTGTAAAGTGTCTGGGTCAGAGTTCAGAATTTAAATTTGTCTTAACTTGAAAGGAAAATGTCAGCCTCAGAATAGAACTTTAAAAAAAAAAGTATGAATCCTAAGTACATTTCCTGTGTGACTTTAGGAATTTTAATTCTCTGACCTTTGACATTAAAAAAAACAAAGTATAATACTCACTTCACAAGCTTGTTAGAATTACATGTCTAAGTAAAACATTTAGCACAAATATCCAATGTAAATGCTGTAAACAGTAGTTTTGCTATTACTATATCTTAGTTATTATTATATATACCACTCATTTTTTTAAGAAAGGAAACTCTTAGAAGAAAATTATTCTATATGCTTGCTAAATCTGATATTGTATTATGCACATTCTATTAGAATATATACTTGCTACATTTTTAATACTAACCAAATCTTATGATTATCATATAGATAATTAGAATTATGGTGCCATTCATAACCTTCTCAAAAATCTTAATATGTCATATTGGTGAGAAAGTGGAACAAATAAACCCAAACAAGAAAATGACAATTTGGAGAAGTTTCCCCTCATCCATAGCAATCTGTAAACTTGAAAATTCCTTCAAGATGCCAGGAAGTGTTATTATTCTCATTAGAAGAGTTTAAAACAATAAATATATGGTATTTAATATTGACATACATATTAAATATATGCACTATAGCTTAGCTTAATATAGCAGTGAGCTATCTAAAATAATTTAGTTTTTCACATTTCACAACTACTTTTATTTATTTAATCATGAATTGCCAACCTTAAAAGACTTTTCCTTATTCATTATTCAACATCAAATAGCGTCTTTTCACTTTGATGTAAGTTATTAATTCATTGACCACTTTTACCTTAAGTCATTGGGAACAAAATGTAATTCTAGAAGTAGATTTTGAAGATAAGCAGCTTAAGCAGGAGAATATTAAAATCAGCTTTAATTTTTAGTCTTAAGTTCATTCAATGAAAACAATTACTGCTAAATAGAAAAATACCTTCTTCACAGTCATATTCGATTCCTAAGTTTTCATTAAGTAGTGTAATTTCTACAACATACTGACAATGAGTGGATGCCTCAGTGTGCAGGCTGATATATGGAAGACTCCAAATTTATTTAGAAATCACAGAGCAGCAGATTTCCTGTTACAGACTCAGAATATACACTCAGGATTAGAATGCAAGAAACTGAGAGACCAGGTTCACATTTTCCCTCCAAATTATCCTTTGTAAAAGAGCGATTTCAAGGGTTTTCCTTCATTATTAATACTTCTCCTCAAGCAGAGAAAACTCAGAATGGAACCACCATTTGTCCCAGCTATCCCACTCCTCTGTTTATACCCAAAGGACTTAAAATCAGCATACTACAGTTATGCAGCCACCACAATGTTTATAGCAGCTCAATTCACAATAGCCAAGCTATGGAAACAACCTAGGTATCCTTCAATAGATGAATGGATAAAGAAAATGTGGTAAATATATCAACTTTAAAGAACAATGAAATTATGGCATTTGCCCGTAAATGGATAGAGTTGGAGAATACCATGCTAAGCAAAATAAGCCAATCCCCCAAAACCAAAGGCCAAATGTTTTCTCTAATATATGGGTGCTAATTCACAATAAGGGAGGTGGGAAACTAGGGAAGAATAGAATTACCTTGGATTAGGTAGAGTGAAGGAGGGTATATGGGGATAGGAAGGATAATAGAATGAACAGACATTATTGCTTTATGTATTTATATGACTGCCTAGCCAATGTGATTCTACAACATATATAATCACAAAAATGAGAAATTATACCCCATCTATGTATGACATATCAAAGTGCATAAATGCATTCTTCTATCATGTATAACTAATTAAAACAAATTTAAAAATTAAAAAATAATAATACTTCTCCTCTCCCTCCTCCTCCTGCTCCTCCTACTTTGGGCTTCTCCTCATTATTATTGTTATTTTAATGAAGAACACTGAGGTAGTAAAAACAATAAAAACAGGACCCTAGCAATCATCTTGTCCATCCTCATACTTTGACAAATAAGCAGCAGTGAAGCCTAGTGATTATGAGTGGGGCTCAGGAGTCCATCTGCCTGATGTTCAAGTCTAGGCTCAGCCACTTTCAACCCGTGTGACCTGTGGATATGGGATTTACTTAGCTGCACTTTAGTTTTCTGAACTATAAAATCAAAGTTGCAGGCTAATGAAAGGATTCATAGTACTGGGTTATTATGAGAGGCAAACAAGGTCATGCATAAGCCTTAGGTGGTTTTGCAAATGGGAGCACCAAGGCTGTGAGAAGTTGGTGAATTTGTGTGAAGCTCCTCAGCTCCTTGGCATGGAGTCCAAGTCTTCTTCTTCCAGTTTACGACTTCATATTCTATAAGTGAATAGTATGGTATGGAGATAGATCCTTTCTGCCTAAATATCGTCCACTCCTATCTTCTGGGGTAATATAAAACTGACATCTATGGAGGATCATCTGGCCCCACTCAGTTCACATGCTTCAGTTTTACTTGTGGGAAGTGAGGTGATATCATTCAACACAGGCCTGGCAATTCCCCTTCCCCACCATAAGTTTGGTTCAGGGAGGGGCCTAAAATCAGCCAATGCGATGCCATCCAGAATGTTGCTGGAACAAGTGGGAAACAGAAGTCCTTTTCTTTGGTGATACAATTATTAAGATGTTCAGAGACCCTGGTGGCCATCTTGCTGTTAAGAAGGTAAAGCCTAGGACTAGGGATGTAGTTCAGTGGTAGAGAGCTTGCTTTAGTTCACGGGAGGCCCTGGGTTCCATTCCCAGCACCACACACACACACACACACACACACACACACACATCATATACATACACACACACACAAACAGTAGAAAGGGAAAGCTAGTTCATAAGTGGAAAGAAAAATATTCCTGATGGTGTCACCTATGTGCTTAGATTGAGCCACATCTAAAGGTAGGGAAGATTGATCTTGGGCATTTCTGCTAGCTCAGGCAATGAAGTGGCTTCTGCTAATAGCATTGAAGGAGCTCTGACCTACACAGGCATTTAAAAAATATATCACACAGTAATCTCCTCAAGAACCAGCATTTCTTGGTAGGAAAATACTCTGGAATGCAAATAATTCTGTTACACCATGAGAGCAATGTAGACAGTCCTCTCTACTTTGTGATATTCTTATATTGTCTTGCTTAGGTGAATAATATTGGGAAGGCAGTATAGGGTGGACCCTGAATTCAGACCCGAGTTGGAATTCCAGCCCTTCTCCAAGTTGGCTTCTTTCTCTTTGGCTGTTTAGTCTCTCAAGTCTTAGTTACTTTATATGAACATATTTATTTTAAGGATTCAATAAGATAGTGCATGCAAATACCTCAGTATTAAGAGGATAATAATAATAATAATTACCAACATTTATGATGTTTACTAGGTGCTGGATTCTGCCAAGCACCATAAATGAGAGAGAGATTATTTATACTCATAACAATCTCCTTTTGCATTTTTGAGGAAACAGACAGAAAAGTGAAGTAGTTTACACAATCAAAACAGCTAGTAAGAGTTAGAGCCAGAAGTCTTATTTCAGAAGCCAAGCTCATTACTGCTCTGTGAAATTGCCTCTTCTCTTATCCAGTAAAAAATTAGATTGTCAGGTTGGTGCTACTGATACAAGTTCAAAAGTTGACTTAAATTCTGAAGCAGTGATTTTTAGACCCAAAGATTCAAGGATGAATAGGCTATAGGCCCCTCTCTGGAGGAATTCACAATATTGCCAGGAGTAGAGTTGAGCCAGAAGAAATAAGTATTGTTTTTGGAAAGTTATTGTAAACCCTCTGAGTTTTGATGTCCTGTAAAATGGTTTATCCACATCCCGGGGTTTTGTAAGGTTAACAGAGATCATTATGAGAAGCACTTGGCAAGTCTTCAGGGGATGCTCATCATCATTATAAATGTCATTACCAACAATGCCAATGCAAACTAGTGGATCACAGTCCAAAATTTAGGAATATTCATGAAATTTGGCTTTCATCAGTGATTTTTTTTGCAAACAGATCTTGTTCTAGTGTTTAAAGACAAAAAGAAAAATACTAAATAAAAAGTCTGCAGCCTGAGCAGATTAATTTGCTACCTCCTAACAGCAAGCAAAATACTCCCAGGAAGAGCTTCAAAGGCAGACTGAAGAGAATTGTGGACAACTGTCCATCTCTCCTCTGTCCCCACATCCCTGAAATGGATGCACCACATGGAGCTCTGAGAAATCACACAGAAAAGGGGCAGAGTTTTAGTACAAAGCAGCACCTCAGCAACTAAAGACCAACTCTGCTCCCTCGTACAGCTCTTTCTAGGCAGAGTTCACTCGTCTCCCCACTTGTGCCTAAGCGGTCATTTTTAGGCTCTCCCATTTCAGTGAAGTGGTCTCTTCTGGGGTCCATTGCCCCACTTCACTTTCCCCATCAACCTCTCCCAGGTGGCATGTTCACAGACTCCCTCCCCTTGCAGTGAGATCACTGTCCTCCTCTCCTCTCCTTCTTTACCACCTCCACCCAACAGCAGAAGAGCAAGAGGAAGTACCTTGAAACCCCACTGTAACAGGCAAACCTCTCCTGATGAGCGCTGTTAGGGACAAAGCCCTGCCTGGCAGTTACAGTGTAAGGACTCCATCCTTTTGGATGGAGCAGAAAGGACCACTGGAGCCACATTCCCTGCAGTGAGCAGCATCCCACCAGACTGATGGAAAAGGGGGAATGGAGTCCACTTGTTTTCAAGATCTCACATTTTTGTATTCTCTTTTCCCTCCTCCTGAGACTCAGTGTCGGCTTCTGGCCGTGTGCTCCACCCAAGAATGGGATCACAACTCCCCTGCACAAAAGACCAAGAACAGAAAGAGCACAGTCTTAAAATTGGTGCTGTTCCTGCTTCTCTTGCCCATCTATCATGGGAAAACAAATTTCATGGCCTGTCCTGCTTGTCTTCAAAATTTACAAGCACATTATCAGTAAGAATAAATAACATAAATAAATAAAAGTGCCCTAACCAACCATGTATTGGACAGCAAAAGTCAAGTTTTCATATCTGTTATCTCCTGCTATTTTTCAAAAATCTTTAGTTTTGGTATAAAGATAGGAATGGAGATTCTGAGAAACTTTATCATTGATTCTTTTTGTTGTAAAGTTGTATGCTCATTACCAAAAATATATCAGATATTACCAAAAAGCATAAACAGTAAAAGACTGTACAAATAATCCTATCAGTGTTGAAATTTTCAAACATTCAGTACAAATTTAACATATTGCCCAAAGAAATAATTTCTCTATAGCCTGTTTTTTATAAAGTTATTCACAGCATCTTGCAATGTTAGAACATATAGATCTTTTTAACCTTTTAAAAAATTCTTCCTTAGTATTCCATAATATGGAGGTAGTTCATTTAGCCAGTTCCTTATTGGTGGATATTTAGATTGTTTCCAAAATTTTAGCAATGAACAATTCATCTATACATCTTTGACCAGCTGTTTTATTATTTTATTAGAAGGTATTATTAGGAGGATCAAAGCATATTTTGCACTTATATATGCCTTTATTAATTATAACTAAATTATCTTCCAGAAAAGTTTTAAAGTAATAGAATTGCTTTCCACTTTTGCATAAACCAAGGCACAGAGAGATTCAATGGCTTGCTGAAGGTAATTTCATCATTCACTGTGGTGCCACAGATACATCTGAAAAATCATAAGTGGAACTAGGGAGATCTACCGAAATCACAAAATCCAAATCTCCTAATTTTATAGGCAAATCGAGGAAGAAGGGTATCTGAATCTTGAACCCAGGGTCTCTCTCTGTCTCTAGTGTTTCCTGGAGTTGGAGGATGGTATCCACAATTTGACATGGAGCCATCCTGCCAATACAATGCTCTAAGCTTCATATTTTCTTTCATAATTGTATATTTTTCTGGTAATCAGTCCTTTATACCACATATTTTAAAAACCCACTAGGTAAACCCTAGGTATAAACAGAATCTTAAGTCTAGTATCTTAGACCATTTTTCTTTTCTCTTTATTAAGTTGGAAATGGTTTTCTTTAAGTCCTTTGCAGACCTAGGATTCAGCAATGCTCTTTAAACATCTTTAGAATCCTGTGTGATTAGCAGCTGGTGCTCCCTGGTGACCACTAGGCGTCAGACTTTCCCATCTCTCCTCCGCATACTCAGTAATCAATTCATTTGCTCAGGGTCATGAGCTCTTTATCTAAGGGGCTTGCTTCCTCGTCATCATATGAAGATGGTCATTATGATGCAGAACTCTAGCAGATTTGAACAGCAATGATTAAATCTGAATGTCTCTTAGTGACTAGCTTTTCAACAGAGGTCTTCATTGCAAAACCCAGACCTTAAAATGAAGGGGGAGGTAGAAAGAAGATCAATAACCATGCCTTTCACCACTCTCAAGTAAAGCCACAGGATGCTGACACTTGTTATCATATTGCATAGATAATAAAGTGCTGGTGTGGGCAGCTCTGAACACTAATTATTTTAAGGTCAATTTAAATGCTAAAGTTGTCAATTGAAGACTTTGAATTTCAAGTGGGCTGAAATAGAGCAGCACATCATCAACTATTTACTCAGTGTCTACTGCATATAGGCCACAGCATTCTAAGTCAAAAAGAGGGTATTTTTATTCATTCAGTTGATCAAGTACTCAACAAGTATTTGTTGAATACCTGGTGGGCACTGGGAATCCATGATGAAGAAAATGACATAAGATTAATACACCAGCAATATGGTTCATGCAATACAAGGGCACTTTCACACCACACCAGTTTAGATGCTTAATCCTTCCTGCCTTAGAAGAGACTATCTAGAAGAGATTAGAGATCAGTCCCATGTCTCCTAAGCAAAATGATTCTTATGTAGCAACCCACATCACATCACCTTTTTGGAGGACCTTTATGTCACAGCCTTATCACTTCCTCACTTCCCTCTCTCCCTCCCAGAATTGTCTTTGAGAGAAGGAGACAAACAGTAACCTCATTACAGACCTAGGAGAACTGAAACCAAGAAAAGTAGGAGACGTTTTCTCAAACCTCATGTAAGTACAGAGCCCAAACCACAATTCTAGATTCTGTGAGCTGCTATCAGGGCATCCCAGGACAATGGTTTTCAGTCAAGACATGGATAATAACACTAAGTAGAGTGCAGATAACAAGTATTAGGAGACTGATGAATAAGAACAGAAAGCTTCATTTTGTATACCAATTTCCTTGAAACCCAGTATCCTCATCCCAGAGACATCTTCTCACCTTCCTTTCCTGGAGAAAGAGATAACATCCCTTGACAGGCACTGACTCACTTGGGCAAATACATCGACTATGATCTCCCACAGCATATGTCAAGTTTTCACAGAATTGTTCTGACCAAAACAGCCCATGCCCTGTAGCTGAGATTCACTCTAATCTACTTTAATTTGTCCAAGCAATCACAATTACCAGACTGTGTCTCCCCAAAGAAAAAGTATGTGTTTCCCATTTGGTTATTTTGAACTTTGCTTAACACTTCCAGAATATTTTTTTAAATGTCTCTCTAAGATATAGCTATAAAACAATGAGACAGACTTCGTAAGACTTGCAAGAAAATAATTTTTATCTGAGATACATCAACCTTTCTGTTTCTTCTTTACAGAAGAAGATGCACAAACAATACTGTCCTCACTAACTTATCTTTACCAACACCACCCAAATAGTATTAATGAAAGACCTATTTGTGCATAGTACAGATTGTAAATAAGGACCATTCAGAGTAACTGAAGTTTAATTTATTTACTTAATTCACACAAACACAGAATATTTGTCTCTTTTGTCCTTCCTCAATAAAAGGAATGTGTCTCACAACCTGACATTGCATCCATCTGCCTTGATACTAGCTTATGTAGCATCTGGTGGGGCCTCATGTCCAGATAGTATCAGGTAATAATCTGGGTTCTTTGGGCATACCCACCTGGGAAATCAAATTGAAGGAGAAAGGTTAATCTAAGAAGAGAGAAAAAAATGCTCATTCCCTGTAAAATCAATCTTCTCATTATCACTAGATGCCACAAATTTACACAACTGAAGAAATGTTAACTATGAAAACCAGTTACACCCACAGTAATGAAATGAAGGTATGATCTATAATAAAGTGCTGCAGATGAACTCTACCTTAGTGACTTACAAGCAACTCCTTCTGCATATCTAGACCTCTGCATAATTTTTATAAACTTGTCAAATATGAGCAGTCTCTTTTTTTGATGTATGTCATAAGTTCTTTTTTGAGCAAGAATAACAGGAAAGTGAAAATTCATTAAAAGAAGCATAAAACAGCCTAGGCCTCCTGGCAACAATAATCTTCCCTTTGTGATAAGTGCATTCTCCTTCATCTCACCGTGAATGCACACTTTAAATAAATTGGAATTGCTCTTTTCTCAGTACTTTACTCTAAATTGTTTTTTTTTTAAAGGAAAGTATTATTTATAAAGTAAACAAGCAAACACAATTGCACCCACAAGGACAATAGTACTAACAATTAGCATATTCCTAGTTTCTGAGTCTCAGGCCTCCCTTTTCAGGTAGTGTTGCCAGACTCCCTTTTCCTAGGAAATGCTCAGAGTAGCCCTGAGAACCACACTTATTTTCTTTACTCCAGTACATAAAAAGGGAAGTAACACCAGGGCAGCCTCACCTAACAGTCTTGCACCCGGGCTCTGGCTCCCTCGGGTCAGTTTAGCTCTTGCCACATGAGTCATCTGAAAAATTGAACTGGGCAGCTCAGCTCTTAAATAGCCATTGCACTCCTGTGATGATATTTTTTGAATAAGAAACCATACTAGTTTCAACTGAAAAAGAAGACATTCACATTTACTTTAAAGCAAGGACAAGGAACCAGCTTCTGAGGGCACAAGAAAAGAGCAGTCTGGGAGACAGATGGTTTGTTGTTGTTGTTGTTTTAGTTTCATTAGTGCATTTTAATTATACAGAATAACAGTTTCACTGTGGCATTTTCATACTGTCATACTATATACTTTGATCTTATTCACTCCCATTGCCCTCCCTTGTCCTCCCCTCCCCTTCCTCTTCTCTAATAGTCTCCCAGATAGGTTCTTTAAAAGTGTGAGCATTGAGATAGATGTAACCCTTAGTTTCTCAACTACCAACCAAACAGTATACTTGGAGTTATAAAAGGTCTGGAGAGGGGAGCTTTTATTCTTATTTGGGACACAAAGATTATTTGGAACAGGAGTTTCCAAAATATGCTTCTACCTGGTACCCCACATTGGCTACATCTTCCCTTCCTCTATTGGAAAGCTAAGAATGAACGTTTGTGAATTTATTAAGTACTTAGCAATCAATTAACTAATAAAAAATAATGAGATAAATTATTTTGTATGAAAGTCCCTTCATTACCCTTGGATAATGTTTATTAAGTGTTTCCCAGGTGTTTGGGGAAGGTTATTCATTCATTCTGGTTTCAGCAGACAGTGCCATAACTAAACACTCAGTACAGCTCTGCACTCATTGCCATGGTAGACATAAAGGACTGTAGCCTGTGGGGACACTGCAGTCTCGCACAGACTACAGTGCACTTATGTAATATCTGCTGTTCAAAACAATATCAGAGCACAGCCAATTAGGTGATAAAGAATGTGTGAAATTTGTGGGGAATCTGCAAGTGGGCATAGCAAGATGTTCTACTGAGATGAGGTTATCTTTGGAGGAAGGAGGTATGAATAATTTTTGTTTTCATTATGTTTCATTTTATAAAATTTCTCCAAGGAATATGTAGTATCTGTGTAAGTTATATTTTAAAGCTCAAATAAAAACCAAAGAATTTGGATGAGCAAGTGTTTCTTTACAGCTAGGGCAACCAGGAGGGTTTTGTGTAGAAGGGGCATGTGAACTCAGTGATGACTTCAAAGACTACAGAAGGTGGAAAGGGAAATGGGGAATTAGGTTCCCAATTTGTATTGGGAAACTGTGAGCATCCCTGTTTGATGGCATTTGGGGATTAGTGGGCTGTGCCTAGATATGAGCCTGAAAAGGGGAACTTGGGAATTTAATGGGGAGATTCTTAAATGGCAGGCTCTGGAATTTAGACTTGAGTCCCAGATTGATGCAGGTCATAGAAAATTCTCCATGTGATGAAACCAATACCAAAATGCTGAGGAGGTTAATTAACCCAGGAGGGAGGGTTCCAGCTGGCTGGCTTTGGAGGAGGTGGGGAGATGGGTGTGGAGGGTCCCAGAAGCACCCAAGCCTAAGGTGGCAAAGGCTAGAACTCAGGGGTGCTTGAGGGAATGGAAAGAAAAGAGTGGGGAGCATCAGACACCAGGAAAAGCCCTGGGTTCACCCTGAGGCACACACTTACAAGCTCAAAGGAGAGAAAAAAGTGAATATACTTTCAACATACATTGTGTAATAATAGTAATGAGACTGATTTTCAGATGCAGTTTACAGAATTGCCCTTCTTATACAGATGGAAAGTGGATATAATTTAATTATTGATGGGCCATTATATATAAAGACATGCACAGGAGTGGGGGAGCCAAGCTGCTCTATAGATGTCAGGAGAACTTCAGAGCCCAGAGGTGAACAGGTTCCTGGCTCTCGGGTCTCCCAGGGAATGTCCCTGTTAGGTTGCAGTACTTGGTTTTCCGACCTGGGGGAAGGTCACTTTCCCCTCAGATGATTGGAGTGTTCTAAATGCTGAACCATGCAATGCCCTGAGCACATTTAGCAGATGGAGCAGAGGGGGTGGAAGGGGCTTTTGGAAAATGCACTATTGTTTCAATAATTTGCTCTTCAATGTTCTTACGAAGCATTTACAAACTAGAGTTTATGCTCATCACAACTCAGAGCTTGCTCACCTCGCTGGAAAGAGACACAGCCTTTGTGTAGCCTCTATAAGATGCTTATAAAATATTTATCACAGTGGGCTTGAGAAACTGATGTGACTCCATTTTTGAAAACAGCTTCTACCTCAAGGCCTGTCCAAGGAAAGGGGCATGACCCTTGTCCTTGGAAAAACCCACAGAGCACTCCTAAGAACATACCCACCCTGCTGAGTTGTTTGTCTGTAAATAACAGGAGAGGTCTGAGGCGCCAGGTGTCCCTGACTTAGTCAGGCTAGGTGAGGACCCATAGCAACCCCCTAGCAACCATCAATCAGCATGAGACAAGGAAAAATACCTGGGATGCCAGATGACCCCCCAGTAGTTTAAGGTGGTTGATAACATGTTGAGAAACCATGTAGTTTAGTAAGCACACCCCTCGTGGCTTAAACCAATCAGTTCAAAGGAATCCAACTTGTTCCCGCCAGTGAATGTGCTAATCAATGTTAAGAGTTGTTGTTTGACTTTCCCAGGGTATGAAATGATTTGCTGTGTGATGTTGTGACGCATAGAGTATCCCCCCAAAACCTATAAAATCTCACTGGAAGGACCGGGACTCACTCCCTGGGACCACTGCGTCGGGAATGGTTGTGAGTCCAGGCTGAGCTTGCAATAAAGATTCTTGTGTGATTGCATCAGCTCCTGGAGGTCTATTGGGGTCCCACGAATCTGGCATTACAGGCTGATGGTTTGAGAACTAAAACTCAATTCAAATTTTTAGAAATTATCACATTCAGGTGCACATCACTTTGTGTGACTCCAACTTTGTGTGACTCCAAAAGCAAGCATTTATTGAGTGTTTACTGCATACAGGGCCCTGTAGCGGAGCTCAGAAAAGGATATTTTTCAATCTGTCAATTGTTCAATTAGTAAGTGCTTGCTGAACATCTCCCTGTCTGGCATTGATTATCACATGAAGAATCTACTGTCAGTGTAACTCATGTAATCCAAGAGCATGTTCACATCACACTGAGTCCAGGATGTTTGATCCCTCCATCTTCTAGAAGACCTAGTGTCATAGTCTCAGCACATCCCCACTGCCTTCTCTCCCTACCAGAAATCATCACTGAGAAAAGGAGACAAATGATATCCTCATCTGAGACACGGGGGAACTGAATCAGAGAAAGGTAGAAGAGGTTTTCTCGAATCACACAGAAGGACAGAGGCCAAACCAGAATCTTGGTTCTATGAGCTGTTTTATATGGGACCCCATGAAAATGGCTTTCAGCCAAGACACAGAGTGTGGCAGCAGTCAATGCCCTGTACCGGGGATTTAACCATAGCCTCACATGCTAGATAAGTGCTCTATCACTGAGATACATCCCAGGAGTTTTTATTTTTATTTTAACACAGTGCTTCACTAAGTTGCCCAGGGTGGTCTCAGCCTGTGATCCTCCTGCCTCAGCCTCCCCTCAGCAACTGGAATTACAGATGTATGCCCACTGCGTCGGGTCAGGCTCTGCTATCTGAGCGATCTAGAGACATATCAATTATGTGAGAAGGAAAGTGATTGACAAACAGAATACCCAGACAGAGTTAATCCATCAGAAATAATTCATAGCAGTTACTTGAGCTCATTTATAGAAGGACCTGGGTAAGACAGATTGAGTTAAATGACCAGGAAGATGGAAATGCCTTGTCCATCAAAACACCTCCAAGGAGAGCCTGAGGATCAGCCATCCTTTTTCAGACCAACAGTGCATAAAACATGATCAACAACGTGAACTAATTTGTACCTTGTGCTTCATTGTCCTCTAGCTTATCACCCTCCCCCTGAATTGACTGAATATAAAAACCAACTTGAACTTAAAAAGTTAGATGCGCGGTAAACTTTTCTGAGGACTGTGCTTTCTAACTGGGTGAGGGAAGGCCTGTGGGTGGGGGCTGACACATGTTTCCCCACAACTGAACTGTTGCTATGGCTCGAGAGGCTCAGAGCTGGTGCACAGACGTGCCCTCGCTGCCTCTAGCCATCTCTGCCCTGTCCAGCTGCCAGGACCGCTTGGACAGACGCTGGAAAGTACATGGTGTTTCCTGCCCTTCAGCCCTTCCTGGTGACCTGTCCCTCATCTTTCAAAACAAAACCTGGCTTATTGTACAGGCAGAAACCTGCAGTCCCGGGCATGCTGGAAGCTCTGACATGCAGATCATCATGCTGAGGGGGCTTGTGATTTCCCTTTAATGAGGAGGGTTTACTCATTTGATCTGAATTGCCCAGGAGAAGCAGTATGTGAGAGGTGGGACCTGGTGGGGTTTCTGGAGAACTGTGTTAGGAAAGAGTTAAACAAAAACCAACCAAACAAACAAAACAACAGAACAAAAATGGGTTGGCAGAGCACATCTGCCAGAAACCCTGGAAAGGTTTTTACCAGACAGCAACGTTACTAAAACCAGGTCCAATGTTTACCAATAAACAAGATGTTTTTAAAAAATATTTTTAAAACTTTTTAAAGAACAGTCTATGGGGAAGCATCAAGTGACATCAAGTGAAAGAATCAAGTGAACCTGTTTTTTTAAATACCCAACTTGTCTTTCATGCAATGGCCAAGCGCTAGCTTTGTAAGGAGAGTACATGGCATAAGTGATGTATTTATTTCTGAAGGCACTGGGAAGACGCCCCTCCTTCTGAAATAATCATACCCTTCTGCCTCCACCCCATCCTACCAAGACCCCAACAATCTTAGCCTTAGAGATGCAGTTCTAGATTTTGCCTTCTCTCAGCTTCTCTTTCAACTGGAAAATTCCCCTCAACCCATTTTTGATCTTTTTTTTTTTTTAACTCTTTCCTAACAACTCTCCAGGAAACCCACCTACCTCCATCTATCATAGACTGCCCCTCCTGGGCATCTAGAACAAATGGTTAAAGACTCCTCATTAAAGGGGAGATATATGTGAGTCCACTCAGCACACCCTTTTCTCCCACCAATCCTGTCAAGACCTCTACCATTCTGGCCCTAGAGATATACTTCTTTAAGTTTTGCCTTTTCTAGACTCCTCTTTTTATTTATTTTTCCTTGGTATGAGGGATTGAACCCAGGGGTGCTTTACCACTGAGCCAGCCCATTTTTTTTTTTTTATTTTGAGAGAGGGTCTCGCTAAGATGCTTGGGGGCCTCATTAAGTGGCTGAGGCTGGCTTTGAACTTGAAATCCTCCTGCCTTGAATGTTTTCTCTGATATAAGGTGACTGACTCATAGTGGATTAGGGAGCGGGAGCATGGGAGGAATAGATGAACCCTAGTTAGGGCAGAGGGGTGGAGGGGAAGGGAGGGGGCAGGGGATTAGCAATAATGGTGGAATGTGATGGACATCATTATCCAAAGTACATGTATGACGACATGAATTGGTGTGAACATATTTTATATACAGAGATATGAAAAATTGCGTTCTATATGTGTAATAAGAATTGTGATGCATTCCGCTGTCATGTATTTTAAAAAATAAAATTAAAAGAAAGAAAAAAAGAAATTCTCCTTCCTGAACTGCTGGCACCACCATTTCTGGTATTAATCTCCTCTTTTAACATATTCCTCAAAGGGCTCTTCTATGAACCCCTACTATCTTAATGTTTGTGAGCAGTTCAGCTTGCTTTCGGTCTTCGCTCCACAAAAGGGACTGGGTAATAGAAGAGGGTCATGGAGAGGATGACCTGGGAGGAAAATTGAGTAGCAGGGTACAAAGTGACCCAGAAGGGGAATTGGGAAGGTTTAAGGGATAGCCTTCCCTACTCTGTAGGACTGCCCCATACTAACTAGGCACAGACCTACAAAAATTGCTAAAGAAAACACCCTTCATAAGCACAAAGCCATATTTCCACATTAGTTCTTCAGGTGCTTGATTCTGACAATTCCTCTAAATTTCTCTAAACCATTATTATTAGAAGGTAGAAAAAAAATGAAGGTGTTTGGATGCTGCCCTGGTGTGTGTATGTATGTGCACACACATGTACAAAAATACCTGCATGTTTGTACAATTGCTCCCTCTGAGGTGAGGCTGATATCCCTTACAGCCTCTGAAATAAATCAGCACTAAGCTTTGCAATAGTTAATTTACCGTAAATAAATACTCTAAGCAATTTGAATAATTTACCAGACTCTTTGCCATAAATGTCCTATGTGAAAATTGACCCCTGTTTGACACCTCAGTTATTTTTAAATCTACACATACAAATTCCTCAGCTCTGCTAATCTGTAAAGGCTAAAATGTCCTTGCTTCTAGACTCTGTGGGACTCTCCTGACAAGGAAAGTTGGTGTCAGGGAATAATTAGGTTCTGTTCAAGAAGAGGAGGTAAATGTCAAGAGCTTATTATTTCTGGCCACCTTGTTAGACATTTATATTGAAATGATGCAGAAAATAACACATTTTCAAGTCAATGAGAACAGTTGCATTAGCTATAGAGAAATTAGTTAATTTCTTCTCAAAGTATCTAGCTGTTAAGTTTTAGAGCATGAATCCCAAGTAAACCAGAAACTTACCTGATTAGTCTCTCTGCAGAGGTCTGAACAAAACAACTAGGTCTCATTGTGTAAACATGTTGGCGATCAGACGTGAGTGGAATTTTTACATTAATGACTGCACCCCCACAAAGATCTAAATATGTAAGTCATTAGAAGAAGTTTATAATGCTGGGGTTGTAGGTCAGTGATAGAGTGCTTGCCTAGCACATGTGAGGCACTGGATTCAAGCCTCAGCACCACATAAAAATAAATTAATTAATTAAATAAAGGTATTGTGTCCATCTGCAAAAAATGGTGTGACTTGATACTCATCTCCTATCTCACTTAAAAAAAAAGAAGAGGTTTATAGCAGATATGAGGGTTTTGATTTTTCATTCACAATCCTCTTGAATAGGCTAGGGAGAAGCTATCATTTCTGCCTGTGCAAAGTACAGAATAATCAAATACGTTCAGATCCAAATTCCAAAGTGGTTAGCTCTTAGACAAGTTAAATGAAAAGTACTAAAATGGTAAAATTTTTATTTTTTATGTGGAGACTACATTTGTGGGAATATGACGAGAAGAAAATATCTAAGAAACCTGAGAAAAACAAGAAACCTGAAACATACACATCTGTGAATGATACCCATGACTCCACTCCCACAGAACGTGCTATGCTTGAGACTGCCTGGTCAGTGGGGCTGGGTACATAGGTTGTGTACTCTGCTTCTTGTACCATGCTTACTGACACAAGAGAGCCTGTGGGGCACTCAATGTTGAGAGTAGGTGTGTCTCAGCATAAATTAGAGCACTTAGCCCTAAGGCATGGGATAAAGACAGAAATTCCAGTGTCAATATCCAAATGTCACCATGAAGCTTTCATTGTATTCCTTAGCATTTTGTACTTTGTACATAGGCAAAGAATTTTTGCTCTCTCTTCTCTCTCTTTCCCCCAATTATATTTTGTATAGCTGATTAGCTGGTCATAATGATAGCTCTTGATTTATAGTTAGAGAAATGGAGAACCAGAGAAGTTAGATAATTTGTTCAAGGTCACCAATATCAGAGTTGGATTTAGGAACAACTGCTTCTTGATTCTCTGGGCATTGAGCCAGTCTGCCTCTCTTCACTTTAACTTGAATGTCAAACACCTCTAATTAAATTAGTTTTTATTTCAGGTTTCTGTCTGCATGCAAATTGTACATGAACTGTGTACCTCATCCCCATTGCAGAAAGCAATACTTGTTATTTCTAGCAGGCAATTCCATCCTCCTCTGGATCAAGGCCCCAGTGGGGCCCAGGCCTGGCTTTGTAAGTTGGTCCTAATTGCTGGGGGGGGAGGTGCAGCAGGGGGGCATATGTGTACATGGGTATGTCATATGTGTGAGCACAAAGATAATCCGGAGAGCTTGAATGAAAACAGGACCCCTATGAAGGTAGCCTTGTCACATCTTATCCTATCCACAGGAGCTAAAGCCCCAGCCACTCAGATCAGAGTCACATTCTAAGCTCTTACATGCTTCCCTGCCCTTGTCCCTACTGAAGTTCCCTGGGGAGTCTTCAAAAGGGAGCCTTTGGCTGAAAAGGAATCAACTTGTCACCCGCTGCAATTGGGCCTACTCAGCAGAATGTGCCTTCCCAAGGTGGCACAAAGGGTACAACCCTTTATACACAGTGACTCATCTGTAATCTCTAGCTAACTGGGAATTTAGACAAAACCCATGGTGGAAGACCAAAGTGTGTGAAACCGGAGGTCGGTTCAGGGCAGAAATTGCCCGGCTCAGTGGGAGGGCTGGGGTCAGAGCTGAAGTGTGCATTTTGTCCCCTAACCTTTTCCAGAAGCAGTGGATGCTCTCACGTCATGATCTTCAGGCCTTTGGCTCATCTTTTCTCCACTGCCCTTTTCAGCCACCATTTTAGTCATCTGCCTGTGGCTTTTCATTTCTGTTGCCCAGTGTCACTCAACTCCTCCTCTTTCCCCAGTTCCTGAGCCAGGGCCAAGGGTTGTTTAAGGTCCCTGAAAATTAACTTTAGTCTCCCCCAAGGTGAACTGTTGCTTTCTGATGAAGCCTCACAGTCCCAATGAGCTTGTGAAAATATTCCACACAAAAATAGCCTAATGCTTACTGTGAGAGACTTGAGAGTCTCAGTGCACTCAGCGCCCCTGTGCCCTCTGGTTTTTCTCCTTGTTTACAAGAGGAGACAATCATGCATTTCTGGAGTCTTCTAAGGAATTCTTTCAGGTGATTACTACAGCATTTTTGCAATGTCTTTTAAGACTCACCACGGTTTGGTTTGAAATATTTACTGAAAACCACAGACTGATTGTCGCCTCCTTGCTTACTCTGGAGTCACCCAGGATGGTAAGGAAATGAGGGAGGGCTTTTGCTGAAAAGATGAATATCATGGTGAATGCTAGAATGCACAGCTCCCTGATTTCTCCTCCAAAGCTGAGTTACCTAAGTTCTGATCAAAAATCCTGGCATCAAGGTTACCCCAGGATTGGCCCAAACTCTTGGGGTTCTTGCTGTTCTAACCCTATCTCCCCAGTCCTCCACACAAAGGATGACCCTGAAGTGGGTCCCGAGCAGCTCTAAAAGGTAGAACTTGATCCATCCTAAGTTTTGGAACAACCCACCAGGAAGAAAGCTGAACAACCAGTGAGAATCACGACTCTGTCGTAGCCCTTCCAAGTGTCTCGCCTGGTGGACCTTCAGGATTATCCAGAGGTGGAGAACATTGTCTCCTCTGTAAACCAGGAGGTTAAAGGTGACAGAATTTACTTTGGAATATTCTGTTTTCTATTTCAACATGTTCCTTCATTTTGTGTAGGTGAATGAATTGCCTATGAGCAGGCACTGTGTTAAGTGGGGTGACAGGAACACTTGTGTATGAACAAGAGGCTCCTTTTTAAAGAAAATATATGTACATATATATTTATAAAATGAAGTAAGAAATGATGTGTATCATAAGTGAATAAAAATAAATGATATATTTACATAGTACCTATTATATACCTGGCACTATGTGTGTGTGTGTGTGTGTGTGTACTGGTATGTTGTTATGGTAAAATGTACAGACTATATGATTTACATCTTAACCATTTGGAATGTATGGGTCAGAGGCATTAGGTACATTCAAAGTGTGGTAAACGCATCACCAGTCCATACCCCAAACTTGTTATCATCCCTGTCTAAAACTCCATACCCATTCAACAATATCCTCCATCTCCCCAGCCCTCAGCCACCAATATTCTACTTTGTGCGTCTATGAATTTGACTACTCTTGGCATCTCATTAAATAGAATCACACAATATTTGTTCTTTTGTGAAGCTTGAAATACTTTAGGTGTATTAACTCATTCAATCATGGGAATAATCCTATGAGGTCAGTAAAAATTATTATCCCTATTTGAAAGATGAGGAAAGTGAAATACAGAGAGATCAAGTGGAAAGTAGAAATGCCAAGTTCAGAAAGATCAGAGAAAGGAAAGATCTCCCTTAATTTGGTTCTCTGTCCCCAGGAGTCTACCAGCTACTTAAAAGGAAGCAAACAGTCTCCTTTTTGGAAGCCCTCCCAGCCACCTGCCAGCCCCATCTCAGTTTCTCCGTAAGGGCTGAACAGCTGGACCGGGCACTTCTGTGGGAGAGAAGAGGGAATGTGCTGAATGAGTTAAGTGCCCCTTGTCCCCTCCCTTCCCCACACTCTGGGCAGGCTGAGCTGGTGACCCGGGCAGGATGGGAGCCAAAGGATTAATCCATCACAATGAGACGTTCTATTTTGGGCAGGCGGCAGGAGCAGATGCCTGGTGCCTGCACATCCCAAGGCAGCACACAAGGGCAGACAGCCACACAGGCCCAGGGCATCCACATGGCATCCACCGCCCCACCATGCTGGCCTAATGAGGAGAAAGGGAAGGTCACGGGCAGGTGGTGCCCAATGGCCTTTGGCAGATTAAACTAGACCCATTGGAATCGATGGAATTTCTCAGGTGGCCCTTGTAAGAAACCCAGTTTTCTTACTTAGGCTGTTTGGAATCTGGGAAAGCCACCTCCAGTGCCTCCAGCAATTCCAACCGACTCCTCTCCTCACTCCATGCTTGACCTTTCTTCCAGGACATTTCCATGCTGGTCGCTGTATATTTTTTTTCCAGACCAACCACAGGAGCATGCCCCAGTTGGAAACAGGGACTTGGTGTAAATTACCTTCCTGACCTGTAAATTAGGAAATGGAAACTCACTGCTCACTCTTCCCTAATATGGCCTCTCCTCAGGAAGTTTCCAAACTGGAAGTCCTGGTCTTTTGAAGTGGAGCAGCTTGTACTGCCCCTGTGGAGATGATGGCCTTCCCTGTCCCCTCTTTCATCAGACTTTGAACCATTCAATCTCCCATTTACACGGGCCTGGGACAAAGCAGCCCCGTGATTCTTGCAGTGACTACACCTCCCAAAATATGTCAGGGAAGAAGGGGAAAAAGAAGAAAAGGCAGTAGTTGGATATTTAGGGTTGGAAAACCCAATTTTGAAATGAAATTGCTTTTCAAAGTCAATCTTGATGGTGTGCTTAACTACTCCTTTGGAAGTGTCAGTGTCTCCCTGCACAGAGAAGCACATTTTGGGCAATGGGGAAGAACATCTTTCAGATTCTATTAGAGATTCTATGAGAAAATTTTACAAACCCAAAGCTTAAATATCTAACAAAGATGGAAGTTAATATGACATGCAGAGGGGTGAAGGGTAGCCTCTGTTTTTTTGTTTGTTTGTTTGTTTTTTTGCTATTCTTGGCTTGGTTTTAAAAATGGGTGGGATAATTTTCCTATGAATTTTCTAATCCAATTGCCTAACCCAATTTCTGCTTAATGTTTTCCACCTTTTCTATCTAGACAACCCCCTTTATAAGACTTGATCTTTCAGGTTGGGGTTGTGGCTCAGTGGTAGAGCGCTTGCCTAGCATGCATGAGGCGCTGGGTTAGATTCTTAGCACCACATATAAACAAACAAACAAACAAACAAATAAATAAATAAATAAAGTTCCATCAACAATTAAAAAAAAATTTTAAAGACTATCTGTCTAAAGACTCGGCAAGAGGATCTTTGCTAAAATGTCAGATTTATATTATAGATCCCAGGGTAGGTAGTAAGTACTAAAGGTTTCTAACATGCACTTAAGTACATACTTCATTGATGTCAATAATAATTCAAAAGACCTAGGGCTTCTAGGTCTTATTTGAATTTCTTGGATGGAAACTTGGGCTCATCTCATTGCCCTCTGTCCACCTCCCCAGCCTCTTACTGGGCCTACACTGGAAACAAACCACACAGGATGAATGTTTTGCCAAGCTGGATGTTGAAGCATGTTTAATAGACAAGCAATTCAGAACATAATTTAATGATAGTCAACCTTGCATCTGGTGAGCTAAGGGCATTTGTTCATGGGGCAACTCAGAAACAACCACCTACATCCCTCTTTGCTCTTAAGAGGCTCTCACCTCTTCCCCAATACTTGGCATTTCCCTTAGCCCTTAGCTTGTTCTCTGCTTCAACTTCAGACTCCCTCTCTGAGCCTTGGCTTCTCTTATAGACTCTATTCCACTCCCATTCTAAGACACAGAGCCCCTCCTCAGCCACCCTGAATCATAGTTGACAATTGGTATAATGGAAAACAGAAGCTGACTAGGCCTTAGAAATCATTTATTGCAGTGATTTTAAAATAAGTTTAAAAGGAGCCCTGGGATTCCTTGGTGGCAAGCAACAGAGTATGTGTGAAAGACAGCAGAATATACCATCTCCTCCGTGAATAAATGTCCTTGTGTTAAGGCATTTATGCTGAGTATGGTGAGTAAATGCATACATGTGGCAGTGAATACCTGGAAAAGCAGAAACTCCAAAGTCCCTTATGCACAAACACAAACCAATCAACCAGAACAAAGGACTGCTGTTTTATGTGTCTGATGCTTTATTGTTCAATGGAAAAATTCTATTTAAATCATTTAAAAAACACAGAGATCCCATCATCTAAGAGGACTCTTAGATGTGCCCAGGTAGGATTTCTATGCCTATGTTTCTCCACACAGAAGAGATGTCTCTTGATTCCAGCCCCAAATAAAGAGGACAGAGCCACATGACTCCATCTGGGCCAAGGTACATTATTGCCAAGAATAACCTGGCATCAGGGGATTCAAACTCTTTGCCTTCAAGCTCTGGCATTCTGGGAAAGGCTGACTTGGAACAGTCACAGGGAAATTCAGGCTGGGACAGTAAATGCAATTTAGCACTTGGTTGGAACTAGAGCATGGCTCAAAAATGATCACGATGAATAAACCTAGCAGTGGCTTTCTTTAAACAAACATACACACAGTGCTAAATTCTTTTGCATTAGGACTTGAATTTTGTTGCTATATCCTCTTGGATTCCTAAGAACCACTCACAATTGTTCCAGCTAGTAGTTTTTCTTTAGAAAGAATATTTGCCCAGGATTCAAGATGGCTGTGTATAAGTAAATATAATTGCTCTTTTAAAGAGGAGGATACCTGTGTTTTTCAAGCTTATAGTACCTCAAAGTAGTTTTACATGAAATGCTATGTATACTTAAATGAGATTAAATTGCAGTCCCTGATGGAATCCCAGACTCATCCTGGATCATAGTTGCTAATGTGAATAAAACAGACTATGATAATAGTAATGATCATAATAATACTATTTATGGAGAACTTCTATGCACAATATGAATACTATGTACTGTATATTTAACTTTAACAGCATAGATAGATTCCCTCTCGACCCACATTCTATAGAAGAGAACACTGATGTTAAAGTTTGAGAACTCAACTAAAGTCAAAGCATAAAGGTAGCAGGAGTGGAACTCAAGCAAAATTTAAACTCCAAAACCAATATTTTTAATCTCAGTTCTATATACTGTTATGCTGTCCCTGCTGGAATGAGACACAGTCCTCTGTCCTTGTTGGTGACTAGTGGGGAGAATATGAGAGGACAAGAATCTCACCTTGATTTAAGTTTCTCTGGGTTCCCACTCCCAAGCCAAGGCACTTCTTGCTCAACTAATAATGATGAGATAAAGAACATGAACCCAAGAGATTTATCTTGGATTAATCAGTCTCTTGATATATCCTATTGAAATAGTCAAATACCTAACACATTGCTTAGTCCCATCTTCTGGTACCTGCCCTTAAGCCCCGAGCCATAAAGAAAAGAGATCCCAACCAACACAAGCTAGAAGAAACCCAAACCAAATCAAGTACAAAAAGAGACTCAAGAAATACAAATGGCATGTGAATAGCTCATACATTCAGCTGTTGTGCATTGAGTACATACCTGAGTGCTGAGCGTTGGCATTCCAGTGTATCTCCTTCCTTTCCCCAAGCCCATCCCTCCCTCCCTCCCATCCACCAGTTGTCTGGCCAACTGCAGAGACAACTGGATGGTCTCTCTTTCTTTATGTCTCACTCTCTCTCATATATATATATATATATATATATATATATATATAT